>NC_140517.1:41479419-42059028 GCF_964339955.1 Pipistrellus hanaki | reverse complement strand
ATATTTTTTTTAAAAATCAATAAAATATATTTGAAAAAAAGAAAAGAAAGAGAGAAAAGAATGAAGGGTCTTGCGTTTGATTCCAGTCAAGGGCAAATACCTTTGGTTGCTCAATCCCTGGCCCTAGTTCGGGCATGTCCAGGAGGCAGCCAACCGATGTGCCTCTCACACATCAATGATTCTGTGTGTGTGTGTGTCTCCCCACCCTTCCACTCTCTCTAAAAATCAATGGGAAAATGTCCTGGGGTGAGGGTTAACACACACACACACACACACACTCTTGACTTAATCACTTGCACAAAAGACCCTTGTTTCACACTGGTAACCTCACAGCTGCCAGCACTTGGGACCTGGATGTCATCGAGTGCACCAGTCAGCTCACCTCACCTCTGAGCCCCCGGTGTCGGTGTCGTCAGCGGGAAGCAGGACGGGACTCACCAGGTTCTTTAGATAAAGCACTCAGAGCCGTGCCCGCCCGGCACAGGCACTCAGTCAGAGGGGTGGGGAGAGCCTCCGTTTCTCTCCCTGGAAAATGGGGGCAGAGGAGTGCGGACTCCAGGGGGATCCCAGCTCCTTCACTCCATGGGGTGACTCCTCTCTGACACCCCAGTTTTAGCAGCGAAAAAGCGAGGTGCTGGGGAGGAAAGGGCCACAGCAGACCCCCAGCACCAGCCCCGGCCAGAGGCAGGAGGTGAGGGGGTCCCGGCGTGCACAGGGTCTGTCTCTCAGTGTCTCCCCTTTTCTCTCTCTGCAGACAATGCGTGTTATTCTCTCTGACTCCCTCTGTCAGTCTCTGTCTGTCCCTGTCTGTCTCTGTCTTGTCTCTCATTTGCTGTTTTGTCATCTGTCCCCCTTCCTCTCTGAGTTCTCCTGAGTTAGTCTGTCTGTGGCCTCTCTCTCTCTGCTCTCCCCACCCCATCTCTAGCTCTCTCTCTCTCACTGTCTCTCCCGCTCTGCGTGGCTGTCTCTCCCGCTCTGCGTGGCTGTCTCTCTCCCCCTCTATCTCCCCAGGGGACTCTCCTCTCCTCCACCCGCCCGGGAAGTCCCCGAAACCTGTGGCCTCTCCCGGGATGGCAGGCAGGTGAGTCACAGGCATTCCTGCCGATTTTCGGGGATTGTGCACGGCCAGGCCCCCTGCCTGCCCCTCCCCTAATTCACCCCCGGACCTCACATCACCGGTGTGTGTCACTCAAGGCAGAGACAGAACGAGTCAGAGACAGACAAACAGAAAGAGAGAAAACAGATACAGTGACACAGAAAGAGAGTCAGTTCTAGAGACAGAGACGAAGAAAAAGAATGAAACAGAGAGACGGCAAAAAGACAGAGACGGAGAGAGACACGGAAGAGGAGAGACAGACAGAGTGTTGGGGAGGCCAGAGGAGTCTGAGGAGGCGATGGGTGGGGTTCGAGATAACTCCCCCACTCTTCACACAGAAGAGGAAATTGTGTCAGGGAGTGCTGAGGTCACCCGGCCAGGAAGCGTAACCCCAGACCGCACAGTTTCGTGTGACACCCACCCCTGAGGCCCCCCACCCTCCCCAGACCCACGTCTCAGCCCAAAAAGCAAGGCTCGGAGGGAGTGGAGCCGCCTGCCCATGGTCACCCAGGAGCGAATGGCGGAGCTGGGTCCCCAGCCCTCCTGGGCCGGCACCCCAATGTCTACGTCCCCAGCTCATGCACCTTCACATCTCATTCACCCCAGAGGGGCCCCGATTCCACCCGAGGAAACGGAGGCTCAGAAAGGAGGCTCTGCTGAAACCGGTGTGGCTCAGTGGATAGAGCATCGGCCTTCAGGCTGAAAGATCCCAGGTTCGATTCCAGTCAAGGGCATGTACCTTGGTTGTGGGCACATCCCAAATGGAGGAAGCAGCTGATCGATGTCTCTCTCTCTCATCGATGTTTCTAACTCTCTATCCCTCTACCTTCCTCACTGTAAAAAAATCAATAAAATATATTTTTTAAAATACAGCTTAGGACTGCTATAAAAAAAGAAAAGAAAAGAAAAAGAAAAGAAAAGAAAAGAAAAGAAAAGAAAAGAAAAGAAAAGAAAAGAAAAGAAAAGAAAAGAAAAGAAAAGAAAAGAAAAAAGAAAAGAAAGGAGGCTCTGTTGGTTCCTGCAGGGAGTGGTCAGCATGAGGACCCTGAGGTCAGATTCCTGTCACCAGCTCCCTCCCCACCTCACAGACAGGAAACGGGGGCCAGAGGCTGGAGTTGGGTGCGAGAATACTAATGACAGTTACAGTTTCTCATCGAGCACCTACTATGCATCAGGCGCTGTGGCCAGCACCTCGGTTGCGTTGCTTTTCGCCCCTAGCACCCCAGCCCTGAGAGGGAGGCCCTTGTTATCTTGCCTTTCCAGGAGGAGCGTGAGGCACAGAGAGGTTAAGTAACCTGCCCGGGGCCACACAGCTCCTGAGTATCTCGCTGGAATTTGAACCCTCGCAGTCTGGTGCCAGCCCCCACATACTCCCCCCCTTTTTGATTTTTCAATATGTTTTTATTGATTTCAGAGAGAGGAAGGGAGAAGAAGAGAGAAATTAAAATATCAATGGAGAGAATCGTTGATTGGCTGCCTCCTGCACGCCCCCTACTGGGGATTGAGCCTGCAACCCCAGCATGTGCCCAGACTGAAAACTGAACCGTGACCTTTTGGTTCCTGGGTCGATGCCCAACCACTGAGCAACACTGGCCAGGCAGAGTCCCCACACTCTTCATCACGAGGGCAGACTGCCTCCTTAGAAGAGAAGGTTTCTTTGGTGATTTATCTTTAAATCACCAGCTTAAGGCTTCAACGAATAAGAACAACAATGGGCTGGTGCCATTTTGGGGCTCAGCCCATCCTGTATCCAGATGACCTAATGGATGTATAATCCCTTACCAAAAAAAAAAAAAAAATACAACAATAACAGTGTCATCACTGCGTAGTGGTAGAGGTAGAGGTACGTACGCAGTGCCTAGTACTTTCTCCCTTCCCACGCCTGTTCCGGCTGCACTGCCAGATCCTCAGGCAGCTCCTGCCTCAGACTTCCGTCCGCTGGTTCCTCCCCCTGAACTCTTCCCAGACCAATTGCCCCACTTCCTCCCACACCCGGCCAGCCTCTGCTCAAACGCCACCTGCTCCGGGGAGCCCTCCTGGATCACGCCACTTACACCCACCAACCTCCCCTGTCCCTGGCACCTGCTTCCGCTGGCTGGTTCCCCCCGCTGTACTCACCACGGCCTGACAGCCACCGATTAGATAACAGACCCGCGCCCCAGCGTCTCTGAGGCCCGGACTTTGCTTTGTTTGCTGCCACGACCCAGTCCTGGACCAGCGCCTAGAACTTAGTCAGCATTGAAGGGATTTGTCAGAGTCCTCCAAGGGGGTGAGCAACTGTTCAAAGATCTCACCTGCATTCTATTGCTCTGGCTGGTCAGGCGCATCCTAACACAGAGAGACGATTTTATCTTTTGCATTTTATTTTACTTTTTAAAAAAAAAAAATGTATTGCCCTGCCCAGGTAGCTCAGTGGACTAGAGCATCGTCCTGATATGCCAGGGTTGTAGGTCCGATCCTGGGTCAGGACACATACAAGAATCAATTGATCACCAAAACCGGTTTGGCTCAGTGGATAGAGCGTTGGCCTGCAGACTGAAAGGTCCCAGGTTCAATTCCGGTCAAGGGCATGTACCTTGGTTGTGGGCACATCCCCAGTAGGGGGTGTGCAAGAGGCAGCTGATCTATGTTTCTAACTATCTCTTCCCCTTTCTCTCTGTAAAAAATCAATAAAATATATTTTTTAAAATAATAAAAAGTAAAATTATATTTTAAAAATAATCAATTAATCAATGAATGCATAAATAAGTGGAACAACAATGTTTCTCTCCTCCCTTCTTCTCTCTCTAAAATCAATAAATTAAAAAGATTTATTATGAATCTTTACAAATACACAGAAAAAGAGACAGGATGGCATGTAAGTTACTTGAATCCAATACAAATATTTCGGCTTTCTTTTTTCCTACAGTATTTTAAAGTAGGTGCAGACATCAATGACATTAACCTTTAAATATTTCAGTGAGCTACAAAATTTAAGAACAATTTCCCCACATAACCACAAAAACCTTGTCATAACAGCGCTATGTGCTTTTTGGCTGAAGTGTTTTAAAGTAGATTAGAGACATATTATTTCAAGCTCGAATATTTCAACATTCGTCTCTAACTGATAACACACTTCCCCACATCATTACGCCACCATTGTCCCTCCTAACAACACTAACCAAAATCCAGTATTATCTAGTAACCAGCCACGAATTCCCCTATCTGGTCAAGTTTTAATCTCAGGGGGTGGGGTTCCTCGCCCGCGATCCCAGAGAAGGACGTGGGGGGCCTGGGATTTGCAGGGTCCGGACACAGCTGTGACCAAGGCCGTGAGTCAGAGCCTAGCCGGCCCCCCGCTCCGCAGGCCCCGCCCTGGGGGAGGAAAGCTTGGCGGGGGGAGGGGGGAAGGGGGAAGAGGGAAGGAGGGGGCGCCCACTCATCCCGAGCTGACTTGCTCTTTCGTCAAACCTCTGGGAGGAGCCCCAGGGTGAACAAAACTGCCTCCTTCCCCGGGCCAGACCCAGAGGTGCAGGGAGGCCGCGCACGGAGCCGCTGCCTGACATGGGCGTCCGGGGAATGCTGCCGCTGCTGCTGCTGTGGGTTCCAGCCTGCATTCCAGGTAGGGCCGGCCCGGAGCCCGCTCTGAGGGGTGAGGGAGGGAGCGAGAGGAGGGGGACTCCAAGTCTGGAGAGTTGGAGGAGGAGGAGGGGGAGGAAGAGAAGGAGGAGGAAGAGGAGAAGAAGGAGGAGGAGGAGGGGGAGGAGGAGGAGGGGGGGGAGGAGGAGGAGGAGGAGGGGGAGGAGGAGGGGACCTCAGTCCACAGCCCCTGCATTGAAACAATGGTTCTCCTATCTGCAGCCCCACAGGGCACAGGACCTCCTAGCTCACAGTATGTCTTAGGAAACCCTAAGCGAGGCATTGAGCGGAGGCATTTAGCAACAGCCGCCTTTCAGCGAGTCCTCTTCTAAGCTCTTTCCTTGCCATTTCAAACCGGGAGGGCGGAGTTATATTTTAACTTTTTACTACACAGAAGGAAACCGAGGCAGAGAGGGGTTAAGTAACGGGTCTGAGGTCACACAGCCAGGTCTGATCCCCGCAGGGCCGTCCCACTGCTCTCTCCACTGTCTCACACTCACACACACACACACACGGAGGACCGAGCATTTGGCACTCGGTCCACCAAGGGTCAAGGCCGGGCGTCAGAGAGGCAGAGGCGGGGGACTAGGGCTTGCCTCCGGAGGACCCTCTCACCTGCTTTCCTCGGGAAATGTAGGCGAAAGGGCAGGAAATAGGGGAAAGGGTAGGAAATAGAGAAGGAACTGAGTCAGAGCGAGGTGGGAGGGGGGCTCTTGGGGTTGAGGAGTATTTTGTGAATGAATAACCCGGAAAGCTCTCCCGGCCGGTGAATGAGTAATGACTCTGGAGGACTCCGAATTTGGGGTGGCGGGCACGGACCATATGTCAGGCCTGGAGGGCGGAGAATAGCCGGGCTGGTCCGAGGAGCTATAGCCTGGGGGCGGGGCTAGTGGGCGGGGAGGGAGTCTGGGGGCGGGGATAGTGGGCGGGGAGAGAGCCTGGGGGCGGAGCTGGAGGGCGGGGAGAGAGCCTGGGGGCGGGGCTAGAGGGCGGGGAGGGAGTCTAGGGGCGGGGCTTGAGGGAGGAGAGGGAGCCTGGGGGCGGAGCTAGTGGGCGGGGAGAGAGCCTGGGGGAGGGGCTAGCAGGCGGGGAGGATCCTGGGGGCGGAGCTAGAGGGCGGGGAGAGAGCCTGGGGGCGGGGCGGGAGGGCGGGGAGAGAGTCTGGGGGCCGAGCTAGAGGGCGGGGAGGGAGTCTAGGGGCGGGGCTAGTGGGCGGGGAGAGAGCCTGGGGGCGGGGCTAGTGGCGGAGTGAGAACCGCGGGGATACGGGGCTCGCCAAGGCGGAGTGGGGGTTGAATCTCGGGAGGTCGGGGGGGCTGAACTTCAGAGCCGACTGATGGGCGGGAGGGAATGTCGGGGCAGACTTCGGGGTGGGTAGAACCTGAGGAAGTTCGGAGGGGGACGGAGTTAGAACGTAAAGATCCTCGGGGTCGGTGAGGATGGATGGCCCCGGGGGAGCTGGCGGAGTGGACCGAGGGTCGGCGGGATGGACTCAGAGCGAGGCGACAGGACTTTCAGGATGGGCCGCACGCAGACAGATTCCAAGAGGAAGTTAGTGAGGGCCAGGCGTCAGGGAAGGACGTGTGTGTGTGTGTGTGTGTGTGTGTGTGTGTGTGTGTGTGTGTTGGGGGTGGTGTGTGTGTGTGTGTGTGTGTGTGTGTGGTGTGTGTTGGGGGTGGGGTGTGTGCGTGCGTGTGTGTGTATGTGTGTGTGTGTTGGGAGTGGTGGGGGGTAGAATCCTAGGAAAGGGGTGCGTAGATAGAATATTGCGAGAGACAGACTAGGAGTGCCCTGGCCAGGATCCAGCTCCGGAGCCCAGAGGATGGGAGGACGGGGCTCAAACCTGCGCACACAGGGCTCGGAGACTCAGTCTTGGTGCTGGGACCTCAGGGGCCGGAGGGGGCGGCGCAGAGCTGTGGTAACCTCCCCTGTGGTCCCCGCCTCTCCCCCCAGCCGCCTGGGGCCTGCGGTGCATGCGGTGTGAGCGGACCGGGAGCTGCCAGGTGCAGGAGTGCGCGCCGGGCCAGGACCTCTGCAGAACCACGATCCTGAGCATCTGGGAAGGTAAGCCCCACCCCCTACACACACACACACACACACACACACACACACACACACTCCACCGCGTGACCAGGAAGCCTGTCTCACCAACTATGGGGAAATGCACACGAAAAGACCAGTGACCGTTTCAGCCCAGCAGATTGGCAGACAGTGCCTGCGTGGTGAGGGCGTGGAGCCGCAGACCCCGCTTCTGGGAGGTCTCCCTCACACAGCGATGTGGCAATCAGTACCTGGTGTAGACAGAGAGCAGCGGGCACAGCAGCCAGCATTCCAGCTGCCGAGCACATAGGAACACACAGAGCCCAGGGACATGTGTGTAAGAATGTCCTGAGCAGTGACGTTGGCGATATGGAAAAACTGGAAACACCCTGAAGTCACTTGGCAGTGGAGAACAAAACTATGACTTAATCACGGCTGTTCAAAGCAGAAACCAGCACTGCGGGTATTCACACGGATACACCTAAAACATATAAGGTGGACAGGGGGGTGGGAAAGCATGCTGCAGAAGGGATACCTTGAAATATAAAGTGTAAAATAGTGTGTGAAGCAGCAGTGTAAGAATCACCTACACCGGTGGCTGGCTCTGGGCAGGGCACAGGGGAATGTGATACAGGGGGTGGGGTGAGAGGGAGTGGGGTACCAAAAGTTTTCACTGTATCTTTTAAGGTTAGTTTATTTTCTTTCCCCAAAATACTGGTATCCATAAGTCACAGTGTTTGTTTTCTGTTTGTTTGTTTTTTGTTTGTTTGTTTTTAATATATTTTATTGATTTTTTTACAGAGAGGAAGGGAGAGGGATAGAGAGCTAGAAACATCGATGAGAGAGAAACATCCATCAGCTGCCTCCTGCACACCCCCTACTGGGGATGTGTCCGCCGCCAAGGTGCATGCCCTTGACCGGAATTGAACCTGGGACCCTTGAGTCTGCAGGCTGACACTCTGTCCCACTGAGCCAAACCGGTTAGGGCAGTTTATTATTATTTTTTTAATATCTGAAATAAATGTAACAAAGTGCTTCATAGTTCATAAAATTGGATGATGAATACACAATATATATGATAACATCATCTTATCCTTTTGGGCTAAGCTTAAAGCATTTTCCCTTAAAAATTTTTAAAAATATATATTTTATTGATGTTTTACAGAGAGGAAGAGAGAGAGATAGAGAGTTAGAAACATGGATCAGCTGCCTCTTGCATGCCCCATACTGGGGATGTGCCCGCCGCCAAGGTGCATGCCCTTGACCTGAATTGAACCTGGGACCTTTCAGTCGGCAGGCTGCCACTCTATCCACTGAGCCAAACTGGTTTCGGCTCACTTAAAATTTCCTATTAGAGGCATCTCCCTGCTGATTGCTAAGTTGGGAGAGAGAGGGAGTTGGAGCGAGAAGGTCCCAGTGATAGTGCTGTCACTGAGACAGTAGGGTCCCTGTGAGGGGTGGGGACGGGGGACGACTCTAGAAGAGACAGAGTTGGACCCAGATAAGAACAGAGGCCTGAGGATCAGCCACGGGCGTGGCTACCTTAAGATCAGGTGTGTTCGAGGCTGGCTGAGCCAGAGGGGCCTCCGGGGTAACGGGATCCGTTCCCCGCAGAAGGTGCAGAGCTGGAGGTGGTGGAGACGGACTGTGCCCATCCGGAGAAGACCAACAGGACCATGAGCTATCGGGTCGGCATGCAGGTCATCACCCTGATGGAGACCGTGTGCGGGTTCGATCTGTGCAACCGGCCCAGCCCCGGTGAGTAGGCCAGCCCTGGCCATGCCCAACCCCAAACTGTCTCCAACGCCACCCCATAGTCATCCCGATCCTACGCTCCATCCTGTGCCACCCCGACCCCAACTCGGTGCCTCACCCAAGCCCAACCCCAGCTCAACCTCACCTCCAGTCTCATCTCCACACTCACTTCACCTCTGACACCCTCCGACTCAGATTCATCCTGTTCCACACACGTCTCTCACCCCACCCCGAAATCAGCCCATCGCGTCTCACACTGCCACCGTTCCCACCCACAAACTCATCCCCTTCCCTGACTCTGTCCCATCCCCTACATGTTTGTGGGTTTGTTCATTTTTTATCGTTTAAAGCACATGTGTCAAACACAAGGCCCGCGGGCCAAATCCAGCCCGCCAGGCCTTGCAATGTGGCCCGCACCGCGCTGTCATCACTGCACTCCGCTGTCAGTTGATGACATTGTCAGTTTATGACTGTTCAGTAAACCATTCGGCCCTCGATTTAGGCTGGATTTTAGATTTTGGCCCCTTCTCTGATTGAGTTCGACACCCCTAGTTTAAAGGATTACATATGTCTTCTTTTCCCCACGTGACTCCCTCCCGCCCCGCACATGTTTGTTTATGGTTGTTAAAGTATAAGATGCATGCCGAAACCGGTTTGGCCCAGTGGATAGAGCGTCGGCCTGCGGACTCAAGGTCCCAGGTTCGATTCCGGTCAGGGGCGTGTACCTTGGTTGCAGGCACAGCCCCAGTGGGGGTTGTGCAAGAGGCAGCTGATCGATGTTTCTCTCTCATCGATGTTTCTAACTCTCTATCCCTCTCCCTTCCTCTCTGTAAAAAAATCAATTATATATATATATATATATATATATATATATATATATATATATATATATATTTTTTTTTTTTTTTTTTTTTTTTAAAGTATAAGATGCAACACCTACTCTTACAAAGTTACACACACATACACTCAAGAGGTGGCTGAGGGATCTCACTGGAGATTGTCACCTAACCTTTCCCGCGGGACAGGAGATGGCTCCGGCAATAGGTCACACGGTCAGGGATACAAAGGCCAGAGATACCAGAGGCTCAGCCTTCTTAAGGGAAGTCCAGGAGGAGGGGTCCCAGGCCGCAGTGGGCTCGGAAAGTTCCCCAGCATAGATGCTCCTTGGCTGTGGCAGCGGAAAAGGATGTGAAGAAACTTGTGTTGAGTCCCGTGGCTTCCGGCTCCGGTCAGTTTACGAAAAAGACTTGGAAAGATTCCAACTGCCCGCATTTCCACAGGAGAGAAAGGAGGGGGAGGAATAAGGGCAGGCAGAGATTCGTTTTTTCTGGCCCTCACGAGGAAGGAAATTGATTAAGACCAGTCCAGTCGCAATGCCGTCCATAAGCAGAGAGCCTGTGTTTGTATTTTTTTTTCCCTCTTTAAAAATGGGTTTTTGTTGATTTCAGAGAGAGGAAGGGAGAGGGAGAAGGGGATAGAAACATCAATGGTGAGAGAGAATCAGTGATTAGCTGTCTCCTGCACACCCACACTGGGGATCCAGCCCACAATCCGGGCATGTGCCCTTGACGGGGAATTAACTCATGACCTCCTGAGCCACACTGTCCAGGCTGTACCACTGAGCCACACTGTCCAGGCTGTACCTACAACTGAGCCACACTGTCCAGGCTATACCACTGAGCCGCACTGTCCAGGCTGTACCTACCACTGAGCCGCACTGTCCAGGCTGTACCTACCACTGAGCCGCACTGTCCAGGCTGTACCACTGAGCCGCACTGTCCAGGCTGTACCTACCACTGAGCCACACTGTCCAGGCTGTACCTACCACTGAGCCACACTGTCCAGGCTGTACCTACCACTGAGCCGCACTGTCCAGGCTGTACCGGGTTTTCCTTATTCTTCATCCATCCTGACCTCAAACTTGTATCTGTTGGTGGGAACTGAATCAGATGTTCATTTTCAAGGAAGTGACGAGAGAGATGACGCCAGCTTCCTCTGCGGTTAGAGAAAAACGCTAATAATTGGGCCCAAGTAATGCTTCCAATGAGAGATGATATTCCAAATATTTAATAGTATCGATCAGTGCTGAAGGCATTGATCCATTGGAAGAGGCCCCTGGAGGCCCCCTGCTGGGTCTGGAGTTGCTCCTTGAGCTGGTGGATCTGGGGACAGGAGGATTCTAAAGAAAGGGTGGAGGTGATCAGGGAGCTTGGAGCAACAGCTGCCAATTCGGTAATTTAAACACTGACATGCCCTATCAGCCCCATTTCTAATGCCATCTTACCCTGCTGGGGGGACTAGATAGCTGGTTACGCCACATCCTGTCCGTAGTGACACTGGACGCAGCTGTGACCCACGGAGCTCACCATCCAGGGGACCGGGGAGACCCATCGCCAGACAGTGACCGCCCAGAGTATCGGAGCTGGGAGGGGGAGCACAAGCAGAGGATGAGAACCGTGGGGAAGCACAGCCCAGAACTGCCAGGGCTGAGGGGGGGGGGGGGCAGAGAGGTCAGGGCTGAGATGGGGGAGCAGAGAGGTCAGGCTGAGCGGGGGGAGCAGAGAGGTCAGGGCCGGGATAAATGGAGAGTAGGGGCTGTGGGACCCTGGAGGAGATACGAGACCAGGGCAGGGAAGGTTTCCTACAGGAGCAGCAGCTAAGCTGGATCTTGAGGGATGAGAGGAGTGAGACTGTTAAAAACACAGTGGAGCCCTAGCTGGTGTGGCTCAATGAACAGAGCTACGACCTGGGTCAAGGTCACATGCCCTGGTTTCGGGCTCGGTCCCCAGTAGGGGGTGTGCAGGAGGCAGCCGATCAATGATTCTCTCTCATCATTGATGCTTCTCTCTCTCTCTCCCCTCTCTCTTCCTCTCTGAAATCAATAAAAATAATAAATAAATAAAACCCTAAAAAATAAAATACAAAGACAGTGGAGAGGGTTTTCCAGGCAAAGGGAGCCATAGATACAAAGGGCCAGAGGGGGGTGGAAATAGTGTGGCTGGAGGAAAGGGTAACATGGGGCGAGAGGAGCTGGTGGAATTGGCTGCATCTTATTACACAGGATCTCCAGGCTGCCGTGAGGAATACAGACTTCACCCTGGGAATGGGGGGAGGTCATGATGGAGGGATGCAGTGATGGAGGGATGAGGTGATGGAGGGGTTTGGTGATGAGGTGATGAAGTGATGGAGGGATGAGATGATGGAGGGATTGGTGATAGAAGGGTGCAGGGATGGAGGGATGTGATGATGGAAGCATGCAGTGATGGAAGCACGCAGAGATGGAGGGGAGATAGGAAAGGGGAGACCAACATGGGTGGATGAGGTTGTCCAGGTGAAGATGAAGGTGGCTGATTAGAGTGTCAGCCCTGCAGACGGAGAGACGTGGGTGGAGTTTGGAGCTATTTACCAGCAGGTGAGCAAGCTTTAGCGGCAGGTTAGACATGGCAGTGGTGTGGTACTTCTGGTCACGATGGAGTCGATTGCATAAGACTAACCCCCTGCCAATGACCGCTGTGAAAGCTGGACGGACTATAAACAGTCACTGGAAGGCACTGACGGGCCGCGGATGAAGAGAAGAAGCGGAGGTGCTATCTTTGAAAGGGGGAAGCACAGCCGTTGGTTCCGCAGACAAGCTGGGCTTTTCCTGAGAGCGCTTTCCTGGCTCCTGTGGGGAGAAGCAGAGCGCAGAGAGGTTGTCGCCAAGAAGACAGACGTGGCGTCTGGGGCTGTCCGTGTCTAGGAAATGAGAGGGAAAAGCTGGAGGAGGGAATCCCGAAACCTGCAGGCGACTTCCTTCGGCCCCTGGCAAGCTGTGCGTGCACGAGGGGAGACGCTGAGGAACTCTCGGGAAATAGCATCCGGGGAGCTCAGAACCGAGCAAGGACTCCAGCGGGCATAGGATGCTGGCGCACCCAAGGTGCCACGTTGGCAAGAAGGGCCTTGGTGCCGAGACCGGTTTGGGTCAGTGGATAGAGCGTCAGCCTGTGGACTGAAAGGTCCCGGGTTCGATTCCGGTCAAGGGCATGTACCTTGGTTGCGGGCACATCCCCGGTGGGGGGTGTGCAAGAGGCAGCTGATGGATGATTCTCTCTCATCGATGTTTCTGACACTCTATCCCTCTCTCTTCCTCTCTGTGAAAAATCAATAAAATATTTTTTTTTTAAAAAGGGGGGAGGGGGGCCTCGGGCTTTTCTCTGAGGCCACCCGCTGGGATCAGGGACAACACGGAAATAGACCGGCCCCCAAAACACCTCTGTTCCACCGTCACCAGGAAGAAGGCCTGGCTCTCTTCGAAAGAAGATACATCACTCTGAGCCTTTACAAATGTCCTTCTACAATGTCTGGCATCTGATCAAAACTTACAAGGTAGCTTGAAGAAACTAAAAAGGGCCAATGGACCAGAACCCAAGAGAAACAGAATCGTCATTATGCTGATACTGGAGTTATTACACATGTGGGACTTTGCAATAGCTATGATGAATATAGTGACGAAAATAGAGGAAAGGATACGTCTTAGCAGCAATCTGAGCCGGTTTGGCTCAGTAGATAGAGCATCGGCCCTCAGGCTAAATAAAGGGTCACAGGTTTGATTCAGTCAAGGGCACATACCTCCGTTGCAGGCTGGGTCCCCAGCCCAGGTCAGGGCCCATGTGGGAGGCAACCAACCAATGTGTCTGTCACATCAATGTTTTGCTCCCTCTCTCTGTCTCCCTCCCTCCCTTCCACTCTCAGTAAAAAATCAATGGGAAAATATCCTCAGGTGAGGATTAACAAACCAACAAACCAACAAAATGTAAAAGAGCCCTAGCTGATTTGGCTCAGTGGGTAGAGTGTTGGCCTCTGGACTGAAGAGTCCCGGGTTCAATTCTGGTGAAGGGCACATGTCCAAGTTGCGGGCTCAATCCCCAATAGGGAGTGTGCAGGAGGCAGCTGATCAATGAGTCTTTCTCACCATTGATGTTTCTCTCTCTCTCTCTCTCTCTCTCTCTCTCTCTCTCTCTCTCTCTCTCTCTCCCTCTCCTCCTTCCTCTCTGAAATCAATAAGATATATTTTTAAAAAATGTAAAAGGGTCCAACAGTAACTATAGAACAGTGACTGAAATTAAGAACTCAGTAGATGTGCTTAATAGAGATCAGAAGTAGCAGAGCAGCCCTCACAGGTTTGGCTCAGGGAGTAGAGTGTCGGCCTGCATACTAAAGGGTCCTGGGTTCGATTCTGGTCAAGGGCATGTACCTTGGTTGCGGACTCGATCCCCAGAAGGGGGCGTGCAGAAGTCAGCTGATCGGTGTTTCTCTCTCATCAAGGTTTCTAACTCCCTATCCCTCTCCCTTCCTCTCTTTAAGAAATCAATAAAATATATATTTTTTTAAAGAAAGAAAGGAAGGAAGGAAGGAAGGAAGGAAGGAAGGAAGGAAGGAAGGAAGGAAGGAAGGAAGGAAGGAAGATAGATCCTAGGGCCATGGGGGATGAACAGGGGCTGGGGTTGGGATGGCGACGATGGACCCCGGGAGGCCAGGGAGGAGCTGGTGTGAAGGAGGCCTGAGCTGGCCTGGTCGTGGGGCTGGGAAGGGGGAATGGGTTCCGGAAAGACTCAGAGTGGACAGGGTTTGACGCCTGGCTGGCGTGGGATAAGGAGGGGTTGACGCTGAGGTGAGCGTTCAAGGGAGCTGGACCACAGGCCTCGCCCCGCGGACTCACCCTCCGGGTCCCTCCCCTCCCCCCCAGGCCGGGCTGCCGCCGCCTTCCCCCGAAGCCGGAGCCGCTACCTCGAATGCGTCTCCTGCGCCTCTTCAGACCTGAGCTGCGAGCGGGGCCGGGACAAGAGCCTGCAGTGCCGCAGCCCCAGCGAGCAGTGCCTGGAGGTGGTGACCCACCGGGACCCGGCAGGTGAGCCCCCTCTGCAGGCGATCTCCCCCCCCCCCCCCCCCCCCCGCCTCGCTCCTTCCCACGCTGTCCCTAACCCCGCATCACCCGGGCCTAAGCCAGGCGGAGAGTCAGCGCTCCCAACACCAGTCCCTGGCCGGGCGTCCGGGCACAGCGGCAGCTCGCGTCAGCAGGAACCCAGATGCTCTCTCCTCTCTCTCTTACGGTTTCCACTCTCCGCATCGCCTCCCAGCCCAAAACAGCTGCGGAGTCCCGGGCCTCGGGTCCTCGTTCCAGGGAGAGGGAAGGGGAGCCCTGCGGGAGGGCCCCGTTGGTTGAGCACTGTCCCATGCACCGAAAGGTGGCCAGTTCGATTCCCGGTCAGGGCACACACAGGGGTTGCGAGTTTGATACCCAGCCGAGGAACATATCTGGTCAAGATTTCTCTCTCACATCGATGTTTCTCTCTCTCTCTCCCTTCCTCTCTCTAAGCATGTCTTCGGGTGAGGGTTTAAAAAAATACACAAAAAAAACAAGGAAGGTGAAAAGAAGGGGCACCTCTCATTTCGTAAGGGTTCTTTTTTCTGGACATCCCACAAGCCAGTGGTCGGCAAACTGCGGCTCGCGAGCCACATGCAGCTCTTTGACCCCTTGAGTTTTTAGCAAAGGCCAGCTTAGGAGTGCCCTAATTAAGTTAGTGCCAATGTACCTACCTCTATAGTTTAAGTTTAAAAAATTTGGCTCTCAAAAGAAATTTCAATCATTGTCCTGTTGACATTTGGCTCTGTTGACTCATGAGTTTGCCGACCACTGGTATAAACCTTCCTACTTACACCGCACTAGCCAGAACTTAGCCACCGTGACTGCAGACCCTGAGGCTGGGAAATGTGTCTCTGGCTAGATCTATGCTGCCCCAGAGGAAATGAGGCTCCTCTAGGGAAGGTGGAGCAGAGAATGGATAGATGGCTGCTGGAGGGGAGGGGGGGAGCACTCCAGCTCAGCCTTCCTGCACACTCTGACCTGTTCTCCGCCCCACAGGGAGCCCAGGGGACGAGCGCCACTCCCGAGGCTGCGGCCACCTCCCGGGCTGCCCCGGCCCCACCGGCTTCCACAACAACCTCACCTTCCACTTCCTGCGCTGCTGCAACACCACCAAATGCAACGGGGGCCCAGGTAAGGGGCGGGGCCCGGGTGAGGGGCGGGGCCCGGGTGAGGGGCGGGGCCCAGGTAAGGGGCGGGGCCAGGTGGGGGCCGGGTAAGGGGCGGGGCCGGGTGAGGGGCGGGGCCCAGGTAATGGGCGGGGCCCGGGTGAGGGCGGGGTAGGTAAGGGGCGGGGCTAAATAAGGGGGCCGGGTAAGGGGCGGGGCCCGGTGGGGCCCCGGGGTCTGGGCGGGAGGGCCCTCCAGGACACGGCCGCTCTCCTGCGGGCTCACACCTCCACTTCAGGTCCCTGTTTCTCCCTCTGAAAGGCAGACGTAGCAAGTCCCTCCTCAAAGGAGGATTCTGGGGGAATGCAATGAGTCTCTCCCACCTTCACGGAGACCCACGGGCCACGCTTCCTACATCCTCTTGAGTCCTTCCACTGCCCCCCGCCCCGGTGTGAGCCACCACGGCCTCTCGCTTAGGTTGTTGCAATGACCTCCTCTCTGGTCCCCAAGGTTCAACACAGCAGCAAGTTTTTTTTTTAATGTAAATGCGATCTGGTCGCTCTCCGTCCTCAAGCTCTTTAACTTCCCTTGCTCTTAGGATAAAGCCAGAGGCCATGCTATGCCCTAGGTAATGCCTCACCCCTGCCTCCTGGTCTGGATTTAGTTCTGCCACTGCCCAGCGCCGCCCGGCCTCGGGGCCTTTGCACACGCAGTGCCCTCCGCCAGGAACGCGCCTCCCTCAGGAGCTCGCCTGGCTGGCCGTTTCTCACTGGGGTCTCCGCTTAAGGATGATCCTCAGTGAGATGCCAGGCCCCTCCCCTTCAGCACGATCTGAGCCCATCGTGTTCCTCTGTCTGTGGAACAGGACTGTCGGACAGTCCTCTGCCGGGCACAGCGTCGCCACTGCCACCGGTGGCTTTGGAGCGCTTGCCACGTGAACTGAATTTTGAATTTTATGTCATTACTAGAGGCCCGGTGCACAACATGTGTGCACTGGGGATTGGAGGGTGGCGGTTCCCCAGCCTGGCCTGTGCCCTCTCACAGTGTGGGAGCCCCAACATCGATCTCCCACCCATCTGGGGCTCCTCAATGGATTGCCCCAAAGAGGGAGGTCGGAGCTAGGGGTACTGCCCCTGGCATTGCCCTGTGGAGCCATCAAGTCCCACTGCGCACACAGCTTCCTGGTGATGGATTGTGACGGCGTGAGGGCGTGACGACCACACAAGCTTTTAGATCATTAATTCATTCCGATCTAGATGCAACCGCATGTGGCTAGTGACTACCGCGTGGACAGTGTCACTCCAAACTGTACGTTCTGTGAGAGTAGGGACTGCCTGGGCTTACCCAGATGCTCACCCAGAGCCTGGTCTGACAGGGGCTCATGGGGTCCTGAGAGGGATTTCTCCCACAGGCCCCAGAGAACCCCCAAAAGAGAGTGCGGTTCCAATGTCTGCCACAAGAGGGCGCCGTGCCATCTCAGGCTGAGCGCTGGGAGTCCAGGCAGGCAGGCAGGAGGACACGGCTCCCTGCACCCTAACCCTGTTTTAATGACCCTGGTCTCTTGTCTTCTCCCAAGTCGTGGAGCTTGAAAACCTGCCGCTGAACGGCCTGCAGTGTTACAGCTGTCAGGGCAACGGCACCCACGGATGTTCCCCCGAGGAGACCTCCCTCACCGCCTGCCGAGGCCCCATGGACCAGTGTCTGGAAGCCACAGGCACCGATGGTGAGGCCTCTGGGGGTGGGGAGGGGGGTCTGTAAGGGGAACAGTTTGACTGGACTTGGTGGTTGGAGGTGGGTCTGCTATGGGGTTTCCTACAGCAGGGTGCAGATGGTAGTAAGGGATTGGGACTTGCCCAGTAGGGAACGTGGACCGTTTTGGGGGTGGGACTTCCTGCCGGCTTCCCGGGCTTCCATCCGGTGAGGTCCTGGAAAGGCCTCTGTCCCAGGAGTCCCCAGACTTTCTGGTCTCAAGATCCCTTTGCGCTCCGTTATATCTATCAGATATTGACTGCGTTATAAATGAAGAGAGGCATTTTTACCAGATGTACTTATTAATGTATTTTAAGATAACGATTAAAAACCCATTCCACATGAACATATATATATATATATATATATATATATATATATTTTAATATATTTTATTGATTTTTCACAGAGAGGAAGGGAGAGGGATAGAGAGTTAGAAACATCGATGAGAGAGAAACATCGACCAGCTGCCTCCTGCAAACCCCCAACTGGGGATGTGCCCGCAACCAAGGCCCACGCTCTTGACCGGAATCGAACCTGGGACCTCTCAGTCCGCAGGCCGATGCTCTATCCACTGAGCCAAACCGGTTTCGGCCATGAACATATTTTTATGGAAAGGAGAAGACTACATTTTCCAAAATGAAAAGAAAAAAAAAATGTAGCAAGAAGACTGGCATTATTCTACACTTTTGCAAACCTCGTCCCTGTCTGGCTTAATGGCAGACAGCTGGGTCCTTGTAGCTGCTTCTGCATTCAGCTCGTTGCAAGATCACGTGTCCTGGTGGTTCTGGAAAACACCACTGCACGCTCGGGGGAGGAGAGCGGAAGAAGCCAGATGAGGCTTTGGCATGATTAGGAGAATGTTTGTAACGGCCCAGATCCCCAGCCCCACGCTCAGAACCTCTGCCCTTTCTGGCGGTGCCCACCACAAGGGATCTCGTCCCCCTGGCAGCCCGGGCCCGGGAGCGGGAAGTCACCCCGTCTTCTCTCTCCTCAGGGCCCGGCCGCCCCGGCTACACGGTCAGAGGCTGTGCCACCGCCTCCTGGTGCCAGGGCCTCCACGTGGCCGAAGCCTTCAGACTGACGGACCCCAACGTCTCCTGCTGCGCCGGACACGGCTGCAACCACCCCAACCGAGACGGGCAGCCCCGCAGGGGGGGCGCCCCCCGGCCCGGCCCTGCCCCCCTCGGCCTCGCCATCGCCCTGCTGGTGACAGCGAGACTATGGGGGGGCATGCTCCTCCGGACCTGACCCCCGCCCCACGCTCGCCCCGCCCTGGCTGGATCCGGGGGACCCCTCGCCCCTCCCTCAGCTCCCAGGCCTGCGGACTTGCTGTGTGATTTCAGGCCCGCGTGCTGCTTCCTCTGGGCCTCAGTGTCCCCAGCTGCGAAAACACCGCTCACAGGATTATGGGAAACAGAGGAGAAAGCTGGAGAAAGGCTGCGGGCCAGCAGGAGTTCCTGTTACTACTAATAGTGTTGCCCCTGTTGTTATTATTATTAATTAATATTTTTATTTAATATTTTATACTTTATATTAAAGATTTTTATACCAATGAACGGGGCCAGACCTGTCCTTCTCCATAGCATCTATCTCCCTTTCTTCCTTCCCTCCCTCGTTCCTTTCTTTCTTCCTTTCTTTCTTTCCATCTTTCTATATGTTTTTATTGATTTCAGAGAGGAAGGGAGAGGGAGAAAGAGATGGAAACATCAATGATGAGAGAGAATCATTGATCGGCTGCCTCCTACACACCCCCTACTGGGAATAGAGCTTGCAACCCAGGCTTGTGCCCCGACCTGGAATCGAACCTGTGACTTCCTGGTTCATAGGTCGATGGTCAACCACTGAGCCACATTGGCTGAGAGCATCTATCTCTCAAAGATGCATGGGGGCCCAGACTGGTTTGGCTCAGTGGTAGAGCATCTGTCTGCGGACTGAAAGGTCCCAGGTTCGATTCCGGTCAAGGGCATGTACCTTGGTTGCGGGCACATCCACAGTAGGGGGTGTGCAAGAGGCAGCTGATTCATGATTCTCTCTCTTCGATGTTTCTCTCTATTCCTCTCTCTTCCTCTCTGTAAAAAATCAATAAAATATATATATTTTTAAAAGATGCATGGGGGCACCCTTCCTCAGGCTCCTGGAAGTAGGGGTCACGTGGCAGGACCCCGGTCGGCAAGGCCTCCGCTCTGGGAGCAGTCTCGAGGGGCTTCCGCCCTGAGTCACCTCCACATCTATTTGTGGGCTCCAAATGCAGACTTCTAACTCACCCCCCTCAGCACGAACCTGCCCGTCTCTGCTCCCAAACGCCAAAGATCAACACTATTTTGTTGTTCTGCGTAGGCATGTCCCGTTTCCCCTGGGCTCTGAGACGGGAGATGTATGGGGGACAGCCTGCCCGCCAGACTCCCTCCATGCACTGCGGTGAAGAACAAGGCTAGGACTACATTTCCCCTGATGCTCTGGGGCCGGGGCCTAAGGCTGGCTCCGTTTCCTGAGATACCCTCAGACTCGCTCGCAAAAACATTTCGATGGCGTTCTGGGGGCACACGGCGGAAGAGATCACATTTCCCATGGTCCGCGAGGCAACCCCATTGGGACACATTACATGGGGCCCTGTGGCAAAGGAAGGAAAAGATCAGTCATCTTCCCTGGTGCTTGGGACTCAGTTTCCTTTTAGGACCCCCCCCCAAAACACGTTCCCAACTGCCATTGGCTTAGGAGATGGGGTTTGTAACTCTCTCTCTCTCTCTCTCTCTCTCTCTCTCTCTCTCTCTCTATATATATATATATATATATATATATATATATGTATATGTGTATATATGTGTATATATGTGTGTGTGTGTGTGTATATATATATATATATAATTGATTTTTAACAGAGACTAAGGGAGAGGGATAGAGAGCTAGAAACATTGATCAGCTGCCTCCTGCACACCCCCTACTGGTAAGGTAACCAGACATCCTGCTTTTGGCGGGACAGTCCGGATTTTTAACAATTTGTCCCATGTAAGAGGGGGGGGGGGGTAAAAAAAGTCCCGATTTTTGGAAAGAATCTTTTAAATCTTTTGGACTTTTTTTTAAAACGCCGGGGGACGCGGGACAAATTGTTAAAAATCAGGATGTCTGATCACCTTACACTGGGGATGTGCCCGCAACCAAGGTACATGCCCTTGACCGGGATCTAACCTGGGACCCTTCAGTCCGCAGGCCGAGGCTCTATCCACTGAGCCAAACCGGTTCGGGCTGTAACTTTACCTCTTGAGCACGAGTGGCTCTGTGACTGCTTTGACCCAGAGAATGTGGTGGGAGGGGCCCCGCCCCATGCCCTGGGCCCAGACTTTCGGGAGCCTCCGCTTCCGGGCGCCAGCTGCCTGTGAAACCCTCCTGCACCGAGCCTGCGGGCGCCCGAGCTGCCCGTGCACGGTGCCACATGGAGAGGGAGCCACAGATGCTCCGTCCTCTCAGCCCGGGCCACACTCACACACACTCACACACTCACACACACTCACACACACTCACGCACACACTCACGCACACACACACGCACTCACACACGCACTCACACACGCACACGCACACTCACACGCACACTCACACACACTCACACACACACACTCACACACACTCACACACACTCACACACACACACACACTCACACACACTCACACACACTCACACACACACACTCACACACACTCACACACACTCACGCACACACGCACGCACACACACACTCACACACGCACTCACACACGCGCACACACACACACACACTCACACACACACTCTCACACACACACACACACTCACACACACACTCACACACACTCTCACACACACACACACTCACACACACTCTCACACACACACACACACACTCACACACACACTCACACACACACACACACTCACACACACACTCACACACACACACACTCACACACACACTCACACACTCACACACACACTCACACACACACTCACACACACACACAGGAGCTGCTTGGACATCGCCCCCCAGCAGGTGCCATGTGCAGGGCCAGCAGGAAGCCCAGCTGCTCCCACCGCCGCGGGCTGCTATCCGCTCCTACAAACTGGCAAGGGGCGGCTCCAACCACGGGAATCTGTTCTCCCAGGGTTCTGGCTGCTATGAGCCAAACTCCAGGGGCTGGCAGAGCCACGTTCCTTCTAAAGTACAATCCGAGACGCTCCTGGGTTTACAGCTTCCTCACCCCACCCTCTGCCTGTCGCCACACGATCTTCCTCTCTGTGAGTATGGCTGCGCATCTCCAGATCTCCCCCTCTCCTTATAGGGACGCCAGCCACGGATTCAGGGGCCCACTCTACCCTGGTGTGGTCTCATCTTAATCACATATCAAAGACCCTATTTCCAAATAAGGTCACATTCATAGATCCTGAGAGTTAGGGCTTCAACAAATAATTTTTTTAAATATATTTTACTGATTTTTTACAGAGAGGAAGGGAGAGGGATAGAGAGTTAGAAACATCAAAGAGAGAGAAACATCGACCAGCAGCCTCTTGCACACCTCTACTGGGGATGTGCCTGCAACCAAGGTACATGCCCTTGACCGGAATCGAACCTGGGACCTTTCAGTCCGCAGGCCGATGCTTGATCCACTGAGCCAAACCGGTTTCAGCTTCAACAAATATTTTGAGGGGACACATTCAACCTGCAACGTCAGTTAGTAGCCAGAACCAAGGATTCATTACCTCCGTCTCCAGCTGTGCAGCCAGCCCGCGTGGGCCCCAGTCCCTGTGGGGCACGCACGCGCTGCTCCTGCTGAGCCCTGCTGACATTCCTGACCCGCAGAGTCACAGGACGAAAAGGCTGTGGTTTGACACCACGGGGTTTGGGTTGCTTCGTTACACTGCGGTGGTGAACGGGGTCAGTCACTTGTTTGCTTGTTTTGCTATAACATCTATAAAGGGCAAGGCCTTTTATTTGCTCTCTACTGTCTACCAGGGGTCTTCAAACTACGGCCTGCAGGCCACATGTGGCCTGCAGAGGAGTCTGATCCTGCCCGCCAGGTTTTTTGGGCAGTGAGCGCAGCCGAGGTGTTACAGTAGGAATTAGTAGTTCATATAGTCCGGCCCTCCAGCTCTCTGAGGGACCGTGATCTGGCCCCCACTTTAAAAAGTTTGAGGACCCCTGGGACTAGTACCTAGACTAGTGCCTGGGACATGGCAGATGCTGAAAAAAGGGAGGAGACAAATGGAGGAAAGACAACATTGTCTATGCTATCAAAAATTGGGCATGGGCCGAAACCGGTTTGGCTCAGCGGTAGAGAGTCGGTCTGCGGACTGAAAGGTCCCAGGTTCGATTCCGGTCAAGGGCATGTATTATACATTGGTTGCGGGCACATCCCCGGTAGGGGGTGTGCAAGAGGGAGCTGGTCGATGTTTCTCTCTCATCGACGTTTCTAGCTCTCTATCCCTCTCTCCTCCTCTCTGTAAAAAATCAATAAATATATTTTTTTAAAAAAACAAAACAAAAAAAAAACTGGGCATGGGTCCTAGCCGGTTTGGCTCAGTGGATTGAGCATCAGACTGAAGGATCCCGGGTTCAATTCTGGTCAAGGGCACATGCCCAGGTTGTGGGCTTGATCCCCGGTGAGGGGTGTGAAGGAGGCAGCCAATCAATGATTCTCTTATCTTTGATGTTTCTATCTCTCTCTCCCTCTCCCTTCATTTCAGAAATCAATAAAAACAAAACAACAACAAAAACCGGGCATGGACTCCATCTCCCAAGATAACATTTTCTGAGATGCTCCATCATTAAAACTGAGGATAACTTCCCCTTTGCCATGATTCCCTCCAACAGAAATTGCAGACCTGTACCACATTTCCCAGGATGCCTTTCCCCGGGAACTGAGGCTAGCACTGCATCTCCCGTGAGACCCAATGGCAGAGCCTGGAGTCTAGGATGGCATGGCCTGTGGTGCCCGCGGCAGATTTCGAGGCCAGGGATCCGTTTCTCCCAATGTTCTGCACCAGAGCTTGTGACCGGGACCTCATTGTCGCTGGCTCCCAAGTTGCTTTTTGGGGTTTTTTCAGGCACCTTGTTTGCAAGAAGTAAAATCCAGTTAAGCTGACTTAAGCAAAAATGACAACGTTATTAGGAGTTTAGAATCCAGGCAGGCGCTTGGTCCCTGAGCCTCACCAGGGACAGGAAGCAGGATGGAAAAACAGTGTGTGAAATTACAGCTGTCTCCCTTTTGCAAAATCTCTCTGCTTCTCTCCCCTCTGTTTCTCTAAACGTGTGGCTTCCCTCGTGGGCTTTTTCTGTCTCTCCACAGACCACCTTCTTTTTCTTCATACGTAGTAGCCAGGATGCGCTTGAAATGTCAAGTACTGCCCTAGCCAGTTTGGCTCAGTGGATAGAGCGTCGGCCTGCGGAATGAGGGGTCCCAGGTTTGAATCCAGCCAACGACACATGCCCGGGATGTGGGCTCCATTCCCAGTAGGGGGTGTGCAGGAGGCAGCTAATCAATGATTCTCATCATTGATGTTTCTATCTCTTTACCCCACCCCCTTCCTCTCTGAAATCAATAAAGAAATATATATTTAGCCGGGTTCCGGTTTGGCTCAGTAGATAGAGCGTCGGCCTGCAGATTGAAGGGTCCCGGGTTCGATTCCGGGCAAAGGCATGTGCCTTGGTTGCGAGCACATCCCATTAGGGGGTGTGCAGGAGGCAGCTGATCGATGATTCTCTCTCATCGATGTTTCTAACTCTCTATCCTTCTCTCTTCCTCTCTGTAAAAAATCAATAAAAACATATTTGGGGAAAAAAAGAAAAGAAAAGAAAAAGCTACTGCATACAGCTGTCCGGGTTGTACACAGGCCTCCACTCTCCCGCAGCGATCAGGGGTGCAGCCCACCAGCGAGAGCTGGGAAAACAAACCCTGGGAGAGAGATCCTATCACCAGGATGGGGAGGGCGGGCACTGGGAAAGGAAACTCCCTTAGAGCCGAAACCAGTTTGGCTCAATGGATAGAGCGTCGGCTTGGGGACTGAAAGGTCCCGGGTTCGATTCCAGTCAAGGCCATGTACCTTGGTTGCGAGCATATCCCCAGTAGGGGGTGTGCAGGAGGCAGCTGATCGATGACTCTCTCTCATTGATGTTTCTAACTCTCTATCTCTCTCGCTTCCTCTCTGTACAAAATCAATAAAATATATTTTAAAAAGAAAAGAAAAGAAAACTCCCTTAAGGCTGCCTCCATGCATTCTGTGTGAGTCGCAGGTAATATGGCAGCCAGGGACTCACGTGACAGGACACACCACGAAAAGGATGGAGACCACGGGGCGTTGAGTCCCCTCGGGTACCATGAGAGGCCGTGCGTGAGGGTGGATCCTGGGCTGCCTGGTTCGATGTTCCCGCTGCGTCTGAAGGAGCGCCCCAGGCTGGTCCGTCTCCTGGCCCCACGATAACCACGGCCGCTCCAGACATCACATCCACACGCAGAGGCAATAACCAAGGGCCGCTTCTGCCCAGCGTCTCTTCTTCCTGTGTTAAAGGGCCTGTGTATTGATTTCAGAGGGGAAGGGAGGGGAGAGAGAGAGAGAGAGAGAAACATCCATGATGAGAGAGAAGCCTGGATGGACTGCCTCCTCCACTGGGGAGGCACATGCTCTGACGGGAATCGAACCGTGACCTCCTGGGTCATAGGTGGACACTCCATCACTGAGCCACGCCAGCGGGCTGAGTATCCTTTTTTTAAAATATATTTTATTGATTTTTTACAAAGAGGAAGGGAGAGGGATAGAGAGCTAGAAACATGGATGAGAGAGAAACATCGATCAGCTGCCTCCTGCACACACACCCCCCACTGGGGATGTGCCCGCAACCAAAGTACATGCCCTTGACCGGAATCGAACCTGGGACCCTTGAGTCCACAGGCCGACGCTCTATCCACTGAGCCAAACCGGTTAGGGCAGAGTCTCCTTTTTAAAACAAAGAAAAGCGATCCTGACTCGCCCTCACGTTGTTCTTGCCTGACCTGTGGCACACACCCACGTCTACAGCAACCACTGGCGGGGGCGGGGAACCACGATACTTGGCAGACTCTACTCAGGCCCCACTCCTAGGGCTTCCCCCTCATCACGGGCTATCAGAGAAAGGTGACTGCTGACCAAATTAGGGTGTTTTTCGGGAGGAACAAAAGGGGGATGTGTATTGGAGGGGGACACCACCCAGGCTCCCTCCTGTAGAGAGAAAAAAAAAAAAACAGTTCTCCTTCCTTTTCACACGGCTTTACCATTCTCACAACACTTCTAGTCACCAATTGTGGGGGCGGGGTCTCCAGCCCAAGCAGATCCACAATTTAACTCAGTTCGGACACTAAGGAGAAGGCCTGAAAGGCTCTCACACTCCCGCTTCAGGGTGGAGGACCTGCTGGGGACAGGCAGGGTGCAGATGCACATCCAGATGGCAGCCGCCACGCACAGGGCAGGGTGTGTGGGCAGAGCCGCCATGCCTCCCCGGGCACACCACTCTCCGGCACCTGTACCTGTTCACCAACCCAGAGGCTCTCCGAACGTCACACCTGAGGGATTTTTACGGCGGCTTCACCACGCAGGCATGACAGGTCATTAACTTCCCTGTTCCCTTCTTCCTTCTCATTAGTACGGGGGAGGGGACGGGGGCGGGGGGAACAGAGCTGAAAATTCCAAGCTTCCTTCTAACCAAGGCTTGGTCTTTTAGGTGACCAGCTCTCACCGGGGAGCCATCCAGGAGCTCAAAGTCACTTCATTGGGACACCCCCATCACCCAAGGAAAGATAAGGTTTTCAAGCACACTGTGCGGGGAACGGGGGGCAAAGACCAAATATATGTGCCTATTACCCCATGGAATGACAAGGAGTAAACAACCAGCAAGGTCTGCAAGATCCCGAGACTTAAAAAACTCAGGAGCACTTGTCCTGGCGGGTGACTCCACTGATCGTCCCATTCACATACCTGGGTTGTGAGCTAGATCCTGGGTTGGGGTGCATGTGGGAGGCAACCGATCGGTGTTGTTCTCTCACACTAATGTTTCTCTTTCCCTTTTTCTCTCTCTCTCTCTCCTCCTTCTTCTCTCTTTAAAATCAACAAACAAGCCGAAACCAGTTTGGCTCAGTGGATAGAGCCTTGGCCTGGGGACTGAAAGGTCCCAGGTTCTATTCCCGTCAAGGGCATGTACCTTTGTTGCGGGCACATCCCCAGTGGGGGCGGGAGGTACAGGAGGCAGCTGATCAATGATTCTCTCTCATCGAAGTTTCTATATCTCTATCCCTCTCCCTTCTTCTCTGTAAAAAATCAATAAAATATATTTTAAAAATAAATAAAATCGCCCTAACTGGTGTGACTCAGTGGATAGAGCATCGGCCTGTGGACTCAAAGGTCCCAGGTTCGATTCCGGTCAAGGGCATGTACCTTGGTTGCAGGCACATCCCCAGTGCGGGGTGTGCAGGAGGCTGCTGATTGATGTTTCTCTCTCATCGATGTTTCTAGCTCTCTATCCCTCTCCCTTCCTCTCTGTAAAAAAAATCAGTAAAATATATTTAAAAAAATAAATAAAATAAACAAACATGTCTTTGGGTGAGGATGTAAAAGACCCTCAGGAATAGTAACTCATGGTGTGCAGCCCATTCCCCCCCCCCCCCCCCCCCCAGCTTCAATAGCAGGCACAGCAGCTGCCTCCCCAATAGCATTTCTGTGAGAAGGCTGATGTCATCTCTGGCCGGGCGGTAGGGGGAGCCTTTGGGTCGTGTCTCACTTAATCAGCAGCATCTCAGCCCCTGGCCATTGATACTGGCTCAGTGATAGGCAGGGGCCATAGTCTGGACCAATGAGGCATATTGAGAGGTCTTTCTTTCTTTCTTCTTTTAATATATTTCATTGCTTATTTACAGAGAGGAAGGGAGAGGGATAGAGAGCTAGAAACATCGATGAGAGAGAAACATCGACCAGCTGTCTCCTGCACACCCCTCACAGGGAATGTGCCCACAACCAAGGTACATGCCCTTGGCGGGAATCGAACCTGGGACCTTTCAGTCCACAGACCGACGCTCTATCCACCGAGCCAAACCGGTTTCAGCTGAAAGGTTTTTCTAGAGGCTCCTGGAGGGAAATATCTGCCCTCTGTCCCTTTCTCCCTTCCCATCTCAGGCTCTTCCCATCTGTTTGTCTGTCTGTCCCTCTCTCTGCCCCTTCTGAATGTGAAGAAAAAGTGTGGCCCCAGGGGTGTTTGCCAGCCATCATGCAACCTGAGGGAAGACGCTTATCCTTAGGACAGAGATGGACAGACCGTGCTGCAGCCAGCCACGCCCGATACCTCTTTTATGTGTGAAACGATGATTCTCTTTTCCTTAAGCCAGCTGGGGTGGGTGTACTGCACCTGCATGAACACCTGCTAGATAAGGTACCCGAGTGGGATGGGGACAGGACCCCCACGCCCACGGTGTCCTCGAGCGGAAGAAATGGTGGGCTCCAAAGAAGAGGGATGAGAACGCCCTGCAGCGGGAGTGAGAGCCGTTGGTGAGCGCCGTGGGCAAGGAGACCCGTAGATTCTTGGGGGCAGAGACGACTCTTCGCTGCCCTCCACCCATCGCCAGGTGAGACGCCTCTCTCCGCCTGTCCTAACACGCAGCCCTGGAAGGGTTCGAGGGGACCTCTCTCCCCAGTTCCAGAAGGACAGACGGAGGGTGGGGAAGGAAGGGAATCAGCGCGGACTGTCACACAGAGGCTGGCGGGAGGTTTGGTCCAGAGGACAGAGAGGATGCTGGGAGCTGGGCCTACGGACAGGAAGGATGTCTGTGGTTGAAGCCCCGCGGTGTGCCCGGATATGGAGCATCTTGGTCGTGATGGCAGCGATAACACGCACGGATTTTTTCGCAGTTGGCATAACTCCATCACCTCACTGTCAAAGGGCCCGGGGGAGGTTCTCACTCTCCGGGGGTCCTCGGGGAGACAGTCCTGCTCCAGGTGCACAGGGGCCGACAGAAGTGGGCTCAGGGAGACCCCCTCCCCAGCAGGGAGGAGGGACCACGTCTGCAGGGCTGAGTCAGCGTCAGCGATGGACGAGAAGTGGGCAGGGCACCTGGGCAGGGACACCCGGTGCCAGGGCAGGAAGAGCAGGGACATGGGGCGGGGCAGCTGCACGCGGTGCCTGGGAGGCATCGCAGGAGCCTCTCCCTGGGAGACTCAGCGCCCGGGCTTCCTTCCAGCTGCTTCACTCTCAGGGGGCCCCTGCGGATAGGGAATGGTGTGGAAACATGGGGTTTCCCGGTCAGGACAGGAGGGAACGTGGGGGTTTGACTCCAGCCCAGCCCAGCCCAGCCTGGGGAGGTCGTGCACCTGCCCAAAGTGGAGGCTGCAGCCTTCCCTCTCCAGGTAAAGGAAGGGGACGGTGTCACATGACAGCTGTCATGTGACAATGTCCCCTTCCCTCACCTGTCCACAGGTCCCTTCTCACGCTCCCTTTCCCACGGAACACGCCCCCTCCCCAGCCCCACACCCTCTCCCCTTTGCACGCCCGCGCACCCCCTCATCTTCACGCACGTGACCGCCCCCACCTCCCTCCCCCCTCCCCCCACTCAGCGCCCGGCCCCCCCTGCGCTCAGCCTCCAGCACTCCGCACCAGCACCTTGCACACGCACACGCACCGGCACACGCCAGCTCCTCCCTGCAACGGCTCACCCTTGCACACCTACACACCCGCGCTCCCCGGCTGGGCACGCACCCGCTCTGTCCCGCGCGCCGGCCTCCCGCCTCCGGGCGCCGCGCCCCCGCCCGCCTCCCCGCGGGGCCCTCCCGCGCACAGTGTCTGCCCGGGTCTCCCAGTTCCTCCGGGACCCCGGCCCCGCCCCCGCCCCGGAGCCCCGCCCCTGCCCCTAAGCCCCGCCCCCGGGCGGACAGGGGGCGGGGCGGGGGCGGGGCCGCGGCGCGGGCGGCGCAGGTGCCGGGCCGGGAGCGAGCGGCGGCGGCGGCGGCGGCGGCACCATGGGCCGGGCCCGGCGCTTCCAGTGGCCGCTGCTGCTGCTGTGGGCGGCCGCGGCGGCGCCAGGTAGGTGGGGGCCGGGGCGGCGGGCCGGGCCGGCGCGGCGGGGAGCGCGGCGCGCGGGCAGCCGGGCCGCCGCGGGGCCGCAGAGGCCGAACAATGCGCGCGGGGCCGGCCGGGCCCCCTCCCCGGACAAAGCGCAGCGGCGCGGGGTCGGCGCGGGAGCCGCGGGCGGGGGAGGGGGCGCGGGCCCGGCCGCCGTGCCGCAGCCCCCCCGCCCCGCACAGGCCCCGATCCCGGCGGGGACAAAGGGACCGAGACCCCCACCACCCCCACCCCCGCCCCCACCCCCGCCCCAGCCCGCCTACCCCGGCCGGTCCCGCTGTCCTTCTGTCCGCGCTCTGCGCCCCTCCGTCCGCCTGTGTCTGAGTCCTCAGGCTCCCTCCTGGTCCCTCTACCCTTGTCCTCTGCCCCCGGCCCTCAGCCCCGAAGTCCTGCCCCTCTCCTTTCTCCTCGCCTCCCTCTCCCCCACCCTCTACCCTCTTTGTCCCCCGCCTCTGTCCCTGGGTCTCTGCTCCTTTTTAGTGGGTCACCCTGTCCCCCATCATCCTCCCTAGTCCCCCTTCTCTGCCCCTCTGTATTCCTGCTCTCCCTCTCTGACCCTGTCTTGTTGTCACCCTTGTTTCTCTCTCTGTCCCCCATCTGTCCCATCCCCTTGTTCCTCTGTCCCCTGTCTTTCTGTCATTTCTGTTTCTCCAGCCCCCTCTGTCACCTCTCCCTCTCAGTCCTCCCCCGTCCCCTCTGTCTGTCCCACGGTCTCTCTGTCCCCTGCCTCTCTGCCGCCTCCCCTCTCCACCCTTACAACCTCCATCCTGGGATCCCCGTTCCCATCCTCCACCCCTCCCTCCACCTCTCTCTCTCTCTCTCTCTCTCTCTCTCTCTCCAGCACTATGTGCCCCTGGGGAGGAACTGAGTCAGGCAGGGCATCCCGAAAGGCCCCGGAGAGATGTGGGGGGAGGATTGTGTGGTGAACTCGGCATGTGGGCACACACGTGGATTCAGCAAATTCCTCCCAATGGCTGGCCCTCCCCGCCCGGTCACACACCCCGGCTGCTCCCCTCCAGAGCAGCCAGAGAGCCGCCCCACACAGCTCTCACACCCGGGGAGAGAGGCCGGGGACCTCCAACTTAGCGTGACCCTGAGACTGGGGACAAGGTCAGGAAATGTCACCCACACACCCTTCGCACTGTGTGCCTCGAACTTGTCACAGGCCACCTCCTCCCCGGGGGGCAGAGCGGGTCTCGGGAGGGAGGGAGGGTCGGGAGGTGGCTGGCGGAAGCGGGAGGGGTAGAGGCTCCGTGAGGGTTGGGAGAGGAGTGGGACCAGGTGGCCCGGGGCTGGGGGCCCGGGTGTGGATCCTGGCGCGCGCCGTTTGCCACAGTCACCGGGAACGAGGACCTTCCTCTCTCCAGGGCTTGGTTTCTCTCTCTGCAAAGCAGAGGATGTGGGGCCCGGGGATCTGACAGGGGAGGAATCCCAGCTCGAACCCCAGACAAGGTGAGGGGCCAGGCTGGCCTCCCGCCGCCCACTTCGCGTTCTCCTCTGGTCTCCGCCATGGCTCCCGGACGCGCAGCCTCACCTCCTTTCTTTGCCACAGACACGCTGCCATTTCCCTCAGCGACCTCTCCTTCCAGTGTTATTTTTCTTCTTTTTTTTTTTTTTAGGCCCTAAAATCCAGCCTCCTAGAATCCTAGCACCAATGAATCCAGCAAACAAAAACCCTGGGGGTAATCTGTAAGATGGACACCCCGCTGGGATTCTAGAGTCCCAGAATCTCTAAAAGTCTTGACACCTTTAACATTCTGGAACCTCGATGGCATCGGCCTGCTGGCCCCTTGGCATCTGTCACAGTCTGCAATCTTGGCCTCTCGGAGAGCCCGGGTCTTGGCACCTCTGCCATCTAGAATCCTGACAGCGTAGACCTTAGAACCAGAAGATGGCCCAAGAGGCCACCTACTCGGTGCGAGAATCTCTCACCCAGCACTTCGGGGAGGCGGGCAGCCTTACTGGTTTTCCCCTCGTTTAAAACTGCCGCATCCTGGTACTCTAATCCCTTCTGTAAACTTTCGCTAAATCCTGGGGCTTAGCAAGTCGGGAGAGAATGGTGTCGTGGGAAGAAGCACTCTGGATGGAGCCAGGAACCGGGCCCCTCTGGGGTGGTTTTGTATCCTCCCCATCCCTCCCCAGCCTTGCCTTCCCCTTCTGTGAAGCTCTGGGTGAGGGAGCTGCTGGCGTGCGTGATCTCAGAGGGCCCTGCCCGCCCTCCTTTCCACTGGAGGCTTCTGAGCGGCTCTGGCCACTAGGCTTCCGGGTGTGTGCCTGGTGCCCTCTCAGGCACCTCCTTCCTCTCTCACCTTGCCCAGCCGGGCATTCATTCGTGTCCTTTCAAAGACACATTCTCTCTTCTCCTGGCTCGCCCGTCTGCCGCGAAGAGCAGGCAGATGCTGACATTGATGCCAAAAGAAAGAAGGGTCCAGGGTGGGAGGTGAGAAAGCGGATGGATGGGGAGTCTGCCTAGAGAGGCACAGGCCAGAGCTTGGAGCAAACAGACACCCAGATACAGAGAAAAGACAGAGAGGCTGTCAGAGCTGGGGGGCCGGAGGGTGGGGTCGGGGGGTGGGGGGGAGATTGTTGATTCCAAATAGTGTTTCCCTCCTAAGTGACTCACTTTTCCCTTCTGGAGTTCTGCCCCGCTGCTCTGAGCACAGGGGGGCTTGTCCCCAGTGTGAGTCAGCCCCTGGTCCAGGTCCCAGGAAGTTCCTGTCACTGACCCCCACCCACCCACGAGCTGGGTGCCCGAGTCCCCGTCGCTGAGGTCAGATTCTGCAAAGGATTCCAAGACCTTAGACGCAGCAACGGGGCCGGCCGGGGCCTGGGTGGGTTAATGGCGTGCGAGCCAGGCCTGTCCCCATCGTGGGGAGCACAAAGACAGCTTTCTCTCTTGGGGTGGGGTGGGGAGGCGTGGAGACAGCCGGACTCGCCAGCACCCAATGGCGTGTGGCACCAGGACCCAAGCACCCACTGGTTTCTGCCCCTGCAGACCCCAGGCCGCTGGGGCTTCTGGGAACCGGGCACCACGGCTCCTCTGCAGGCACCCGGGAGGGCACGAGGGCAGCGGCAGAGCCGGGGCGCCCCTGGGAGGGGGTGAATGGTGGCCCCTGGGGGGGCGGCGAGGACAGGGAGCCCTCAGTGCAGGCTCGCACCCTTCCGGGCGGAGCAGGAATTCCTCCGCTGACCTCCCCCCCACACACTCAGGGGGATCTCCAGAGGATGCTCCCTCCCCCTGGGCCTGAGCCTGGAATCCAGGGAGTTCTGAATATCCCAGAAATGTGGGGGCCACAGGGCAGACTGTGTGTGAGGCTCCTGACTCACCCTGAGGCCCCCCATCTGATGCTTGGTTTCCAGAGAAGAGGGGGATAGAGGGCTGGGGAGGCAGGACTGTGGCTCTCGGGACTGAGGACTGTGCACCTGGAGTCAGAAGTTTCCAAGAGAGGAGCAGGGTGGGGGCCGGACCCCTGGGGGTGAGGGAGGAGGGGCTGGGGGCCTGGATTCCAGGGTCTGAGGGAGGAGGGCTGGGGGCCTGGATTCCAGGGTCTGAGGGAGGAGGGCTGGGGGCCTGGATTCCAGGGTCTGAGGGAGGAGGGGCTGGGGGCCTGGACCCCTGACTCTGAGGGAGGAGGGTCTGGGGGCCTGGACTCCTGGGTCTGAGGGAGGAGGGGTGGGGGCCTGGACTCCTGGGCCTGAGGGAGAAAGGGCTAGGGGCTGAGACTCCTGGGTCTGAGGGAGGAGGGACTGGGGGCCTGGACTCCTGACTCTGAGGGAGGTGGGGGCCTGGGCTGGACTGGGGTCTGAGGGAGGAGGGTTCCGAGAGAGAAGGGCTGAGGGTCCATACTCCTAGGTCTTGGAGGAGGAGGAGGGGCTGGGACCCTGACGCCTGGGTCCTGCGAATACAGGCGCCTTCACAAGGCTGAGCTGAGGAAGAATTGATGCTTTGTGCAAGGATGCTCGGACTCCGCCATTGGTGGGGGGTGGAGGGGGTGTTCAGGCAGGACGCAGGGACGTACCACCTCCCCAGGGGAGGAAGCAGGAGAAGAAGGCACGATGCCACCAGCCTCCCGGGGAGCGGATACGGAGGGGTGGCTGTGACCTTCCTGGAGCCGTGACCTTGAGACTCCCTTGGGTATTCGCTGACTCAGGACCCAGGAAGTGCTCCCCCACCCCACGGAGTTTCCGTGGAAACATCCACCAGCTGTGTCCTCGGGACCCCTGGCTCCCGGGCCCGGCGGAGGAGGGGGCTGGAGGCCCGGAGTTCTGGGTTTGAGAGAGGAGAGGCTGGGGGCTGGGGACTCCTGGGATTGAGGGAGAAGGATGCTGAGACTCAGGCTTTTTCCTGGTCCTGATGGAGGAGGGTGCTGGGAGCCGGGAGGAGCCGGGGAGAGGAGGCGGTTGGGGCTGTTTTCCTGGGTCCGAGGGAGCAGGGTGCTGGATTCTGGGCCTCTCTACATGTCACCTGCTCAGCCAGCCGCTCTTTCCCAAACCCTCCCGTCTCTTTTCCAGGCACCATCCCCATGACAACTCCGGGCTGTCAACACCGTTTAAAGGGCCAGCGCCCCAGTCCCCAAAGCTCAACCCCTCTCTGACCAGAGAGTCCCGCCTCACCACCCCCCAACCCCAAAACAAAAGCTCCCGGGACATTGATATTCCAAGCACAAACGCTGTTGGTTACTGAGTCTTCGGGAGGGGGAGGGAGTAAGACAAAAAGCCCCACCCTCACCCCATGTGCACCCTCAAGCACAGGGCAGGACATAAACTTGGGGGGCATCCCGATGGCTCTCCGGAGGCATTAAGTTTCTGCCACCAAATTACCTGGGGCCCCTGAGCCTCATTTCTCCACGTCTGTAAAATGGGGGGCTAGTATTGGCTGGGATCCTCATGCAGGATCTATGGCGAGGCTTCAGAATGTTTGTTTGTTTGTTTTAATATATTTTATTGATTTTTTTAACAGAGAGGAAGAGAGAGGGATAGAGAGTTAGAAACATCGATGAGAGAGAATCATCGATCAGCTGCCTCTTGCACACCCCCCTACTGGGGATGTGCCCGGAACCCAGGACCCCTCAGTCCACAGGCCCACGCTCTATCCACTGAGCCAAACCGGTTTGGGCCAAAATGTTTTTTTAAAGTGCCAGATGGAGCAGGCAGGCCAGTTTTCGCGTGCATGGATGGGCTAGGTCCTGGAGGCTGCCGTCATAGCAGTTTTGCAGCGGGCTCCCTGAGCTCGAGGCCCTGGGCTAATCCCTAGGAGGCAGGCATTGGCTGTATCCCCATTTTGCAGGCAGGCAGCTGAGGCTCAGAAAGGTGAAGCCACGGCCCCGGGTCACACAGACGGCCCGCGGTCCAGCTGGGACCGGCCCAGGTGTGTAAGATGAGAATAGCGATGCCACCAGGATGTTGTGAGGCTGAAATAAGATCCTGCCTGACACGTGCCATGCATTCATCCATCTCCAAACATTTGCCAGGTGCCAGGCACACGGCGGGGCACTGAGGGCATGGCAGTAAGCCCCAGGGTTTCTGTCCCTGCTCCCTGGAGATACATCTAGCGGTGGGGGACAATAAATAAAATAAGCACACTAGTAAAGTAATCTCAGCGAACTCTCCACACAGGAAATACAGCAGTGGTGGTGAAATAGAACGTGTTCTGGAGGCGAAGGGCTGGGGGATGAGAGAGAGTCACTCTGAAGAGGTGTCCGTGTGAGCAGAGTCACCGCATGGGGGGTGGGCAAGGGGAAAGAACATCCCAGGTGCCGGGCCCGGCTTGGCTCAGTGGATAGAGCGTCGGCCTGCGGACTCAAGGGTCCCGGGTTCGATTCTGGTCAGGGCATGTACCTTGGTTGTGGGCACATCCCCAGTAGGGGGGTGTGCAGGAGGCAGCTGATCGATGTTTCTCTCTCATTGATGTTTCTAAGTCTCTATCCCACTCTCTTCCTCTCTGTAAAAAATCAATAAAATATATTTTTTTAAAAAAAGAAGAAGAAAGAACATTCCAGGCAAAGGGAGGAGCACGTGAAAAGGCACTGGGTGGTAGCAAGCTCAGCGTGCGTGTAGGACGCCAAGGCCAGTGAGCTGGGGTGAAGCGAGGGTGATCAGAATTAGCCAGAGAGGGGCCAGGCCACGGCGCACCTTGAAGGCCCAGGGCAGGAGTCTAGATGTTATTCTAAGTGTGATGGGCAGCGAATGAAGGGTTTTAAGCGGAAAGGTGACTTGATCTGATTTACTTTTTTGGAAAGTCCATCTAGCAGACGTGTGGAGAAGGGCCTGGGGGGAGGCAGGCATGGATGGATCCAAGGAGGCCCATGCGTAGTTCTTAGAGGTTCGAGTAAGAGCCCTGGCCAGAAAGGCTCGTTTGGGCGGCGTCCCAAGCACCAGAAAGTCGCTGGTTTGATTCCTGGTCAGGGCATATGCCCAGGTTGCAGGCTCGATCCCCTATGGGGGCCGTGCCGAAGGCAGCCATCCGCTGATCAGTGTTTTCATTCTCACATCAATGTTTCTCTTTTTCCCTCTCCCTTCCTCTCTCTCCAAAAATCCATAAAAAATCTTTTGGGGGGTGGGGGGGCGAAGCTGGTTTGGCTCAGTGGATAGAGCGTGGGACCGAAAGGTCCCAGGTTCGATTCCGGTCAGGGGCGTGTACCTTGGTTGCGGGCACATCCCCAGTAGGGGGTGTGCAGAAGGCAGCCGATCGATGTTTCTCTCTCATCGATGTTTCTAACTATCTCTCTCCCTTCCTCTCTGTAAAAAATCAATAAAATATATATTTAAAAAAAATCTTTGGGGGGGGGAAATGGTTCCAGTAAAAGATAGTGTCACTGGGCCAGAGCGGGGGCAGGGGTGGGGACCGTCCAGCCCACTGCCATAGAAGGCTGGTGAAATCATTTGGTCTGGCCCAGCCAACACATTAGGGGTGAGTTAATTAAGTGTTTGACCAAATAGGCTAATTTTTTTTAAGTTGATAATTTTGTATGGCCCATGAATGACGTTATAAATATGCAAATGGCTTGGCAAAAAAAAAAAAAAAAAAAAAAAAAACCCTGAACTAGGGATATGGCCAAAGAGACAAAGATGAATGGGTGTGGGATGTTTTGGAAGTAGAATGAATAGATACTGCTGATGGAAAGGATGTCAGAGGTGAGGGGAAGGGTAAGAACGAGCTTGATTTCTAGGTGTGGGGCCTGCGCAGCCAGGCAGGTGATGGTTGTGACCTTTCCTGAGATTGAGAAAACACGGAGAGGAAAACATTTGGATCGGACGTGTGAAGCTTGGTATTCCAGGAGGCACTAGATAAATCACTATCAGTGGCTTCACAACACAAAAAGTTACACTAAACGTGAAATAAGTCCGGAAATAGGCAGCTGGGGCTTTTAGGGCCGCTCCACAGCATCACCGGAGGCCCAGGCACCCTGCAGCTCCTGCCTGTGCCATCCCTGCCGCCCTCTTCCTCATGGCCCAACACGGCTGCCAGCCCGCCAGGCCTCCGCATCCCGGCTCCAAGCAGCACAAAGGCGACCTGGTGGACAAGGGCCCTGGCCCCCCTTTTCGGAAATCCTCCCCACATTACCCCATGGCACTTTCCCTCGGACTCACTCCGCTGCAATAAAGCCCGGGAGATAGATCTCTGTGCGAGGCAGAGGGCAGCCGGAAGCTCCCCTCAGGCTCCTCTGCGGAGGAGAGAGGAAGGCATGGGTGGCCGGGTGGCAATCCATGCTCTCTCTCGGCCTCCACCCCTCGGAATTCATCTTTTCGGCCCCTCGGCCCCCAAACAAGGCTGCCCATCCTGCCTGCGGGGAGGAGAGCACGCTGGATGGGCTGTTCCGGTGATTGGTGTCTAACTCCACATCAATCTGGAAAGGCCCTCCGGGACAGGGACCTTTTCTGACTCATCTCTGGGCACCCAGCCTGGGAAACCTACCCCTGCCGAGGAAACACTCACGTGAATGGATAAGGCAGCCTGTAAGAGACACGGAGCGAGAGTTACCCAGCACTGCAGGGGTCTTCAAACTACGGCCCGCAGGCCACATGCAGCCCGCAGAGGAGTCTGATCCGGCCCGCTAGGTTTTTTGGGCAGTGAGCGCAGCCGAGGTGTTACAGTAGGGATTAGTGCACATGTGTCAAACACAAGGCCCGCGGGCCAAATCCAGCCTGCCAGGCCTTGCAATGTGGCCCGCACCGTGCTGTCATCACTGCACTCCGCTGTCAGTTTATGACATTGTCAGTTTATGACTGTTCAGTAAACCATTCGGCCTGCGATTTAGGCTGGATTTTAGATTTTGGCCCCTTCTCTGATTGAGTTCGACACCCCTAGATTAGTAGTTCATATAGTCCGGCCCTCCAGCTCTCTGAGGGACCGTGATCTGGCCCCCACTTTAAAAAGTTTGAGGACCTCTGACTTAAAGGTACATCACCAGGTGTGGTCGTGGTTCTTTCCAGCTCCAAAAACCTACACCGGCCTTCCGGAGAAAAGCTATAATCTCCTTCCGCCGGCACACCCCAAAACCCCTCACCGAAGCTGGACACACACCCAGACACCAGCGGTGCGGGTGGGTCTAAGTAAGAAACAGAATCAGAGAGATCCGGATGCAGGTCCTGGGTCTGCCACCTCTTGGGCTAGGACCTTAAGCAAGTCATTCTCTCCCTCCGGACTAATGGTCTCGTCTATAAAATGGGAACTGGGAGAAAACGTGATGGGAAACGGGGGCCTACGTTAGTTCAGATATTGTGATCATTTGCATGGAAATTATACAGGTAATGTCCTCAGCACAGCGAGCGCCTAATAAACAATAGCTATTGTGATTGTGATTCTGCCGATGACAGTGACAGTGATGATGGTGATGCTGATGGTGATTAATCTCAGCTTCCAGCCTTCTGCCAGGCTGTTTTCTCTGCTGGAAACACCCCCTTCCTAATCACCTACCTTGTTCCTCTGCCGTGTTAATCAGAGCCAGTTAACGTCCATAACAAACAGTCCTGGAACCTCGGTGGCGTTACAAAAAAAAGTGCATTCCTCGCTCAGACAAGCCACAGGGGGCAGTGAGTCAGGCCCCAGGCTTCCAGCTCGTGATCCTATCTTTTCTAAGCTCCCTGGGGTCCTCTCCATTCAGCCTTAAGAAGGAGTGATACCCTGGCTGGTGGGCTCAGTGGTTAGAGCATTGGCCCTTGAACCAAAGGGTCTCAGGTTTGATTCCTGGTCAAGGGCACACATCTGGATTGCAGGTTCGATCCCCAGCCAGGTTGGAGAGCATGCAGGAGGCAACCAATCAATGTATCTCACATTGATGTTTCTCTCTCTCTCTCTCTCTCTCTCTCTCTCTCTCTCTCTCTCTCTTTCTCTCTCTTTGTATCTCCCCTCCTCCCCCCACCCCTCCTTCCTTCCCATTCTCTCTCTCTTAAAAAAAAAAAAAAAAAAAAGGAAAAATATCTTCTGGTGAGGATTAATAAAAAAAGGGAAAGAAAAAGAAGGATGTGAGTGAGATGAGCCAGTTTGCAAGAGGTGTTTCTCCCTTCCATCTGCATCCTATTGACCAGAAGTCGGTCATATGGCCCCACCTAAGTACAAGGGACCCTGGGAAATGTAGCTTAATTATGTGTTGTACCAGTTAACTTTGGGGGTGTAACAGCACATCTAAAATGTAGTGGCTTTAGCCTGGCCTGTATGGCTCAGTAGTTGAGCGTTGATCAATGAAACAGGAAGCCATGGTTCAATTCCCCATCAGGGCACATGCCTGAGTTGTGGGCTTGAACCCCAGTAGGGGGCGTGCCTTCTTCAGAGGCAGCTGAGCAGTGATCATTGGTGATCATTCTCCCTCATCATTGGTGTTTCTATCTCTCTCTCTCTCTCTCCCTCTCCTTTCCTCTCTGAAATCAATACAAATATATTTTTAAAAATAAAAATAAGCCGAAACCGGTTTGGCTCAGTGGTAGAGCGTCGGTCTGTGGACTGAAAGGTCCCAGGTTCGATTCTGGTCAGGGGCATGTATGTTGGTTGCGGGCACATCCCCGGTATGGGATGTGCAAGAGGCAGATGGTCAGCGTTTCTCTCTCATCGGCGTTTCTAGCTCTCTATCTCTCTCCCTTCCTCTCTGTAACAAATCAATAAAAATATATTTTAAAATAATAATAATAAATAAATAAAAATAAAGCCTAGTGGCTTTAAACCATCACGTTATTCGCTCACAACGCTGGGAGCAGCAGTTTGGACTGGATCAATGGGGCAGTTCTCTTGGTCACAGTTGGGGTCACTCCTATGGCTGCCGTCACCTGCTGTTTCCCGGGGCTGGCTGGTGCAGGATGGCCTCAGGCACACGGCTGGCGGTGGGGGGGTGGGGGGGACCGGCTATTGGCTGGGCTTCTCTCACCTTCAAGGAAGCTAGTCTGGGCATCTTCACTCAACTGTCTCAGGGCAGCAAGAGGCGTGAGCGGGAGCTGCAAGGTCTTTTGAAGCGTAGGTTCTAGCAAATTCTGTGGGTCAGAGCAAGTCCCAAGGCGTGCCCAGATTCCCAGGGTCTGAGTGCCTCGGTGGGTGGAGCCGCCAAGTCACCTTACAAAGGGCTCGCACGCACGGAGAAGGGAAGCGTATTGTGGCCATCTGGCCGACAAGCCACAGCATGAGCCCAGGTGTGGAAGGCGGGGTCCAGGGAGCACCTCACGGTGTCCCACCCCTGGTCAGCTCCTGTTTACTTGAGATCTGGATCCAATCGAGCTTTCTTCCAGAACCTTCTCTAATCCCCCATCTCTCTCTAGGCAGTCTTTTAAAAACAACTTAAAAAATTGTTTTTATTGATTTTTTTAAGAGAGTGGAAGAAAGGGGGAGGGAGAGAAACATGGATGTGAGAGAGAAACATTGATTGGCTGCCTCCTGCACATCCCTTACCAGGGATGGAGCCCTGAACCCGGGCATGTGCCCTGATTGGGCATCAAGCTACAACCTGTTGGTACATGGGAAAATGCCCAACCAACTGAGCCACACTGGCCAGGGTTGTTGTTTTTTTTTTTTTTACTTTTAGTGTTATTTTATGCTGAATTTACTCCCAGGCCATACGCTTTTGTTTCTTCTGGAATATCTCTTTCTTTGTGCAACTTCCTCTCTGGTTTAGGTCTATCTGCTCTTCAGAGGGACCATCTCCAGGCGGCAGGGAGAGCTGCACAGGTTAACCCGCCCATGAGCTCTGTACGTTTGCATTGCATCTTGGGAGCTTTTCACCTGGATGTACTCAGTGACCAGAGGATCTACATCTAAACCCTTACGCTCAGCATTCTCTGCATTTTTTAAAAAATATATTTTATTGATTTTGTACAGAGAGGAAGGGAGAGAGATAGAGAGTCAGAAACATCGATGAGAGAGAGTCATCGATCAGCTGCCTCTTGCACACCCCCTACTGGGGATATGCCCGCAACAAAGGTACATGCCCTTGACCGGAATCGAACCTGGGACCTTTCAGTCCCCAAGCCGATGCTCTATCCATTGAGCCAAACCGGTCCCGGGTTTCTCTGCTTTTTTTAAGCAAAAATGCAGCACTTCTTGCCCGGCCCGTGTGGCCCAGTGGTTGAGCGTCAACTTATGAACCCGGAGGTCGAGGTTCGATTCCCAGGGCATATGCCTGAGTTGTGGGCTCAGTCTCCAGAGGGGCGAGCAGGAGGCAGCCATTCAATGATTCTCTCTCATCGATGATGTTTCTGTCTGTCCTCTCCCTCTCCCTTCTCTGAAATCAATAAAAATATATCTTTAAAAATTCAGCACTCTTTTTGTGCCACTGACCCTGCATCCAGCCCCACTCTTTAGCCTGGCACACCTACCAACCCCACCATCGTAATGACGGAATGGCGCACACTGCTTCTGTAAAGTGACATCCTGCAGATATTGGTGGCTTTTCTTTTTTTAAATCCTCACCTGAGGATGTTTTTTTCCATTGTTTTTTTTTTCTCAAGATAGAGAGTGGAAGGAAGCGAGGAGTAGAGAGAGAGACAGAGAAACATCGATGCGAGAAATACACAGATTGGTTGCCTCCTGAACGCACCCCAACCCGGACTGGGATCGAGCCTGCAACCCAGGTACATGCCCTGGATCGGGAATCAAACCTGTGACCCTTCCGTTCCCAGGGCTGCCGCTCTAACCACTGACCCACACCAGCCAGGGCTGCTTGGTGGCTCTTTGAATGTGCATACCCCCGATGACCTGGGCAGTTTCACGAGTGTTCTTAAAGTGATCACAAAGATTTGCACCTCTTCATGGGCAGGATTCTGTGGTTTTTCTGGGTCAGGTGACTTAGCAAACCATTTTCAGAGGGCATCTCCGGCTGCTTTTGGGAAGAGTCCCCAGGCCTGCCGTCTTGGCCTCCCTTTTCTCTGGGCTCCCAGGGTGCCCGGGGCAGCCCCCTCTAGAGTTCCTCTCTTGGACTCCAGCCTGCAGGAAACGCTGGGTGCGATACACTGAATGTGAGGGGAAGGAGAGGGATTGGAGGTTTGGATGGGAGAGCAAAAGATGCGAGAGAGAATTACAGCCACCAACGAGTCTCCTGTCCTGTCCAGGGGCGGGACAAGAGGTACAGACGGAGAACGTGACGGTGGCCGAGGGCGGGGTGGCGGAGATCACCTGCCGTCTGCACCAGTATGATGGGTCCATCGTTGTCATTCAGAATCCGGCCCGCCAGACCCTCTTCTTCAACGGCACCCGCGGTGAGTGCTGGGGTCCGGAATCCCGTCCTGGAGGAGGAGGGCTGGGAGCTGATTCCTGTGAGGGCAGAGCTGAGACTCTGGACTCCAGGGTCTGAGGGCGGAAGGGGCTGGGGCTCGGGCTCCTGGGTTCTCACATAGCATGGAGCCTGGGGGGGGGGGGGGGTGTTGAACCCTGCTCCTGTGGGTGGGAGGTCCTGTATCATTCCGGTCCCCAAGGGAGTAGAGAGAGGGACAGAGAAACATCGATGTGAGAAATACATCCATGTGGGCATCTAGATACATAGGTATGGCTGGAGCAAAGAGGCAGAGGGCTGGACTCCGAGCTCCAGGAGGAAGGGTCGAACCCCGGAGGCCAGGATTCCCCCCTGTTCACTCCTGGTTCACTCACTCTAGCCCTGAAGGATGAGCGTTTCCAGCTTGAGGAGTTCTCCCCTCGCAGGGTGCGGATCCGGCTCTCAGACGCCCGCCTGGAAGACGAGGGAGGCTACTTCTGCCAGCTCTACACCGAGGACACCCACCACCAGATCGCCACGCTCACCGTGCTGGGTAAACCACACCTCTCCCTCCCGCTGCCCACCCCTCCGCCTCCCTCCTTTGCCTTCCCTCATCCCGGGACCCTGCCCTGGCTGCTTTCAACCTCCCGGACATCAGGGCCCAGACCTCTGGGCTCTATGTTTGACCCTTGTTGCCTCAAACCCCCGCTGCCCGGTCCCTTTGAACCCACCTGGCTGTCTGCCCTGACCTCCCCGCTTCCCCGCTCCTCCCTGCCGCAGTGGCCCCGGAGAACCCCGTGGTGGAAGTCCGGGAGCAGGCTGTGGAGGGCGGCGAGGTGGAGCTCAGCTGCCTCGTCCCGCGGTCCCGCCCGGTTGCCGTTCTGCGCTGGTACCGCGACCGCAAAGAGCTGAAAGGTATGATCACCCCCGGAAAGGGGGATCCTAGGGGCGGGGCTTGGGAGGAGGCGGGGCTCCAAGGGGCGGGGCTTGGAGGAGAGGGCACAGGGCAGGTGGGCATGGGCCGGCGGGCAATGTGCAAGCTATTGAATACAATGACAGGTGGGAGGACAGGAAGAGCTTTGGGAAGAGGAATGTGGGATGGAGGACCTGATTTGGAAGGCTAGAGGCGGGGCCAGTGGATTAGGGGCGTGGCTTAGCAGATAGCCTGCTTTGGGATTGGCTGCAGGGAGGGGAGAGGGAGACCCCCTCGGGGGCGGAGCCAGAATCGGGGCTGAAAGACCTCCGGTCGGCCGGCAGGTGTGAGCAGCAGTAGGGAGAATGGCAAGGTGTGGAGCGTGGCGAGCACCGTGAGGTTCCGCGTGGACCGCAAGGACGACGGCGACATCGTCATCTGCGAGGCGCAGAACCAGGCGCTGCCCTCGGGGCACATCAAGCAGACGCAGTACGTGCTGGACGTGCAGTGTAAGTGCCCAGCCCGCAGGGACCGGCGGGGTGCGGGGGTGGGGGAATGGGGGGCAGTCCCAACGCCAGCCGCTGGACCCCGGGAGGGTTCCAACCCCGCGTGATGGCCCTGACAGCCACCCTCCCATCTCACTTCTGCCTGCAGACTCCCCCACGGCCCGCATCCATGCCTCGCAAGCTGTGGTGAGGGAGGGGGACACTCTGATGCTGACGTGTGCTGTCACGGGAAACCCCAGGTGAGCTCAGGGGCCTGAGACTCCTGAGGAGGGACCCTCTGGTGCCTAGGTGCTCCCTACCTAGATTCCGGAGAAGTCGGAATTGGGTGCTGGCGCCTGCGTCCCTTACTCTTTCTGTATTTTACCCTGGTCCAGGCCAAATCAGATCCGCTGGAGCCGCGGGAACGAGTCTTTGCCGGAGCGGGCCGAGGCGTTCGGGGAGACGCTGACGCTGCACGGCCTGGTATCCGCAGATAATGGCACCTACACTTGCGAGGCGTCGAACAAGCACGGCCACGCGAGGGCGCTCTATGTGCTCGTGGTCTACGGTGAGTGCAGGCTGCTGGGGGCGGGGCTCAGGGCAGGGGCGGGGCCTCTCGGGGTCCATGGGTAGGCGGGGCCTGTGCAAAGCCATTGATTCCGGAGATCCAACAGTCCACAAAGTTCTTATAGTTCGGAGGCCAGACTGACCGTCTGGGTTCAGTTTTGGCTCTTGCAACATCCTATTGCCGGTGACATGGTCTGCTCCTTAGTTTTCTCCTGGTAAAGTGGAAATGAACAATAGCACATATTTCAGGGTTTATGGAGATTGTAGGAGCTAAATATATAAAGTGTTTGGAACGACCCTCGCCAGTTAGTTCAGTGGGTAGAGCGTCAGGCTGCGCACCAAAGGGTTCTGGGTTCAATTCCGGCCAAGGGCACGTACTTTGGTTGCAGTCAAGGCAGGTGTAGGAGGCAACCAATAGATAATGCTTCTCTGTCTTTCCCTTTCTCTTCCACTCTCTCTAAAAGGTCAGTGGGAAAATATTATCAGGGGAGGATTAACCAAAAAAATAAAGTGGTTGGAAAGCCTCTAGCAAAAAAATGTTTAACTCTTACGACGGTGCAGCTGGAATTTTGGACATGTTTGGGCCCTAGACAGCATTTTAGACACCAGAAGCGTTTGGGACAAGGTGTGGTGAGGGACTTGGGCCCGAGGTTCTACGGGGGTAGAAACATGGTCCAAAGAAAAGAAGAGTGCTGTTTCTGTTCCTTGGGGGTGCGGTAAGGACAGGAGGCTGAGCAGGCCCTCGCAAAATGACTCAGGAGCCAGTGGGGCCGTGTGTAACCCAACACATGTTCCTCCAGGTAGGGGCAACATCAGGAAAGAGGGAAGCCAAGCCGTGAGAAAGGCCCAGCAGGTGGCAGTAACTTGAGGGGCATGGCACATGAAGGGGCGGGGTTAGAGGGTGGGTGGAATGATTTAAAAGGTTGGCAGCGATGGACGGGGCTGGGACCACCCTCCCATCACCGGGTCCTGCGCCCTGTTCCTCTGGCAGACCCCGGTGCGGTGGTAGAGGCTCAGACGTCCGTGCCCTACGCCATTGTGGGCGGCATCCTGGCGCTACTGGTGTTTCTGATCATATGCGTGCTGGTGGGCATGGTCTGGTGCTCGGTCCGGCAGAAAGGTGAGTAGTAGTGGTGGGGTTGTAGTTGGTGGGTTGTAGTTGGTGGTGGGGTTGTAGTTGGTGGTGGGGTTGTAGGTGGTGGGTTGTAGTTGGTGGTGGGGTTGTAGTTGGTGGTGAGGTTGTAGTTGGTTACAGGATTGGTAAGGGGGTGGGGTCTAGAGATGGAATTCAAGAGAGGGCAGAGCCTAGAACCAGGATTCAAACCCTGTGGGATCTGAAGCCAGTATTCCCAAAGGGGCGGGTGTTTTGCCCATAAATAACAGGGGTAAAACGCTGAAGCTGAATTAAAAACGTGGGTTTAAATTAAATGACTTTGCCTTCCTAATTGCTGGATTCCTCGGGAACAGAGCAAGGGGATAGCACCAAGAGAACAGATAAAGGTTGATCTCTCCATGAGCTTTTGGTATCTTCCTAATTCTGCTTCGCCCCTTTCTCTGCCCATGTTGCCATTCCCTGGTCTTGATTCCCTCTGTTCCCTGCGTTCCTTTCCTCCCTCTTTCTGGTCGGATGTCTGTCTCCTCTGTCTCCTTCTGCCCGTTTATTTCTGCTTAACTCCTGGCCCACCCCACAGGCTCCTACCTGACCCACGAGGCCAGTGGCTTGGACGAGCAGGGAGAAGCGAGAGAAGCCTTCCTCAACGGCAGCGACGGACACAAGAGGAAAGAAGAATTCTTCATCTGACCCCGTCTCTACCCCAGGCCTGGCCTGGGCGAGGGGCCACCCCACTGCCAGCTGCAAAGACATTGACCAGAGTCTGAGATGGTGGGCATCTCTCCCCACCACTAACACCTCAGACGTTTGGGCAGGGATGGGGGTGTCAAATGCCTGGGTCTCTGCGAGGGCCAGAAGCAAAGTCCCAGAGGCCTGGGGTCCCCCGGGGGGAGGGGCCAAAGGTCCAGATCCCCCAAGTCCAGGGAGGGCGGTAGGGATCGGGTTGGGGAAAGATAACTGGGGGAAGGCCAGGGCCCCTAAGCTGCAGAACCAGGTCACGTGGGGGAGGGGATCAGATTCTGGGAAGGGCGGGGTGGGCAGGGAAGGGAAACACAGAATTCTTTGGGGGTCCGAGACCCCATGCCAGCCATTGTAGGGGCTCCATAGAGCTCTGGGCACCTCTTTGCAAAGCCATGTTTGCACGGTGGGGGTAAGGGTGGGGGGGGAGGGTGTGGAAACGGATTCTGTGTCTTTGTGTCATAACGTTGATGGAGGAGGTGAGGGAGACAGCCCCGGCCCTTTTCGCCAATCCCCCTTCCCCAGGTCCCAGCTTCCCTTCCCTCTACCTTCTCCCCCCACATCTGTCCTATCTATACTTGTCTCTCTGTCCACCCACTCCTGGGGGGCCTCCCCCAGCTCTCCTCCAGGCGCCCCCCCAGGGAGGGGGAAAGGAGTTTAGGGAGGGTGTTGGTCTCTATGGTTTTATATATAATATATTAAAAAAATAAAAAATCTGTATGAAAATATCAGATTACGCCCTCCTCCCCCATTCCTGGCTTTTGCCCCCTTTTTCTTGTTTAAAAAAAGACAAAACAAAACAAAACACCACCACACAACATTTTTGTATGGGGCAGGGAGGGGAATGGGAAGGGGGTTTGGCAATCCCACTAACCACCATTAAACTGAGGAGAGAACACATGTCTGTGGTAGTTGTGTGTCTGTCCTTCTGCCCGAAGCTGCACCCTGTTGGGAGGGGGAGGGGGGGAAGTCGCCAGTGAACCACACAGGCCAAAACGAGGTCTCAGCAAAGGCACCTTGACCCTCCTGGAGGGGGAAACTCGGTGTTTCCTAGACACAGCCAAACAGTCAGTCTTATGTCCTCGGTAACTACTGAGCTACCGGATCCCCGCCCCATGACCTGGACGCTTGCTGTGTTTCACCCCCACCCCAGACATCAGCCTCCAGGGCAGCTTTCAGTTAGTCACATCTCACCCTAGTCCTGCCTTCCTCAAAACCTTACCCTGTCTCCCTACCACCTTAGTACAGCAAGTCAGAGTTCCTTAACCTTGTATTCCAGGCCCTTCATTCTCTAAAATTTAAATGAGTGATTCTGATTTTAGATTAAAACATATATTGACCTCTTACTTTGTGCCAGGTGCTGCTCAAAGGTCTAGAGGCAACTGTGTGGTGTTCCAGACAGCATAAGTCTGGAACATAAGGCCCCAAAGTGGGAAAGGGGACTCGGTGTTTTACCTTCAAGAAGCTTTCACAAGGAAAAAAGAACTTAATTTCAGGTTGCCATTAAGATACAATGCAGAGGAAGGGGATGAGGAGTGCTATTTTATTTTAACTTATTATGGGAGACTTCGAACACACAAACAGGCAGAACAGGACGGTAAAGTCCATGCACCCTTCACCCCAGCTTCAAAAGCCATCTGTTCACAGCCAATCCTGCTTTATCTGCAGCCCCACTCACTTTGTAGCACATCTGGAGGTGCTACTTTAGAAAAAAACAGAACAGGGAACGCCTCTCAGATTGACATCTGTGCCAAGATATGAATGGTTAACGAGAGCAGCCATTTGAAGATCAGAGGGAAAGCATTTTTTAGGGAAAGGGAACAGCAAGGGCAGACTTTGGTGTTTGATGGGAGCTGGAGTTAGGATAGAGAGAGAGGTAGGAGAGGTCAGAGGTAAACAGGACCAGGCCATGATGAAGTTTGGATTTTTTCTAAGCACAATGGGAGCCCACTGGAGAGTTTTAAGCTGGAATTTGAGTCACTTCCAGGAAGCCTGGACTCCTACAATATCTTCAGCATAAAGCCTGAGCTCAGCACCACCTATATACTACATAGGGGTCTTTCCCCTCCCTGGTTCTGGGATCCAGGCATACTATCTGCTTTCACTTCCTCAGTCAAATCATGTATTGCTTTTCTTCTTTCTCTAGGCCTTTACCGTAAATTCTTCCCTCTGCCAGCAGGACTCCCATTCCATTAATCCTTGGTTTAAAGATCATCACTTTTTCAGGCTGGGGCAGATACCTCCTCTAACCTCCCCACAGCTTCCTGTGCTCCATTCATTCCAAGTCTGACCACTCGATTGTGGTTCTGATTGTGGGTGGCTTTCCTTCCTTTGATTGGGGCATCATGGCCATAGGGGCCGGGTATGTCTTGTTCCCTGCGGAAACCATAGTGCCAGCTAGCCCAGGGTAATGACACAAAAGAGCAGCCATTATTTATCCGGGCAGGAGCTGGAGGGTTCCTGACCCTTGAGCCGCCTCTAGTTGATGCCAACCGATTCCTCCTAAACCAAGGCTCCCAGCTTCGCGCTAGTCCGCAGTCCCTCTGCGCATGCGCTTTGCTCAGGCGCGCGGGCGCCCCCAGCCCCACGTATGCTAATCACTGCGCTGCAGAGGACTGCTTTTCCGGGGAATATGCAAATCGCTCCATTGGGCGCTCCAGGCCTCCATTGTCCCGCGCTAAGATTATGCAAATGGACAGGCCTCAGGGCCCGAATCCCGGCCGAGCTGGCGTTTCCCCTACCCCCTCCCCGGCTCATCCCATCTTCCCTGGAGCGCGTCCCTGCCCGCCCCGCACACGCACGCGCGGGCCCTGCAGTTTCTCCGTCGGGCCGGCTGCGGACTGTACCAAGTGAACCCGGACCGCGAGGGGCAAAAGCCCAAAACCCCCTGCGCCGGCCCCGCGATGGCCCGACTCGGGTAGCCCCTCTTCACACTGGGCGCCAGGAATGGTCCGTCTCGGCGCGCAAGCGCCCTAGGCTCCTCACGCCCCCCGCGCTCCTTCCCGTCTACTCGCAGCGCAGGCGCCGAGCCCGGGCGTGCAGCCGCCGCCGCCGCCGCCGCCGCCGCCGCGCCGGAGCGGGGCCGCCCAGCCGGTGAGTGTCCGGGATCGGGCTGCGCAGGGCATGCTGGGAAGCGGGCGCTGCGGCCCTGCTGCATGATGGGAGTGACGGCTCCAGGCACGGAGGCGCCGGGAGCGGTCTCGGGCGGTGATGGCCTGAGGATGAGACCTGGGCTCCCTCTGAGCGGCTCCATGCCGCCCTGGCGCAACGGGGAGGAAAAAAAAAAAAAAAAAGGGACTCCCTGCCCTAAACGTGTGGGAGTCGGTCCGCTAGTCGTGATAGGCCTGGTGCATTCTGGGGAGAATTACTCTAGTTCCTGCGGGGGACCTTTGTTACACACCCCGCCGCGATGAGCATCTTGGAAACTAGAAAGGTGGTCACTGCAGGCCTGAGGCATCCTGGGGGGAGTCGCCGCAGGGCATGATGGGGACTGGTCCTTGTTGTGCGGTGAGACGTTTTGCTGTGGCTCCTTACCCCCAGCGTTGCGGGAAGGGGCGCGTTGGGTTCCGGCAGGGAATCCTGGGAGTTGATGGCTATAGGCTCGGGACATTGTGGGGTCTCCTCCACTTGGCGTGTGGTAGCCTCATTTATGCCCCTCTAAAGTCCCGGGAGCCAGTCTAGCCGTCATAGTCACTGAGGACTGGGACCTGTGCACCAAGGACTGCCTCTGCCCGTCCTCCGGAGTGCTCTGCAAGGGGCTCTGTGCGATGGGGAAGGGGAAGGGTTAGGTGAGCAGTGTCTCCTGGTAATCTCATAGGAAGTCCCGAAGAGTTCCTGGGGTACGATTGCCAGTTGAAATACTTGATTTCAGATAAACAAACGTACGTCCCAAATATTACATGGACCCTACTATGTATATTAATTAGTTGTTTACCTGAAATTCAAACTCAATGGGTGTCGTCTGGTTTTTTTATTGTTAATTCTCACCGAGGTTATTCCATTGATTTTTAGAGAGGATGGGAGGGATGGAGGAAAGGAAGATACTAGATAAAAATCCACGGGAGAGACACACAGTGATTAGTTGTTTCCCGCCTGCGCCCTGACTAGGACTGGGGATCAAAACTGCAACCGAGGAGAATCCAAGATGGCTGCTCGGGTAGGCAACTAGCCGCAGCCGCACACAACAATTTTAATAAAATACAACTAAAATATAAAATGGACATTACCCAGAACTACAGGAAAGTCGACTGACTGGAAATCCTACAACAAGAAGCAAGGAGAAAACCAGAAGGAAGCACGGAGGAGCTGTAAAAGCCCAAGGTACGGAGACACGCGGCGTGCGCGGAGAGGATGGAGCCGGAGAGGAGGGAGGCCGAGTGCCTGGCGGGCGTTCCCTAGCGGAAAGGAGATAAAACTCCGACTGTGCTGGGCCCCTGACTGCTCTGAATCCCAGTTCCCCAGACCCCGGGGACTCAGGCTCAGCCATAGGGAGCTGGGCTGTAAGTCGGAACCCCGGGGTAGCGGAGAAAGGAGGTCCCGGAGGCGCGCACACTGCCCCCAGAGAAGGGACGGTCGGCTGTGCCGCGGGATTGCCCTGACGGGAAGGAGACTGGGGCTCCAGACTGCTGTGAACGCCACCTCCAACTCCACTTCCAACTGAACTGAACCCCAATACCGGGCTCATTGGGGGAGAGCATAGACTGTTTGGCAGCAGGCGAAAATCGAGGGCACCTTTCTCTCAGAGGCGCCGGCAGCGAGCACTGAAGGACCCGCATAGGGCGGGGCTGACGGAAGCCAAAGCTGCAGGCTCCACCCTGAAACCCCGTCCCATCTGTAACTGCGAAATGCGACAACAAAATAGATCACAAACGAAAGAAATGGAGGACAAAAAGCGTCTGGATATAGAGTTCAAATCTACGCTTATAAGGTTTTTCAAGAATTTCCTAGAAAAGATGGATAAGGCCTATGAGGATATGAAAAGAGATCAACTAGAATTAATAAGGAGTCAACAAGAAATGATAAGGGATCAACAAGAAATAAAGAATACATTGTCTGAAATAAAAAATATTCTACAGAGTCCTAAAAACAGAAGGGAAGATCGCAAGAATCAAGTCAAAGATTTGGAACATAAAGAGCCAGAAGACACTCCTCCACAGAAGCTAGAAGGCAAGAGAATCCAGAAAATTGAAGATAATGTAAGAAACCTCTGGGACAACTTCAAGCGAACCAACATCAGAATCATGGGGGTCCCAGAAGATGAGAGAGAGCAAGATATCGAAAACATACTGAAAGAAATAGTGACAGAAAACTTCCCCCACCTGGTGAAAGAATTTGACTTACAAGTCCAGGAAGCGCACAGAACTCCAAACAAAAGGAATCCAAAGAGGACCACACCGAGACACATCATTATTAAAATTCCAAGAGCAAAAGATAAAGAGAGAATATTAAAAGAAGCAAGAGCAAAGAAGGTAGTAACTTATAAAGGAGCACCTATACGATTGTCAGCTGACTTCTCAACAGAAACCATGCAGGCCAGAAGGGAATGGCAAGAAATATTCAAGGTGATGAATAGCAAGAACCTACAGCCAAAAATAAGCTACCCAGCAAAGCTATCACTCAGAATCGAAGGCCAGATAAAGAGCTTCACTAATAAAAAAAAGCTAAAGGAGTTCATCACCACCAAACCAGAATTATATGAATTGCTGAAGGGGGTTCTTTCAGAAGAGAAAGTAAACAAAGATAAAAATTATGAACAACAAATACGTAATTATCAACAAGTGAATCTAAAAACCAAGGAAATTAAAAAAATCTGATGAACAATATTAACTGTTGAATATAATAGAATCAGAGGTATGGAAGGGGAGTGAACTGACGATTCTTGGGGAAAAGGGGAGAGGGGGGCGTGGAAAGAGACTGAACATAAACTGTGCACCTATGGATGAGGACAATGGGGAGAGGGGAAAGGGCAGAGGGTGGGGTGGGAACCTGGTGGAGGAGAGCAATGGTGGGGGGGGGGGAAGGAACATTTGTAATAATATGAAAAATAAAAACTTATTTAAAAAAAAAAAAAAAAAAAAAAAAAAAAAAAAAAAAAAACTGCAACCGAGGTACCGGGAACAGACCTTTGCACGGGCAGACACTAACCCCTGAGAAACCGGCCAGGGTTCATCTGTTTTTAGTCTGGTAACCTTGTCCTGACATAAATCAAATTAAGCCCCACAGGCAATAGGGTATTATGAGAGCTGTTCTCTGCCATTATGAAGCTTCTCCGTCCTTCAAGCCCATATCTTGGTGTCTTTCGAAAGCGCTCCTGCCCCAGCCTCCTTTAGATTAATTCTAATCATTTTCTCTTTAGTCGCCAGTATTAAATGTGGCTTCCATTGTACACCTATGCCCAGCACGGGCCTTGGCACATAAGAAGTGCACTGATGTTGCCAGCGCCCTCACTAACTTGCTCTCCCTGTTAGGAAGTGCAGTGGGAGACAAAGAAGCGGGGGTGGGGTGGGGGTGGGGGTGGGGGTGGGGGTGGGGGTGGGGGTGGGAAGGGTAATTGGTGATGAGGGAGAGAAGGCACAGGAGTTCAGAGAAGGCTTCGTGGTAGAGGCAGAGGTAGAGTTTGAGCAGGAAAGGCGTACACAGGTCCTTGTGTTTGAGGTGAGCGTTGGAGGGAGAATAGTTCTCCAGGCTGACAAGGGGGAAGGAGGACATTTTAGAGAAGAACAGCGGGATTTACTAAGACCCACGGATGTGGAAAGACCTGGCATGCACAGGGAGAGGGAGAAATCTGGAATGGCTGAGGTTTACAGAGTCGGGAGTAGGAGTAGTAACAGCTACTGTTGATGGAGTACTTGACACCTACGAGAAATTTGTATGAATGAACCCACTGAATCTTTGAAAAATATCTTCAGCCAAAGGATCATTTAACGAGAGGTAGGATGGCATGGCTTCAAATCCTAGTTCATGTACCTACCAATTGGTGTGCCCTTGGACTACCTGTTCGTCCTCTCCCAGCCTTCATCTGTAAAAGGAGATAACCTGTTTCAAGGTGGTTAAGAGGAGTACCTGAGTTAAATCCTGAAAGCCCCCTCCCCCGTTTTTTTTTATTCATCACTTGCAGATATTTTTCCATTGGCTTTTTTTAGAGATGGGAGAAACATCAATGTGAAAGAGACACATTGATTGGTTGCCTCCCACACGTGCCCTAACTAGGACCCGGGATTGAGCCTGCAACTAAGGTATGTGCCCTTGATCGGAGTCAAACCCAGGACCCTCCTGTAGTCCCCAGGCCAACGCTCTGTCTACTGAGCCAAACCACCTAGGGCTGGAAGCCCTCTTTGTATCCAGAAGGAAACAGGCTAGAGAAGTTAAGGCCTTTGCATGAAGCTACACAGTTAAAATAGGACAGATTTAGGATCCAAACCTAGATACTATCTTGCCTAGGTGTAAATTGATACAGAACTAGGGCTGATATTCACAGACTAGCACAGACTTACCGGTCGGTTGTTTAAATACTTAAATACTTCTAGACTGGTTGGTATATCGCCACTACACCAGGAGTCTGTACCCCTAACTGCCATATTGAATCCTCCCCCAACACGACTTGCCCACAATCCAGCAACTGACTGACTAATGCCCGGCATAGAGCCGTGTCCCAGTCTCAGTTCTGAGTCATGCCCATTCTGATATCCACTGTTCGATATTTGGAATGTTATCTTTCCCCACCCCACTGAATAAGAACCACGGGTATCTTTGTTGCCCAGGTGGGGGAATTAAAGTCTCCATCGGCCCAGGGCCGGCAGCCAAGGCCCAGGAGGCAGCCAGGGACAGAGCTGGGGCCTCTTTGCCTTACCCCCATCACTGAGCACACAGCTAGGCCTGGGGAGGCAGGTGCTATGTAAAAATTTATTGAGTTACCACTGGCCTTTCCCTTCCCCCTCCAGCATCCCTCTTCCGGCTGACATCCTGCGTTCGAGAACTTGTGGCCAAGGTGTAGCTGCGGAGAGCTGGCCGGGGAGAGACGCTGCCTCGCTTCTGCTCTGCGCCCGTCTCCTCCTCCGGCCATGACAGAGACTCGTGAGCCAGCTGAGACCGGAGGCTATGCCAGCTTGGAAGACGATGATGAGGACCTCTCTCCAGGTGAGGTGGTTACAGAGCTGGTGTCGGCTTGAATGTCATCCTGGCTTGGGATTGGGGCTGTGTTGGGAAGTACTGACGGGGATTGGCTCCTTGCCGTGCCAGGTGTTCTCTTCTTACTGGGACTTTACACCCTGCGCGGGGAGCCCTTCCAGCTGGGACTGCTGGGGGTTCTAGGCCGGCTGTGATGGCTCTCCCTGCTGGGGGTGCTAGGCCGGCTGTGCGCTCTCCTGCTGGAGGTCCCAGCTCTGTGACCGCTCCTCTTTCTGGGGGTTCTAGATCGGCTTCGGCCCCTCTCCTTTCTGTGGGTTCTAGATTGGGTGTGATGTCTCTCTTTTCTAGGGGTTCTGGTTTTGCTGTGATCTTGTACTTTGCTGGAGCTTCTAGATTGGCTGTGACTGCTTTCCCTGCTGGAGCTTCTAGATCGGCTGTGACCGCTTTTTCTGCTGGAGGTTTTAGATCGGCTGTGACCGCTTTCCTTGCTGGAGGTTTTAGATCGGCTGTGACCGCTTTTCTTGCTGGAGGTTTTAGATCTGCTGTGACCGCTTTTCTTGCTGGAGGTTTTAGATCTGCTGTGACCGCTTTTCTTGTTGGAGGTTTTAGATCTGCTGTGATCTCGTTCTTTGCTGGAGGTTTTAGATGGGCTGTGACCTCTTTCCTTGCTGGAGGTTTTAGATCTGCTGTGACCGCTTTCCTTGCTGGAGGTTTTAGATCTGCTGTGACCTCGTTCTTTGCTGGAGCCTCTGGATCGGCTGTGATGTCTCTCTTTGCTAGGGGTTCTAGTTGGGCTGTGATCTCTTTCTTTGCTGAGGCTTCTGGATCGTCTGTGACCTCTGTCCTTGCTGAGGCTTCTAGATCTTCTGCGACCTTTCTCCTTGCTGAGGCTTCTAGACCTTCTGCGACCTTTCTCCTTGCTGGAGCTCCTAGATCTTCTGTTATTCCTCTCCTTGCTGGGGCTTCTGGACTGGCTGTGGCTTCTGTCCCTTCTGAGGGTTCTAGGTTGGTGTTGACTTTTCCCCTTGCTGTGGGTTCTAGACTGGCCATGTCTTCCCGTCTGGCTGGGAGTTTCCTTCCGGTTACGACTTCTTGCCCTACTATGGTTTCTCTTCCAACTCTGACTCCTCACCCTGCTGCGGGTCCTCTTCCGACTGCGACTTCTTGCCCGTCGGGGTGTTCTAGATCGGCTGTGACTTTGGCTCCTGCTTGAGGTGCTAGACTGGCCGCGACTTCGGGTGCCGCTGGATACGCTGTCCTGGTTGAAACTCTTGACCACGCCGAACGTTTCACTTGGGTTGTATCCCCGTTCCCTGCTAGGGGTGAACATCTGACTGTAGCTCCTCACCCTCTTGAGTGATGAGGACGGGCTGTACTCTATCTCCGTGAAGAGAATCCTGATGGGGCTGTAACTCTTTGCCCTACTGGCCAGCCTAGGACTCTTCCCCGTGTCCTTGGTCCCCGGTGGGCTGTAGCTCCTCCTCCGGCTGTTGGTTCTAGGCTGGCTGTAACTCTTCCTCCCACTCTGCTTTTGCTGGGAAGGAGTTCTCACCTTGCTGGGCGTGCCTCGCTTGGCACCCTGAGTCTTCATCCTGCTGGGAGTGCTGGCCCTGCTGGGTGACCTCACGGAGGGTCTCCCCTTTCTGCCAGGGGTCCGGCCCCGGCTGTGAGTGCCCTTCCGGCGGTGGTGCCGGACTCTGCCGGCCTTGTTGTTTTTGCCGGGCCTGGTGTCGGTGCTGGCCTTGCCGGATGGCCTCCCCCTGCTGCGGACTCTGGACTTGCTGCCGGGCTGGTTGGAAGGGTCTGTCTTCGTGCTTTCCCACCTGGCGGACTTGGAGCTGCAGGGGCTCGTGACTGAGCCGGCAGGCATTGCCGATGGAGCGGTCTTCAAGGAGGGAGGAGACTTGGGAGACGCCTTGGGCATCGAGGGTCCGGTGGATGCCACAGACATGCTGGGCGTTGTAGGCGGAGAAGGCATGATGGGCGCAAAAGGGCTTCTTCTCCTGGAAGTCATAGAGGACAGCAAAGCCCTGGACGACCACCTGGTTTTCTTTCACAGAAAGAAACTTCACAGCTGCATGAAGTCATAATGGGCATGGGAGATCTTGGAGGGTAGGTGTGTGAAGTCAGAGGGGAGGATAAAGAGGGGCGGGGCCCTACCCCAAGGCAGTCAGCAAACGTCTCCTAAGGCTGACTGAGGCTCAGCATTGCTGGGGACAAAGACAGGCAGCCAGCTCGTCCTGCCTTCCAGACGTCTCCAGATCCTAGATCTTCTGCGACATTTCTCCTTGCTGGATTGTGTTAGAGCAGTGGTCAGATTGTGTTAGAGCAGTGGTCGGCAAACTGCGGCTCGCGAGACACATGCGGCTCTTTGGCCCCTTGAGTGTGGCTCTTCCACAAAATACCACGTGCGGGCGCGACTGAAACTTTGTGGCCCAAGAGCAAGAGTCGGTTTTCGGCTCTCAACAGAAATGTCAGTCGTTGTGCTGTTGATATTTGGCTCTGTTGACTAATGAGCTTGCCCACCACTATGTTAGAGGGTCCAGAGCTCGACACTGGCTGCCTGGGGGGTCAGGGAGGACCTCACAGAGGAGGTGAGGCGTGAGCTGGGACCTTAAAGAGGAGCAGGAGTTTGCTGTTAGAAGTGGAAAAGGCGGCCCCAGTTGGGAGAACAGAGGCAAAAGCCTGGAGGAGGGAGGGAGACCAGGTTCCTGAGGCCACCCAAGCAATGAACCAAAGTCTCCGCCTTTGGGGGACAAGCAATAAACACACACCCAGATGCTGATGAAATAAGCTGAGAAAAATAAAGCAGAGCTGGGGCATAGGGAGTGCTGGTTAGACAGAATGGTCAGGGTGCCACTGAGAAGGTGGCGCTTGAGCAGAAATGGGGCAGAAGGGCAGGGGCAAACCTTAGTCTGTCTCCAGAAAGGCTGGCAAGGCCCTGGGGTCGTGCATGCCTGGGGTGAGGCTGCTCTGTTAACAGGATCCCTCTGGGCTGCCAGAGAAAGCTGAGGAAGGGGCCAGCATGAACACAGGGCAGGGCTGTTGTAGTCCTAGGACAGTGGTTGGCAAACTCATTCGTCAACAGAGCCAAATACCAACAGTACAACGATTGAAATTTCTTTTGAGAGCCACATTTTTAAAACTTTTCCTAACGCCACTTCTTCAAAACAGATTTTCCCAGGCCGTGGTATTTTGTGGAAGGGCCACACTCAAGGGGCCAAAGAGCCGCATGTGGCTCAAGAGCCGCCATTTGCCGACCACGCCATATAGTGCAACATCTTCCCTGAATACACTGTCCCAGTTGCCTACAGTATTCAGTACAGTAACATGCTGTATGGGTGTGTAGCCCAGGAACTGTAGGGGAACATAATTTGGCACCCCCAAATACAGTTAACCCTTAAACAACACAGGTTTGAACTTCTCAGGCTCATTCCTAAAGAGGATTGATTGTTCACTTGACCCCCTTAGCCCAAACCCAGGGCATTCAAGGGGTCAACTGTAGGTCTATTTAGCATAAGGGTTTATTTTCAACTTCCTTCCCCCTACACCTCCCACCCCCCATGAAATAGTAGCACGTGAGAAGCTCTGAAAACCCAGTAGAAGTTACCCTTTATAAAAGGTATTTACATCTGTAAGGGTGTCTCCTGCAAGAACCAGGAAGGGGGATGACCTTATCTCTAGAAATTTTCACCCTTGTGGGAAGACCAGGACTTAAATCTGCATAACAACCTTACCCTTGTCTACCACTATTTCCGGTAATCTGCCATAGCTGGCCCCGCCCCACCCCCCCAACATCTTATCTTCAACAGGAAGGTATTTAAGTAAGGTGACCAGACATCCCTCTTTTGGCGGGACAGTCCCGACAGACACATTTTTAACAATGTGTCCCGGGGCGTCTTAAAAAAGTCCCGATTAAATCTTTTTTAAGACGCCGCCGCTGGACAAATTGTTAAAAATCGGGACTGTCCCGCTAAAAGCGGGATGTCTGGTCACCTTATATTTAAGGTGATGGTGGCTTTAACCATTTTGGTGAGCTACTCCGTTTTCCTGAGTCTTCCGTGTATATGGGTTGCTAGACTTTTTTTTTTCTCCTGTGAGTCTGTCTTTATTACAGGGATGTCTCGGCCAACCACCCAGAAGGGCAGAGGGAGCTTATTTTTGCTCCCCACAGAGTAATACCCCGGGTGTGTAGTAGGCTAGACTGTCTAGATTTGCGTAAGAGCACCTGGTAATGCTCACACAACAACAGAATTGCCAAATGAATCATCTCTTAGAACACAGCCCTTTCATGAAGCAGCACGTGACTGTATATAAAACCACATACATCAAAGTACTTATAGATCGTGTATTTTAATTCGTTTAAATATCTGTTCAAATGTTTGTCCTTCTCCCTAAAGTGACCCACAGAGGCCGTCACCCATATTTAGCTTTCCCCGTTAGAACTGTACGACTAGAGGCCTGACTGCTCTGTTCCTCAGTTTCCCCATTTGTCACTTAGGAATAATAACAGTGCCTCCCTCACAGGATGCTGTAAGGATTAGGTGAGTTACTACATGAGACGGGCTCTTCCAAAAGCAACGGACACAGCTGCTGCCGCCGCTCCCACTTTTACTCCTATTTTGTCCTTATTAACCGTTACCCTAAGATGCTGTTATTTTTTTTTTTTTTTATTTAATAAGTTTTTATTTTTCATATTATTACAAATGTTCCTTCCCCCACCACCACCATTGCTCTCCTCCACCAGGTTCCCACCCCACCCTCTGCCCTTTCCCCTCTCCCCATTGTACTCATCCATAGGTGCACAGTTTATGTTCAGTCTCTTCCCACTCCCCCCTCTCCCCTTTTCCCCCAAGAATCGTCAGTTCACTCCCCTTCCATACCTCTGATTCTATTATATTCAACAGTTAATATTGTTCATCAGATTTTTTTAATTTCCTTGGTTTTTAGATTCACTTGTTGATAATTACGTATTTGTTGTTCATAATTTTTATCTTTGTTTACTTTCTCTTCTGAAAGAACCCCCTTCAGCAATTCATATAATTCTAGTTTGGTGGTGATGAACTCCTTTAGCTTTTTTTTATTAGTGAAGCTCTTTATCTGGCCTTCGATTCTGAGTGATAGCTTTGCTGGGTAGCTTATTTTTGGCTGTAGGTTCTTGCTATTCATCACCTTGAATATTTCTTGCCATTCCCTTCTGGCCTGCATGGTTTCTGTTGAGAAGTCAGCTGACAATCGTATAGGTGCTCCTTTATAAGTTACTACCTTCTTTGCTCTTGCTTCTTTTAATATTCTCTCTTTATCTTTTGCTCTTGGAATTTTAATAATGATGTGTCTCGGTGTGGTCCTCTTTGGATTCCTTTTGTTTGGAGTTCTGTGCGCTTCCTGGACTTGTAAGTCAAATTCTTTCACCAGGTGGGGGAAGTTTTCTGTCACTATTTCTTTCAGTATGTTTTCGATATCTTGCTCTCTCTCATCTTCTGGGACCCCCATGATTCTGATGTTGGTTCGCTTGAAGTTGTCCCAGAGGTTTCTTACATTATCTTCAATTTTCTGGATTCTCTTGCCTTCTAGCTTCTGTGGAGGAGTGTCTTCTGGCTCTTTATGTTCCAAATCTTTGACTTGATTCTTGCGATCTTCCCTTCTGTTTTTAGGACTCTGTAGAATATTTTTTATTTCAGACAATGTATTCTTTATTTCTTGTTGATCCCTGATCATTTCTTGTTGATCTCTTTTCATATCCTCATAGGCCTTATCCATCTTTTCTAGGAAATTCTTGAAAAACCTTATAAGCGTAGATTTGAACTCTATATCCAGACGCTTTTTGTCCTCCATTTCTTTCGTTTGTGATCTATTTTGTTGTCGCATTTCACAGTTACAGATGGGACGGGGTTTCAGGGTGGAGCCTGCAGCTTTGGCTTCCGTCAGCCCCGCCCTATGCGGGTCCTTCAGTGCTCGCTGCCGGCGCCTCTGAGAGAAAGGTGCCCTCGATTTTCGCCTGCTGCCAAACAGTCTATGCTCTCCCACAATGAGCCCGGTATTGGGGTTCAGTTCAGTTGGAAGTGGAGTTGGAGGTGGCGTTCAGAGCAGTCTGGAGCCCCAGTCTCCTTCCCGTCAGGGCAATCCCGCGGCACAGCCGACCGTCCCTTCTCTGGGGGCAGTGTGCGCGCCTCCGGGACCTCCTTTCTCCGCTACCCCAGGGTTCCGACTTACAGCCCGGCTCCCTATGGCTGAGCCTGGTTCCCCGGGGTCTGGGGAACTGGGGTTCAGAGCAGTCGGAGGCCCAGCACAGTCGGAGTTTTATCTCCTTTCCGCTAGGGAACGCCCGCCAGGCACTCGGCCTCCCTCCTCTCCGGCTCCGACCTCTTCGCGTGCGCCGCGTGTCTCCGTACCTTAGGCTTTTACAGCTCCTCCGCGCTTCCTTCTGGTTTTCTCCTTGCTTCTTGTTGTAGGATTTCCAGTCAGTCGACTTTCCTGTAGTTCTGGGTAATGTCCATTTTATATTTTAGTTGTATTTTATTAAAATTGTTGTGTGCGGCTGCGGCTAGTTGCCTACCCGAGCAGCCATCTTGGATTCTCCCCTATTTTTTTTTTTTTTTTTTTTTTAAGTATATTTTTTATTGATTTTTTTTTTTACAGAGAGGAAGGGAGAGAGGGACAGAGAGTTAGAAACATTGATGAGAGAGACACATTGATCAGCTGCCTCCTGCACACCCCCCATTGGGGATGTGCCCACAACCAAGGTACATGCCCTTGACCGGAATCGAACCTGGGACCTTTCAGACTGCAGGCTGACCCTCTACCACTGAGCCAAACCGGTTTCGGCAAGATACCGTTCTTATAAGATTGATTTGCTGGACACACAGACACTGAGCACCTACTGTGTGCGGGCCCTGTTCTTTGCCGTGGGCGGCCGTCTGCGGGGAAGGGCAGGATTGTGCCCACCCCCCCTCTCCATCTGAGGCTGAGCCTGGCTGAATGGGGCTCAGGGAGGGGACAGCCACCAGGCACGGGCCTCTGTCCTCTGATGCCGCCGTCTCTCCTCACCCGTCCCCCGACAGGCCCCGAGCACTCCTCTAATTCCGAATACACACACTCAGAGCCGGACTCCGAAGAGGAAGAAGAGGAGGAGGAGGAGGAAGAGGAGACCACCGACGACCCCGAATATGACCCAGGCTACAAAGTGAAGCAGCGCCTGGGAGGGGGCCGCGGGGGCCCCTCCCGCCGGGCTCCCCGCGCAGCCCAGCCCCCGGACCCGCCAGCCCAGCCCTGCCAGCTCTGCGGCCGCTCGTCCCTCGGGGAGGCCCCGCCCGGCGTTCCGCCTTGCCGGCTCTGCCGTCCCGCCGCGGCCGCCCAGGAAGCGCCGGCTCCCGAAGTCAGGGTGCTCGGGGAGGGAGAGGGAGAGCCGCCCCGGGCTGGGGGGGGCCGGCGCCGCCCCGCGGGGCAGGAGGAGGAGCCGGACGAGGACGAGGAGGGCACGTACCACTGCACGGAGTGCGAGGATTCCTTCGACAGCCTCGGGGAGCTGCATGGGCACTTCATGCTGCATGCCCGGGGTGAGGTGTAGCACGGCCCCTGCCCAGAAGCTTGGCGGGAGGGGTGAGCTGGGAGGAGGGGGCTGGAGAGATGGTCCTGGGGGACGGAGAACTGCCCATCTGTGTCGTCTCAGCGGTATGTGTGAGGCCGGAATAAAAGCCAAATTCTGTGTGTCGGTCCAGCGTGTGTTTGGTGTTCGTGTGTGTACGTGCGTGCGCGTGTGTGTGTTTACACTCCAGCGTCTGAGGCATACGCCTGGGCATCTGTCTGCCCCTCACCCCCCCGGGCTCCTTCTAGAGCAGCGGTTCTCAGCCTTTTTAATGCCGAGGCCCTTTCATACAGTTCCTCATGTGGTGGCCCCCAACCATAAAGTTATTTTCTTTGCTACTTCATAACTAATTTTGCTACTGTTAATGAATCGTAACGTAAATACCTGTGTTTTCCGATGGTCTTAGGCGACCCTGCTAGCAGTTGTCAACCTGTGGGTCATGACCAGTGGAAAACACAGATATTTACATTGCGATTCATTAACAGTGGCAACATTACAGTTTGGAAGTGGCAACCAAAATAGTTTAATGGCTGGGGGTCACCACAACCTGAGGAGCTGTATTAAAGGGTCGTGGCATTAGGAAGGTTGAGAACCACGGTTCTTTTTTAGAAGTGTGTTTTTTGTTGTTGTTTTTTTAAAATATTTTATTGATTTTGTACAGAGAAGAAGGGAGAGAGATAGAAACATCAATGAGAGAGAGTAATCGATCAGCTGCCTCTTGCACACCCCCTACTGGGGATATGCCCGCAACCAAGGTACATGCCCTTGACCGGAATCGAACCCAGGACCTTTCAGTCCCCAAGCCCACGCTCTATCCATTGAGCCAAACCGGTTTCGGCAGAACCACTGTTCTTGAGGGAACTTTAGGTTTGTTGTTGCCTAGATGGTTACATTTACTAAGCACTGTGTTCAGTGTGGTTTCCATGTATTTACTTACAGAACCCATGATGTGCAGGCTCCAGCACAACAGAATTTTGTTTCTTGTTCACATAATAGCCCAGTGGGTATTTCAGGTTTGCGAGCATCCATCTAATGATTTGGGAACCCAGACCATCTCTTAAAGTCACTGTCATCCATTTGGTTATGGCTTGGGAGCTTGGGAAGGTATTCTTTTATCGATACAAGCCCCAGCCTCGCCCAGAAGTGGCCCGTGCTGCTTGCGTTTATGCCACGTGGCCACTGCTCACTGCAGGGGAGTCTGGGAAGGCGGCCCAGCCAAGGGCCCAGAAAGCAGGAAAACGGTTTGTGGGGGACAGCTCCTGTTCCCTGTCACTTCCCCTAACAACCTGCACAAAGAGGACTTTCATTATAATCACAGTTTCCTGTGCCAAGTGCGAGCCCAAGAGCTTTCTAGATGCTGTGCGTCTAGGAACTTACAAAAAATAGAAAATTACAATCAATTGCCATTTTCCCAGCACTTACAGCCATGAGATCATCCAGTCCTTAGAATAGCTCGGAGGGAGGGACTGTGATTCATTAGTTCGTTTCACAAACATTGTTTGAGGACCTGTGTGGTAAGCATTGGGAATAAGCCAATGAAATCCTTGTCCTCTGGGCTTATGGGGGGGCGGGGGGGGGGCAGAAAGGGGCTGATGGTGGGGACAGACGTGAATAAGATGTAGCATATGCTGCGTGATGGCTGCTGGGCAGAAGAGACAGGGAAGGGAGTTATGGAAGGGGGTTGCAATTTTTACAAATACCTTTACTAGAGGTCTGGTGCACAAAATTTGTGTGGGTAAGGTCCCTAGGCCTGGCTGGTGATTAGGGCTGATCTGTGGGGTGACAGTGGGCCATTAGAGGGTCTCTGTTGGCACCTGCCTTGGCTGGCCTGGTGCTGCCCGCTCACCAGCCCCATACCTGGCCACCTCTGGTTGCCTTCCTCTGCGCTACGATTTTGCAAGGGGGGGTGGGGCACTGTCACCAGCCTTAGCTGGCTGGGGGCAGCTCCTGTGTTGAGCATCTGCTCCCTGGTGGTCAGTGTGTGTCATAGCGACTGGTCATTCCACCCTTTAGTAGATTTGCATATTAGGCTTTATTATATAGAGAGGGAGAGATAGAAACATCAGTGATGAGAGAATCATCCATTGTCTGCCTCCTGCACTCCCCCTACTGAGGACTGAGCCTGCAACCCAGGTCCTCTGACCAGGAATTGAACCATGACCTGGTTCTCAAGTAGACACTCAACTACTGAGCCACACCTGTCCGTGGGGGTTGCAATTTTAAAGAGTGTAATCTCACTGGGCCCTATAGCTCAGGGGTTAGAGCACTGGTCTTGTAAAGAGTGTAATCTCCCTAACCGGTTTGGCTCAGTGGATAGAGTGTCGACCTGCGGACTGAAAGGTCAAGGCCATGTACCTGGGCTGTGGGCACATCCCCAGTAGGAGGTGTGCAGGAGGCAGCTGATTGATGTTTCTCATCGATGTTTCTAACTATCTTTCTCCCTCTCTGTAAAAAATCAATTAAAAAAAAAAAAAGTGTAATCTTCCCTGAGGAGGTGACAGACCTAAAGGAGGGCGGGAGAGGAGGAGCTGTGCACAGCGGTAGGAAGATCATTCCGGGTAGAAAGAGGCAGGGGTCTGCCAGAATCGGGAAGACCAGAGGCCCTGGAGAAGGAAGGAGGGCAGAGCTGGAGGGGAGCAGGGGGCCAGTCCTTACAACTTTGTCCACGCTTTGGCTCTTGCTCTGAGATGGGAAGTACTAATGCACAGAAGCTTGGAACCATAGAAGCCTAATTATTATTATGATAGGCATGATTTACTGAGCATTTATTGTGTGCCAATCCTGTTCTAAGGCGCTTTACTTGTGTTAACTCAGAAGCTTGGCAACTAAGAACCTTCGAGAATAGAACCGGAATTTCCACAATGACCATCAAGTCATCGCTCACAGCGGACCAGGCCCTGGGCTAAGCGCAAAGGTAGGGACCATTATTTATTTACTTATTTAATCTATATTTTTATTGATTTCAGAGAGAAGAAGAGAGAGATAGAAACAACAATGATGAGAGAATCATTGATTTGCTGCCTCCTGCACACTCCCAACTATGGATTGAGCCCAAAACCTGGGCATGTGGTTTGAGCCCAAAACCTTGACCAGAATTGAACCTGGGACCCTTCAGTCCACAGGCTGGTGCTCTATCCACTGAGCTAAACCGGCCAGGGCAGGACTGTTATGTATTTACTCATTCATTCAACAACGATTTATTTAGTACCTATGAGCAGGCACTATTTTGGGAGTTGGGAATAGAATGGAGAACATGATGAACAAAAAGCATTACCTTTGTGGAAGTTAACCTGGGGAAGACAGACACTTTAGGTATTTAAGCAAAATATAAAATTCACTAGATTTTGGAGGCACAACAGAATTTTGGAGGCACAACAGAATTTGCCTGATTTATATGCCCTGATTTTGGAGGGGGGTGGCGGGGGCACGTCCCTCAACCTGGCCTACTCCCCAGGGGATCAGGCCTAAGCTGGCAGTTAGACATCTGTCTGGCAGCCGGGGAGCCCTGGAGGGATGTCCAACTGACAGCTTAGGGGGAACCCCCGCAGTTGCCCCGATTGTAGCTATGGGAGGCACTGACCACCAGGGGGCAGCTGTGGTCAGTGCACATCATGCGAATGGTAGTTCCCCAGTTGTTACACCATTAGGGTCAGTTTGCATATTACCCTTTCATTATGTAGGATTATTATTCTAGGATATACTGTAGGAAGGTAGAAAGTGCTGTGGAGAGAAAGGGGATAGCGAGGCTTGTGTGTGTGTGTGTGAAGCAGTTCCAAGCAGTGGGGTGGTCCAGGAAGGCTTCACGGAGGTGACGGGACAGAGACCTAGAGGAGGGGAAGAGTGAGTGTGTGGCTGTCTGCAGGAACAGCAGGTGCAAAGGCCTGCGGGGAGAGCCTGCTTGGGATGTTAGTGAGGAAGCAGACCAGTATACTGACTTTGGCTTCTCTCTGAGTCTGAGTCATCGTCATAATCTTTAGAGGCACAGGGTCTGCCATCATGATCATTTTACAGCTGCTACAGCTTGGGCCACCTTCGGACTTGCAGGATGTGTTTAGTCTCCACAGAATTATTGAGATTTTTCGATCACGTTGGTTACCAACATTTAAAAATGGGCAGCCCGGCTGGTGTGGCTCAGTAGACCCATGAACCAGGAGGTCAGTTGGATTTGCCAGGATTGCAGGCTTAATCCCCAGTAGGGGGCATGCAGGAGGTATTATTATTATTATTATTGTTATTATTATTATTATTATTTTAAACGTAGGTCTTTTATTTTTTAATATATTGATTTTTTACAGAGAGGAAGAGAGGGACAGAGAGCCAGAAACATTGATGAGAGAGAATCATCGATCAGCTGCCTCCTGCACATCCTCCACTGGGGATGTGCCCGCAACCAAGGTACATGCCCTTGACCGGAATCGAACCCGGGACCTTTCAGTCTGCAGGCTGACGCTCTATCCACTGAGCCAAACAGGTTTCGGCAGGAGGCATTATTATTGATGTTTCTGTCTCTCTCCCTCTCTCTTCTCTGAAATCAATTTAAAAATTTTTTTTAATGCTCTTATTTGCTCTGGCTGCTCTGGCTCAGTTGGTAGAGTGTCGTCCTGCCAAGGTCGAGGATTTGATTCCCAGACAGGGTGTATGTGGGAGGCAACTGATCAATGTTTCTCTTCCTCTCACTTCCCCTCCCTCTAAAAATCAAAAGAAAATGTCCTCCTGGCAGATTTCATATAGAAATGAAGGTGTCTGGCTTCTCTTGAAAAACTGTAATCTAGATTGCTGAACCCACAATCCCATGGGGCAGTAATTTGAGGGAGCTGAGTAAGGGTCACCTCGGGTTACTGTGGGCATTCCCTGCCATGTGCCCAGTCCCCATCACCTGGTCTGGACCTTTCATACCTGTTTGCTTCATTGATTTATATTACCTGCTTGGCGCCAAAGAACATTTATATTTTTTAAAATATAAATATTTTGTTGATTTTTTATAGAGAGGAAGGGAAAGGGATAGAGAGTTAGAAACATCGATGATTGAGAAATATTGATCAGCTGCCTCTTGCACACCACACCTGCATCTGGGGATGTGCCTGCAACCAAGGTACATGCCCTTGATGGGAATCTAACCTGGAACCCTTGAATCCGCAAGCCGATTCTCCATCTACTGAGCCAAACCGGTCAGGGCAACACCTGCATTTTGATGCCAGTTATATAGGATGTTAGACCAAAGCATCTTTCATCTTTTTTTTTTTTTTTTTTTTAAGTTTATTTTTAGAGAGAGGAGAGGAGAGACAGAGATAAAGATATCAATTTGAGAAATACTGATTGGTCACCTCTCACACGTGCTCCAGCTGGGGCTCTCACCTGTAACCTGGGTATGTCCCTGACCGAATCAAACCGGCTACCTTTGGTGCACAGAACAACACGCCAACCAACTGAACCACACTGGCCAGGGCAACCAAAACATTTCTCAAAACTCACACTTTTCATACTACAAGCTCCAAATCTCAGAACCTGACATTTATCCACTGAAACTTACATATCTACTATAGCTTAACATTATTGAATCTCAGAATCCTCAAAGCTGAAATGCACAGCTCATTAAAACATGGATGGCCGGAACTGGTTTGGCTCAGTGGATAGAGCGTAGGCCTGCGGACTGAAAGGTCCGAGGTTCGATTCCAGTCAAGGGCATGTACCTTGGTTTCAGGCACATCCCCAGTAGGGGGTGTGCAAGAGGCAGCTGATCAATGATTCTCTCTCATCGATGTTTCTCTCTATCCCTCTCTCTTCCTCTCTGTAAAAAATCAATAAAATATATTTAAAAAAAAAAAAAAAAACATGGATGAGTTTTTACTTCCTGGGGCAGCATGTGTAAGCCCTCCTCTGCCCTCAGACAGGCCTTGCTTTCTAAGCATAGATGTAGAGAATTACCCATTTGTTAGCAAAAATTCCCAAGAATCAGGAGAGCCTGGGAATCAAGAGACCCAGTCTGCTGCCAGTGGGATCATTCTGTCCCTAGGGGCCCAGCCAGAATGTGGAAACCAAGCTAGAATTCCGAGAGGATTTAATACAGGGAATTGGTCACACAGGTGTTACAAGGCTAAAAGTGAAAACGTGAAGTGAGATAACCCAGAAATGTGTTTGCAAGAAGCTCCCGCCTCTGGGACTGGGATCCAGAAGAGAGGTGAGATTACTAGAACCCAATAGGTGCTTGAAGGGCGGGCCACGTGCGGCCGGTGCAGGGACCAGCAACAAGGTGCCACGTGCTGGTGCTTAAACCTCGAGGGGCGTAGCGCCTGGTGTGAGTATGGGAAGGTCCTGGAGCCCGAGCTGCTGCTGGAGGAGTCCCAGCAAGAGTCCAAAGCAGGGTGAGGCCCTTTCCCTTCTTCCTACCTCCCGTCTGCCCACATCCCTCGTGGCAGAACTTAGGAAGCCAGCTCTCTATGGCAGGCTGCAGGCCAGCAGACACTAGGCTGACACAGAGCCAAGAAATATCTTTTAGTTCTCTTTGGGAAGCACTGTCCTAAGTGCTACAGGTGAAGCAGTTGCCCTCAGGAGCTTGGATTCCAACATAAGGACACAGATAAAATGAAATAAACAAGCGCGATAATTCCAGGTGTTGAAAAATGGTGGGAAGAAATTAAATCAAGGTAAGAGTTCGAGGTGCTATGTTAGCCAATCAGGTAAAGGAAGACCTCTCTGAGATGGCACATATGGAGACGTGAATAATGAGGAAGTGGCTTTGCGAAGCTCTGGGTAAGAGCACTCCAGGCAGAGGGAACAGCAAGTGCAAAGGCCCCGAGGCAGAAGCCAGCCTGGCTTGTGTGGCTGGAGAGAGATGAAGAAGATAGAGCAAGGAGGGAATGGGGATTGCTTAGTGGGCTGAGGCTCGGTCACTGCTGGGTTTTGTGGGCCTGGGGAAGGTCTTTGGAAGTCATTTATGGGATGCCTTTGGAGGGTTTTAAATGAGAAGTGGCATAAGCTGATTTACATACACAGGGGGTGGTCTGTGATAGAGCCTGGAAGTGGGGAGTCATTGCAGGGGGATCCGTTAGGAGAGTGGGACAGGGGGAAGGTAATCAGATTCTTCAGGAATTTAGAGGCAGCGTGCGTGGTTTACTAGTACAATGGCAGCTATGGTGGAGGTAGGGGACTGCAGGGGATCCACTTTAAGTTTGCAGCTCCTATTTGTCAGTCCAGGCGGCTGTATCTCGTGGAGAGAGTCTGGGTTCTGAGCCGACGATAGATTTGGGAGTCACCAGTGACACTATACAAAGTCTTAGGAATGTGTGACATCTGGAGAGAGTAGAGAAGAGGAAGTGAAGGGTATGTGTGGACAGGCAGCTGTCTCTGGAGAGCATGAGGGATTAGATCCTTAGGCTTGGCAGGGCGGTGGGGAGGGCTGCTGGAGAGGGGGGTGGAGTGTTAAACATCTGGTCAGAAACTTCTGGGCTTTAGCCATGTGCCAGAGGAGATGTTTGGCCTTGTGAAAGTTGTATCTTAGAAAACACTGATGGCCAAATGACTACAAACCAGTTTCTCCAAAGTCACCCCAAGAAAGAGATACAGGCTAGCTAGCCCTGCCCCAAACCCAATACACAAACATCCCTGTCACAGATAGTGTTTCCCAGGGCGGAAACCCTGCCTCCGGCACACAGCAGGCTGTACGTCTGTTAGTTAGAGAAGGGTTTGGTAGACTTTTGCTGTAATGGACTACATGGTAACTGTTGTAGGCTTTTTATAATCTCTGTTGCAGCTCCTTGAATCTGCTGTCCTATGTGAAAACAACCATACACAATATGTAAATGAACAAGCATGACTGTGTTCCAATAAAACTTTATTTGCAAAATCAGGAGGTAAGCTGGATTTGGCCACAGTTTGCAGACACCTGCCTTAGGCTATACATTTTGCTGCATGTGACGGAGACCCAAGCTAATGGCACTTAAACAAGACAGAGGCTTATTTAATCTATATTTTTTAATCTATAATCTCTCTTACATAACAGCAGGGAAGTAGGTTCTCGGGCTGATGGGATGGCAGAGCTGCATGAAGTTGCTCTGCCATCCCATCTGTTGCTCTCATGGTGCAAAATGGCTGGGTACTATGTCCACATTCCAGGCAGAAGGTGGAAGGAAGGGGTGTCCCTTTCTGAAGCTGGAGGACTCTACTCAGGACTTGAGCCAGAACTTAGTCACATGGCCACTGCTAGCTGCAAGAGGATCTGGGAAATGTGGTCTTTGTAGCCATCATTTGCCTAGCTAACAATTGGGAGACAGCTGTCAGTCACTACCGCATCCATCCCACCTGTGGGCTTTAAAAACATCCCTCAATTTAAATGAGCCCATGATTGCCGAGACCGGTTTGGCTCAATGGATAGAGCGTCGGCTTGGGGACTGAAGGGTCCCGGGTTCGATTCCGGTCAAGGGCATGTGCCTTGGTTGCGGGCACATCCCCAGTAGGGGGTGTGCAAGAGGCAGCTGATTGATGACTCTCTCTCATCAATGTTTCTATCTCTCTCCCTTCCTCTCTGTACAAAATCAATAAAATATTCAAAAAAAAAAAAAAAAGGCAAATATTTTTTTAAAATTTTTTAAAAAAATAATAAATAAATAAATAAATGAGCCTATGATTATTAATACAGGGCATCAAGCATTGTGTCTAGGGGCAGGGCAGGTATGCAAAGGAGTTAAATCGGCCAGGTGACACTCCGCCGAGGATGGGCTTTTCAGGAGCTGAAATGGGATCTTAATGGGAAATCTCCCAGTGCTGGCCAAATACAACAGGAAACAGAAGGTATCTCTGTTGGATTCTAAACCAGTTTCCTCACAGGGCTCAGCCCTGACATCCCCCTCATGTCCTTCTTATGTACTCGGGGAATTTCTGCTGAAAAAACCAAAGTCTCTTGTTTAGCTTTCTCAGTGTAGAGCTTTTCTGTCTTTAGATACTATTTCTGTTAGTTTATTCATGTCATTTCACCTACACATATGCAAAATATCCATGACTAGAATGGTACATAAAATTACTTAAATGGCAGTGAATTATCTGAAGTGAGGACAAAGCCACCCAATGCCATGGCCCCTCGGTGGGAAAGGCTGGGGGAGGGTAGAGAGAAGACAGATTTGAACCGCAACCCCACGTTCCTCGGTGCAGCTCCTAACCTTGCTGCCCATGCCCGAAGGCTGGAGCTGCCCATGCCCGGGACCCATCTGGTGGCTCCCCGGGCCAGCAACACTCCCCTGCCCCCGTCAGGCACAAAGCCAGGCATGTGCTCCCACAGCCCATGGCATCCATCTGGAGAGAATGAAAGGTGATTACACAACCCACAGTTGCGTGTGGTTTCAAACGACTTAATTGGGAACGAGGGAGATAAAAATAATTTTCCCTCGTAGATATTTAACAAAAGATCTCACGATTGTCTGATTTCACCGTTGCCCCGAAGGCCTTTCTATCCTCCAAGGACTGAAGCTCTAAAGAGCATATTCTCCGGCTTCTATTAATCAGGAGCCCTTTGCCTTTCCAGCAAGTTCCTCCGAGGGCCCATCCCATAATTAAAGGTAGTCCCACCAGCCCAGAGCCCACTCTGCCCCGCGCAGGGCTGGAGCTGCGCTCAGAGGTCCCCGCGGGCATGCTGGATGTAGTGCTGATGCAGCCCGGCTTCCTGGGCAAAGTCCTGCCCACACTCAGTGCAGGCAGAGGGGCCAGGCGGGAAGCGGGCCGCATGCACCCGGCGGTGCCACCTCAGAGAAGCGGCCTGCCCAAAGGTCTTGGCACAATCGGGGCAGGGGAAGATGGTCAGGGCAATGGTGGGTGCAGCCGTCGGGGAGGGCCTGGCGGCAGGACTGTGGCTGCGCTGGTGGGCGATCAGGGCCCTGGAGGAGGAAAAGGTGCGGGTGCAGGTGAAGCAGCTGAAGAGGGCCCCCTGCAGCTTCTGGGCCGCGAAGCCCGCTGGGTGTTCCCACTTCACGTGACGCTCCTGGAACTTGGAACTGGTGAAGGTGATGAGGCAGCGGGTGCACTGCAGGGCCCCCAGATGGCCTGAGGGATGTGGGGAGAGGCAGGGGGAGGCCAGCAAGAGTCTCCAGGACTTGTCCCAAGCCCCAGCATCATGCCAACGATGAACATTCAGTGCTTACTGTGTGCCAGGCTGTATGCCAGGGCTGGGCAGCAAGCAGTCCAGGCAAATTATTACTGGACCTGTTTTATGGGTAAGCAGACAGAGGCTCAGAAAAGTTAGGTAACTTGCCCACAGTCATGAGGTTAGGAAGTGAAATGGAGTTAGGGCTGGGATCCAGGGACTCTGTCCTTCCAGTACTGCCGGGTGATCAGCACAGCCTCTGGAGACGGCTGGTTCTGTTTCCAGGCAGGCACAATCGGTTCCTCATCTGGGGGCCATCACCCCATCAGTATTTACCTGATGGGGCTGTTGTAAGCAATGCATGAACGAATTTACATAAAGGGCTTAGAACACTCTACACTAGGGGTGTCGAACTCAATCAGAGAAGGGGCCAAAATCTAAAATCCAGCCTAAATCGCGGGCCGAATGGTTTACTGAACAGTCATAAACTGACAATGTCATCAACTGACAGCGGAGTGCAGTGATGACAGCGCGGTGCGGGCCACATTGCAAGGCCTGGCGGGCTGGATTTGGCCCGCGGGCCTTGTGTTTGACACATGTGCTCTACACAGTGGTTTGAATGATTACTATTAAGAAGGAGAAGAGCAGCCCACAGCCAGGAGCTGGCCTGGCACTATAGATGGGCTTTGGCATTGTCCTGTTGAATATAAACTATTTTACAGAAAACCATCAGACACGGCCACACTGACTGAATCAAGCCAGCAATGGGAGGGCGGCCACAGAGTCTGTGAAGCTGCCCCAGAGCCAGATCTGTCATAGCCCCTCTTTTTCCCCTTGCAACCACTTAAAGCGTTTGCACAGTTTTAGGTGGGGGTGGGGCGGGCAAGATCATGCCATAATTGCATCTGAACACAGACAAAACGTTAATATTGTCCAAGCCACAAACACGACCAAACACCTCCCGCCCCCGTCCTGGCTAATACGAGAGGTGACTGCTGCTTTGCCAATCACAGCTTGTGCCCTGCTTGCTCCTCTGCCTGCTAGGTAAGGTTTCTTAAGATAGCCAGCCAAAGAGTCGCCCTGATTCCTGGCACCATCCAATCCAGAGCAAAAACCCTCTTCCTTAAACTCGCCCCCAAAATCACCTACCACAAACTCCAATCCCATAAGCAGCTGGTGCCCCTGCAGTGTGTGTGCTTCCGCAGCGTAGTGAGCAATAATGACCTCGGGTGTGTTTCCGGGTCATCTCCCTTTGGCTGGAGGGCATTGACTCGGGCTGTCCTTACAAATACTTAACCTCCCTTTGCCTCGGTTCCCTCAACTGAAAGTGATAACGGATTCCATAGGCTCTGTGAGGTGGTCTGGATGGTAGTAAGCATTCAGCGGGAGCTGTTGCTATTATGTCAAACTGGCTACCTCCATGACCCTCAAGTTTTCATCTTTTCTGCCAGGAACCTACATAACACCTCTTTGTGGCGAGGAGAGGTGAGTGATGGCAGATTTTTTTTCACAGCCAGGGAGACCAGGTCCCAAGCCCCACTGCAAGTCTGCCCAGCGTTGGAACTGGGACCTTGGGGTTCCTCTCAGTCTCTGGTATCCCAGCCACATCTCCCATCCCAATCCCAAGAGGGATTTTGTCCCTCTGAATTGCATCCCATTCCTACTTGTGTGGACAGAGCAGGTGGGTACATCTGAGTGTAATAAGAGCAAAGAAGGGGAGTGGCAGTTCCTGTAGGACTAGCTCCCCAACAGGCAAGTCCCCACAGCGCCTTGGACACTGAAATGCTACAGAAATCCTTTTAGCATCAGTTCCTGCACCCCACCCTCTGGCCAGCGGTACTCACAGATGTCACCTCCTGCACTGCGGGGACTCCCCTCTTTTGACAAATCCAGCTGCTCCATGGTCTCTTCGGGAAGCGAGTCCTCCATGGTGACTAGGACCCCTCTGGTCAAGAGAGGAGCACGCATGATAGAACAGAAAATCAAAAGAGGTGGCTCGCCGAAACCGGTTTGGCTCAGTGGTAGAGCGTTGGTCTGCGGACTGAAGGGTCCCGGGTTCGATTCCGGTCAAGGGCATGTACCTTGGTTGCGGGCACATCCCCGGTAGGGGGTGTGCAGGAGGCAGCTGGTTGATGTTTCTCTCTCATCGACGTTTCTAGCTCTCTATCTCTTCCTCTCTGTAAAAAACCAATAAAATATTTAAAAAAAAAAGAGGTGGCTCATCTGTCATCAGCCCAAGCCCACGAACCCTATGACCTTTGGCTCGGAGGCTCTCCTTGCCAGCCTTTGACCCCGTGGCATACCATCTCCTTGAACTCTAATCTGATGGAGCACTCACTAGAGAAACTTCAAACCCCTTTTCCTCCTAAAGATTCTATTCCCTGGGTTTGTGACTCCCCTTAGAGCCATCCCACCTGTGTGAGACCCAAGACCTACAGCAAGCCAGCTCCCTAGACTCGGAGCGCGGACCCTGGAGCTGACACCATCCTCGGCCCCGTCTCTCCCACCATTCCTGGGGCAGGCGGTGGTACCCACGCTTTAGCCCGCCTCCTCCCGGTAGGCAGCCTTCTCCGACATCCTGAGACCGGTTCCACGCAGAGCCCCGCCTCCTCCCGCTTCCAGGTGGGCAGCCCGGGCCTCCGCTTGGCTCCCAACAGCAGGAAGGCTGCCTGGCGTGGCGCCTGTCAGTGGCCCGTCATCGCGCCGCCGCCCCCGGAGGGAAGCCGGGTGGGGCCCGCCGGGTCTCAGGGTCCCGGTGGTCTCCACGTTCTTCCGCCCGATGAGATCCTGGATGGCCACCCCGCAGGGATGCAGGCGTGCCACCCGGTCCTGAAAACAGCAGGAAGGGTCCTTCTCCGCCCTGGGGAGCGGCATGATGACGCAGCCGCCGCCCGTGCTGCCGGGATCTGTCACTGCGCAGGTGTCCGGACCTGTCACTGCGCAGGTGTGGCAGGTGTGGTAGGCGCTCCCGGCGCGCAGGCGCTCTGGCTCCTCATTGGTCACGGTTATGCGGCTGCGCGGAGGAAGCGAGCTCCTGACGCCATTCTGCGCAGGCGCCCTGGCTCCTCATTGGTCAAGGTTCTGCGGCTGCGCGGAGGGAGCGTGCTCCTGGCGCCATTCTGCGCAGGCGCCGCGAAGGGCCAGGTCCGGGAGATCACACTCCCTCGGCACCTCCTCCTAGGAGGAATGACGTCAGGTTAGAGCTCCCCGAACACGTCCGGAGGACCCCAAACCCCGGCGCTCCAGCCTCTTCGGTCCCCGGCCGTCCGACCTCTCAGCGGCGGGCCGGCCACCAGCGCCTGTGCGACAGCACCCTCCGACCGTTTGCTCGGTGGGTGATTTGGAAGGGAAGGGTGGGGGGTTAAAAATAAACGTGGCCCAGAGGGAAGAGGAGGGCTAGAGGCCGGATTTCTGAGTTTTTGAAGTAGAAGGGAAACACATCCATCAGGAGGACCGGAGAGGACTCCGGGTCCCTGGGGGTGATACCCGAGAACGGAGGAAGGGGACAGGGTGGAGGACTGAAGTCTAGGGCCAGCGTGGGATTGTCAGCCTAGAAAAGGGCCGGGCGCCCCCTGACCGCCGTCTCCCCGGGTCTTGCCTTCCAGCGATGCCTCTGCCGCGCGGTGACGTCACCGCCCTGCTCCTGGGGCCCCCGGGCGCCGGGAAGTCCGCGCTGGTGGCCGCGCTGTGCAACAAGGACGTGGACGTGGTAGAGATCCCCGACGGGCGGCCGGACCCCGGGCTCCCCAGCCTGCGAGCTGCGGGCCCGGGCCTCTTCCTGGGGGAGCTGAGTTGCCCGCCCGCCGCGCCGGGGCCCTGGGCAGCGGAGGCCAACATGCTGGTCCTGGTGCTGCCCAGCCCCGAGGACACCGACGAGCCCTTGGCCCCGGCGCTGGGGGAGGCGGCGCGGGCCGCGCTGGCCAGGGGAACCCCGCTGCTGGCTGTGCGGAACCTCCGTCCCGGGGACCCCCAGGATGAAGCCCAGGCCCGGGATCAGACAGCGGCCCTCCTGGCCAGCGCTGGGCTGGGCGCCGTGCCGCTCTACGTGCTGCAGGCGGACGGCGAAGGCGGCTGCGAGGAACTGGAGCGCCTGCGGGCGACGCTGCGGAGCCAGGCGGAGGCACTGCAGAGGTGAGCCTGGCGGTTCAGGGTGGGTTGGGGACGCTTGGTCTTTTCATGTAGACCTCACTCAGGGGTGCTCGGTAAGTCTCCCAGACCCCGCCCCCCGCAAGTTTGGGGCAAGCCTGAACGCGGAACTGCTGGGGGCCCTGTTCCCAAATCCAAGAAGCCAGGCCCCGCCCCTTAGCTCACGTTCTGTGGTCAGTGATGCTACCCTCAAGCAAGCAGCTCTGCTTACCCTCTTTTTTTTTTTTTTAAATATATTTTATTGATTTATTACAGAGAGGAAGAGAGAGGGACAGAGAGTTAGAAACATCGATGAGAGAGAAACATCGACCAGCTGCCTCCTCCACACCCCCCTACTGGGGATGTGCCCACAACCAAGGTACATGCCCTTGACCAGAATCAAACCTGGGACCTTTTAGTCCGCAGGTCGATGCTCTATCCACTGAGCCAAACCGGTTTCGGCTGCTTGACCCTCTTTTGTTAGGCCCCGCCCTGTGCTGGGGGCCTGCAGGAGGTCAGGACCCGTCACCCAGGTCCCTCCTCCTGAGTGCTCTGAGGTCACCAGCCTCTCTCCCTAAATAGAATTCCAGCAGAGGCTGGGAGCTGTCACCCACATTCCGCCCCCATGCAGAAGCATGAAGAAGGGCTCTCGCTTCCACACACGCTTGCGATCCTCACAGAGATTTTACCCGAAGGCTTGTAGTCTCAAATCTTCCTCGTCCTCCCCATCAGCATGGTTCTCAAGGGACCCCCGTTGCCCTAAAGCCACACCCTCGGTGAGCATCATTATTTCTGGGTGCCCTTGCCCACTGCCATTCTTGAATCTCCTCTCATTTTTGTGCCCACTTGCTGGCTGCCTCCTGAATGTTGTCCCCCAGCTGCCTCTGGCTTAGGGAGTGCAGCCTCTCCCCCGGTCCCGCTGCTCATGTTTTCCTTAGCCACGGCCCCCGTGAGAACGAGGAGATGAGGTTTCTCCCTGGTCTCTCCTCCCTTCCTTACGCCCAGTGTCAGGAAGGAGCCCTCTTGGTGCCCATGTGCAATAATGAATAGTGCTGAACTTTCATTTCATACAGCGCTCATTCCGTCTTTGCTCCAAGCCCTGTCTGCTTGTCTTACCCCACCCAGCACAGCCTTTTCTCTTTTTAAATATATTTTATTGATTTTTTACAGAGAGGAAGGGAGAGGGATAGAGAGTTAGAAACATCGATCAGCTGCCTCCTGCACACCTCTCACTGGGGATGTGCCCACAACCAAGGTTCATGCCCTTGACCAGAATTGAACTTGGGTTCTTTTAATCCACAGGCCGACATTCTATCCACTGAGCCAAACCGGTCAGGACCAGGACAGCTTTTTCTTAACCTTGCAGGTCCCTAGGAAAAGCCTCACCCCAAAGACTCTCTGCTGGGGGAGACAGCGGGGTCTGGTCTTCGGCCTTGTTGGAAACTTAAGCTCATTCAAGCCACCCCATCCCTTCTTTAAACCTCTTTTCCTCTTAGCCCTGGTTTCTGTTTGCTGGGACATCAACCGGCCCCTCCCTTTTCTGCTCCTTTGTCACTCAAGATTATTCCGAAAGTTCCACATTCATCTTCCTGGCCCAGTCCTGTCCCCGTAGCCTGCCGGAAACCAATCATTGTCTCACCAATAGAAAGAGGCTGGTCAACCTTGAAGCTCTGAAAGGTCAGAGCCAACCACTCCCTATCTAATTGAGACAATGGTAACTGAGGCAACTTCCCCATCTTGTAATCATGTAAATCCGTACTGATATGATAATCTGCTTATTACCTGCCTGAGGGCTATGGGTGTTTCCCAAAGCTGCTTAAGGGTACTGGGTGTATCCCATAGCAGCCTCAATAAAAGGGATAGCCAGGCCTGAGCCTGGGGAGTCTTCCCACTGGAGGTTGACCCCGCCTGGCCCCCCATTTGCCCCAAATTAACTCTTCTAGTTTCTCTTCATTTTAGTGTGTGGCCGCCTCCAGAAACCAGACCCTGAGTGGGCCTAGTCATGCGGGGCGTGTTAAGGGTTCCCACACTAGCCCAGCTCTCTGGGGCTTTCATCCCTTTTCTGCCTTTCACCCTATGCCTCCCTGTCCCCACAGGCTCCTGCCACCGGCTCAGGACGGCTTCGAGGTGCTGGGAGCAGCGGAGCTGGAGGCTGTCCGCGAGGCCTTCGAGAAGGGTGGCCTGGAGGCGGCGCTCTCCTGGGTCCGGGCTGGCCTGGAGCGGCTGGGCAGCGCCCGGCTGGACCTGGCCATAGCCGGCGCCGCCGACACGGGCTTCGTGCTGGACATGCTGCTTGGGCTGGACACGGGGGACCCCGGTGCCGTGCCTGCTTCGGCGCCCACCGGGCCCACACCCTACCCCGCCCCGGAGCGCCCCAATGTGGTGCTCTGGACCGTCCCTCTGGGCTCCGAGACTACTGCTGCCGCCCCCCACCCAGCCCACTACGACGCCCTCATCCTGGTCACCCCCGGAGCCCCCACCGAGGAGGACTGGGCCCAGGTCCGGCCCTTGGTGCTGCCGGACGCCCCGCTGGTCTGTGTGCGAATAGATGGCGAGGGCGAGGATCCGGAGTCTCTGGAGGAAGAGGAGAAGGCCGAGAAGCCCAGCAGGGAGGAGAGCTTAGAGAAGGAGGCACGCAGCGAGGGAAGGGACCAACGTGGCCCTGGATCGCAGAAAGCAGGCGAGGGGGAAGGTTCGGGGAAAGCAGGCGGTGAGAGTTTGCAGCAGGTCGGCGGCACCGCGAAGCAGTCGGGCGGTGGGGACTCTGAGCCCGCGGCTGCCTGGAGCCCTGAGCTCCAGGACGACACGTGGGAGGTGCTGGAGGAGGCACTGCCGCCCGTGTTCCCGCTGCGGAGGGGCGGGCTGCCCGGGCTCTGCGAGTGGCTGCAGCGTGCGCTCCCCGCGGCCCAGGCGGGCGCGCTGCTGCTGGCGCTGCCCCCCACGTCCCCGCGCGCGGCCCGAACCAAGGCGGCGGCGCTGCGGGCCGGGGCCTGGCGGCCGGCGCTGCTGGCCAGCCTGGCGGCGGCGGCGGCACCGGTGCCCGGACTTGGCTGGGCCTGTGACGTGGCGCTTCTGCGCGGTCAGCTGGCAGAGTGGCGGCGGGCGCTGGGGCTCGAACCCGCAGCCCTGGCTCGGCGCGAGCGCACGCTGGGCTTGGCTCCCGGGGAGCTGGCCAAGCGGACGCACTTCCCTGGCCCCGTGACGCGCGCCGAAGTGGAGGCGAGGCTGGGCGCGTGGGCCGGCGAGGGCACCGCAGGCGGCGCGGCGCTGGGGGCGCTCTCCTTCCTGTGGCCGGCAGGGGGCGCAGCGGCCACGGGCGGCCTGGGCTACCGCGCGGCCCACGGCGTCCTGCTGCAGGCGCTGGACGAGATGCTGGCTGATGCGGAGGCGGTGCTGGCACCCCACGCTCCTGCTCAGTGAGGGGGGCATGAAGGCCGGGGCCACCAGGGTGCTCCGCCAGGGGCTGAGGACTCCAAGTCCGGTTTAGAGGAAGGGGTTTGGGGGGTCCAGACTCTGGCCTGGGATGCCTGGGCCTCAGGTAACAGAGCAAGTATGTCGCCAGTCCGAATCCTGGGTGCTTGAGGGGGGTGAGACTGGCTGTTGGTTGGGTTATGTGGCTTCTAGTCACCCGGATTCCTAGATCTCGAAGGGGAATGGAATCGGGGCGTCAGGACTCCTGCTTTCTCTGGGCATCCTGGGGCAGGACCCCTGGACCTGTGTCCTGAAGGGAGTAGATCCTGCATGTACGGGGCATCTAGTCCAGGGGGCGGTGGCGTGGAAGCCCTGATTCCTGGTGAGGGACTCGTCCCTCGTATCGGGGGCTCCAGGGTGGGGGAAGGGATCTGGGTACTCCAGGGGCTTCTACGGCACAAAGGGATGTAGGGCGTAGGCTTTCTGGGGGAAGGATGTAGTGGGCTTTGAATTTTCATGGGGGAGGGCAGACTCCTGGCTCCCAAGAGGGACCTCGGTTCCTGACTCCTGATGGTGGGAGGTCTGCGTCTAGAGGAGGGAGCAGGGTGTGTGACAGCCAGAAGCCCTCCACTCTCGGGGAGGAGAGGGATGTTCAGTATTTGCTCCTGGGGAAGGGGGAGGACAGCCGCACAAAAATGAGGGGCGGAGGTAAGGGGCCTGGTGGCCTCTGGGGGTGGCTTTCTGGCAGGAACCCGTACCTCAGAGGTATCTCCTGCAAATCCCCTGGAAACGGCCCTCTCTGTGACTGACTGGGGAGGGGTAAGACCGCCCCATTTCACAGGTGCTGAGTGACGGGAGCTCTCTGGGGTCTGCTCCTCTGTCCCGCTCTCCTTTAGTGGCTTCTGATTTTGGACTTGTTTCTGCTGTTAAACCTGAAACCTTCTGGTCTTGGCATTTTTGTACATCTGCCTTTTTGGAGAAGCTGCTGTGCTGTTACACTAATCAAACGTTTCTGTGTGGGCTCCCTGGTGTACACGGGGAGTGCCGCAGTGAGCACGGGACCCAGAAAACCACTGGGCAGGTGTCACAACCTGTGGGGATGGGCCCCGAGTGAGGCAGAGGCAGAAGCCATATGCCTGCGATGTTGTAGGCTGCACCTACACGTAGAGGTGCAGCCGCAGATCATAGAATTCTTGTGTCAAAAACAGCAAGTGGGGGACGGGGCAGCAAGGAGGAGCTGAGAGGCCGTCCAGTAGACTTCTGTGCTGGCTGGGGAGAGCAGAGCTCAGAGGGTAGATTCCAGGCCCCACCACACACACAGGCTCTGTGTGGCCTGGCCCTGCCTTTGCTCACTCTCTGCCTCACCCCATCCCCCAGCCAGCTTGCTAGATCTTTCCTCCAATGTCTGAGTGGGCCATCGGACCTTGGAACTTGTGCATTCTGCCTAAAATTTCCATGAGCGGCTCCTTCTGTCAATCAGGTCTCAGCTCAGATGTCCCCTCAGAGACCTTCCCTGACCTACTGAAGTAGCACACACACACACACCCCAATACTGATCTCAACTGGTTTCCTTGTAGTAATTATTACTGTAGACAATTATTTATTTACCTGTTATTAGCTATTATCCCCTTGTCTGTCTTGTTCTATGCTGTACCTGCAGCACCCAGAAGAGTGCTTGACACACAGTAGGTGCTTAGTAAATATTTATTACTTTAATTTATTAGAACTAGGACTGGAAATGTAGATTGTCAGTCTCTTGCCACAAGACAGGGAACAGGATTGAGATGAGGAGAAAAAGTGCCCGTCTGAGGGCAGGGGACCTGGGGAGCAAGCACAGCTTTGCCACCATCACCCCGGGTGGCTTGGACCAGTGCCTTATTTCCTCCTCTGTGGAATGGAAGTGCTGGATGACAACCATCACTCCCGAGACCCCATTTCCTCTGACAGCTGGAGGCAAGGCTACCTGATCGGAGGGGCAGGTGCTGGAGGGCTGGCTCCCCGTCTGCAGCTTGCACTCCCACCGCTGGCACAATTCATCCCATTCGAGTTGAGATGGTGAAGATGGGAAAAGCATTTGGCTCTACACGAAATGGCTCCAGGCATTGTCAAAGCTCTGTCTTAGGGGGATACAATTCTACTATAGCTCTAGGATTGGACAGTCTGCTGAGTTTGGGAGTGACCTGGTGCAAGTCACTCAGCAAATGGTGTCTACCTTACTGGGTATTGTGAGAATTCAGTGTCTATGTAAGTGCATGCATTCTCTCTAACATGTCAACATACTGCAGCTCCCCTCTGCCCCCGAAAAGCCAGGCACACTGGGAGCTCAAGGGGTAGTCTGGTTGTCCTTGTCCACATGCCCTCAGCCCCAGGCAACACCAAGATGACTATTCTGGTTACTTTTGCTCACAGAGTGCCCTGGTTTTCTGTCATTTTGACACCATCTCTGATTTGGTCCTGTCTGACATCTCTGCTCTCTGCTCCAAATTCCCTTTGCCCTTATGCCAATGGGGATCATGCCAGAGATCATACCTGAGAAGGCAGGACCCAGTGTTGTTTGCGTGTGCCTGTTGGCGAGTGCTGGTGTGTTCCTGTATATAACTGTATGTTGGTGGTACTCTCCAGTGGCACAACTACCTTCTGGAGTGGTTGCCTTTTAAATCATGACTTTTGGTGGCATTTGACTTTTAGACTTTGTGGAGGCATAGGTTGCCAGTGCGTTATCTGTCTGTGGGCATCCAGCGGAAGAGACTGCGTCTCCCTGTGGACAGATCACTGGCTGCCATGGGGTGTGTCTACGTGGCACCTTCAGCCTGGAAGACCCTCAGAGGCAAGAATTCGGGAAATGCACAATGAATCTCGGTGTTGCCATCCGCCAGAAACAGAATAAGCACAGAGTACTGAGCATTCATCCCATCTCGGCACCTTTGCTGAGTTTCCTGCATTTCTGGATAACGATGGAAGGACTGAGTCCATTGGGTGGAGAACCATCACAGGGTGAACGGAGGGTGTGGCTGGCCTGTGGTGCTCTTTGGAGGAGTGAATAAAGCCAAGTAGAAATGCCTTTCCGTGTCTGTTCTTTTGGGATTGGAGCTGGAGCTGGAAGACTTGTGGGTCTCAGGGAGGATGGAGCCAAGGCTGGGGACTCCTGGGCCCCCCAAGGGGAAGACAGTGGGGGTTCTGTCCAGGAAAGCTTCCCTTCGGCTGGAATCAAGAGACTATCTGGCCCGGCCAGCATGGCTCAGTGCTGACCATCGACCTATGAACCAGGAGGTCACGGTTCCATTCCCAGTCAGGTTAGGGCACCTGCCTGGGCTGCAGGCTCGATCCCCAGTGTGGAACCTGCAGGATGCAGCAATCAATGATTCTCTCTTATCATTGGTGTTTCTATCTTTCTCACATTTCCCATCCTCTCTGAAATCAATAATTTATTTTTAATAAGAGAGGGACTATCTATCTGAGTTTTGCCTCCCTGGGGTTGGGGTGAGCCAGTGACTGTTTTGACCTTGGGCCCTGTGATGGTGAAGCATCTTACATCGAACCTGCCTGGTCCATAATGCCTCCAATTTGTTCAGCCTCTCTAGCCATGCCCTTGGATAGTCCCTTATTCTGACTCCAGACCTGGCCACATGACAACAGGAAACATGATATGGGCAGAGGCTTGGGAAGTGAAACAGGAAACCCCGGATAATCTGCTGGGTCATCAGAGTTGTGGCCCAGTCAGCCGTGACACCCCAATCCACAGCTTGAGAACCCTCCGAAACGGAGCTGCCTAGCTGACAGCAAATGAACCCAGCAGGGACCAGATGAAGAACCACCAACTGACCCCAGATCATAAGCAAAGTAAAAGGTGATTGTTCTACGCCACTGACCTTTAGATTAGTCTGTTACATAGTAAAAGATAGCTGATACAGGCTTGTTCCTCCTCTGTGATGTCTCTCCTCCCTCAACATGACCAATTAAATAAAATCTCAAGCTCTGCCACTTTTTACCTGTGTGAACTCCAATGTGACATCTCTTCTGACCCTCAAATTCTTTTCCTGGAAACAGCAATGAGAAGAGTGGTGCCTATCACATGACGCTGTGACCTCGAGAAAGTGCCCCTAAGAGGCCACAGTGCCATTGATGCTGTCCATGAAACATGTCCACATCACAGGACAGGGCTGCACCCCGGGCCCCGTGGGGTTTGGTGGGGCCGTGTGACCAGCTCCATCTGAAGAGTTGCGTCAAGTCCCTTTCTGAGTCACAGCATTTAATCGCTCACGTGAGACTTCCCTGCGCACAGAAATGGGCAGTGTTCACGTCCATGGCTGCCTTAGGATGATAAGCAGGACAGCGTGGATGGTGCCAAGCACAACACGTAGGTGAAGGAAGAATCAGACTTCTGTGAGCGGGTGCTTGTTCAACAAATATAATACCATTCCTCCCCCTCCCGCCGGAGGGGAGGATCCGTCCCCGCTCCCCGCATGTTGGCTTGGACCGCTTGCTTTACTTCACTCGGCGAAATGCTAGCAGGCCTGACCTCGGCAGGGGCTTTCCGTGCACTTGGCTTTTGTGCTCCTGGGACCTGCCAGGGAGCCGCTGGTCCCAGCGGTCTGTGAAACCCCAAAGAGGAGAACTTGGATCCTCCCAGAACGAGAGCCAAGTCAGCCAGGGCATGACCAGGAGCCGGCAGAGCCACCTCGGCCGGCCTCCCACGAGCCCTTGAGAAAAAAGATTGCTTATTGTTGTGTCTGTCTTCAGATGCGTTGTTACACAGCTTGCCTGCACATGCCTTGGCAACTTTGTTGTTTTAAACCCCTGAGATTAGGGACTTCCTTGTTGCTGTAGCATCATCTAGTCTGTCCTGATGAGGACGATGCTTAGCACCTGCAGGCGAAGGCCGTTCAGTAAGTGGCAGCCTTTATGATGATTACCACTTAGGCACAGTGTCTCCAGAAGCAGCACTGCCTTCGAGGTGCTGGGCACTGCACTATGTGCTCTCTTATTTTTTATTATTATTATTATTATTATTATTATTATTATTTCACTTTTACAACAACTCTATGAGGTTATAACTATTGATATCTACATTTTGCCGACATGAAAACAGGCAAAAAGAGGGCAAATTCACTCAGGAGAAGTGGTCAGGACTCTGACCCTCCCTAGGGGTTGACCCAAGGCAAATGACACCCTAACCTGTGCCTCGGTTTGTTGATCTGTAAAGTGGGGGTAATAATACCAATGGTGGAGTTGCCGTGATTATGAGAAGTACAGCATGGGAGACATTGAGCACAGGATCCCAGCATGGAGTAACCCCTTCATAAAAGTAGGGTTCCCCCCCCCTCTACGACACACCTCCCTCCAATGCATCAAAGACTTGGGCTCGCTTGACCGGAAACCGGTTTGGCTCAGTGGATAGAGCGTCGGCCTGCGGACTGAAAGGTCCCAGATTCGATTCCGGTCAAGGGCATGTACCTTGGTTGCGGGCACATCCCCAATGGGGGAGGGGGGTTGCAGGAGGCGGCTGATCGATGTTTCTCTCTCGTCGATGTTTCTAACTCTCTATCCCTCTCCCTTTCTTTCTGTAAAAAAATCATTTATTTATATATATATATATATATATATATATATATATATATATTTAAAAATAAAGACTCAGGCTTGCTCAGTCAATCTGTTTAATTATAGGCACGCGGGGAGCTGCAGGCGGAGACAAGTGGGGACCTCAGGCCACACATTCCTCGGACCCTCACTCGCCCCTGCCGCGGAGCTGCGGGGCCGGGAGGCAGTCTGCCCGGCGGAGGAAGTAGAGATAGGAGGCTGAGGGCACCTCGGCGCCAGGCTTGGTGTTGCAGGCGCTCTCCGTGGCGCAGCCTCGCGTGGCAAACCTGGTGTTGATGATGCCTGGGAGGGAGGTTTCAGCATGGAGTCAGGGCCCCCAACCGCTCCCTCCTCAGGACCTAGACATCGTGGGCCTGCCACCTCCTCACCCAGGTCTCTGGGGCCACCATCTCCCCTAGAACCTGGAGGCACTGGCTCCCTCCAGTTCTGGGTAAGGTGACCAGACGTCCGGCTTTGGGCGGGATAGGCCCGATTTTTAACAATTTGTCCCACCCAAATCTTTCCAAAAATCGGGACGTCTGGTCACCTTAGTTCTGGGGCCCCTATGCCCCCCTCCTTCCGAGATCCAGGTGCCTGCCCCTCACCAGCCTGCACTCTGCCAGCGAAGTAGATGCAGTGGGTTTCCTGGCCCACACAGCGGGCGGCCTGGGTGCCCGGGCACGTCTCCTGGAAGGGCACCACGCAGGCGGGACACTGGAGGCCGTTCTCCGTACGGTTGTTCTCGGGAGCTGGGAGGAGGGGGGAGCACAAGGTACAAAGAGACGTTTAGGGAGCCCCCGCGCCCACCCCCCCGCCCCCCAATCTCACAAAAACCCCGAGGCACAGCGGTTATGGACCCTGCGTTTGCAGGAGCAGAAGCAGGCTCTCCAGGAAGGTGCTTGCCCAGGGTTCCAGTGCACGGGTGAGCGGAGGGCGCGGGCACACACACCGGCTCCTGGGGCAGGCCGGAAGAGACTCACGGGGCAGGGCTGAGCTGGCACTTACGGGGCACCGAGCCGCTATTGCAGCCGTCACTCTGGCAGCAGTGCGTGTTGGTCACCATGTAGTCCTTGGGGCCCATGGTGGTGGACACGAACCCCGAGTAGCAGTCGCTGAACTTCATGCAGGCCTTGTAGCTGTTCACCGAGTGGTGGCCCTCTGAGGGAGGGGTGGGAGGGGGAGGGGTTGGGTAGTGTTGACCCCTGCCTGGGGCCTCTCCCAACCAACCCCACGGCTTCCCCACCCCGTGACTGTCTGGGATGGTCTTTTCCAGCCCCCCGAAAGCCATACCCCCTTCTCTATCGGGGTGCAGTCTGGAGTGGTTTATTAGGGAGCTCTCCTCACCCCCACCTCATCACCATAGCCCCTAGCCGGCCTTTGGTGGCCACTGGCTGTTCCCCATTGCCAAGCCCAGGTCTGCCTAACAAGGTCCTTCTCACTCCCCCACACCCCCTGCCATGGCCACCGCCTCGAGGTCCTGTGGATGGTGCTTTCCCCGGTCATCTGTGCCCGCATGAGATGCTCTCTTCCCGCCTTCACTTTCAACAAACCGTGGGGTGCCGGCCCCCACACCGCAGCCCGGAAACATCCACAGCCCCCTCTGAGCGGTGTCCTCCCCGGACCTCCAGCTGAGGCCTCTGGCCACCTGCATTGGCCACCCCCAGGCCAGGCCTCAGGTGGTCCCCTCCAGGCCCCACCGCCTTCCCCCGCCCCACATGTGGTCTCTTCCAGCCCAGTCCAAAGGGTGGCTTTCCCCTCAGCCTCCTCTCCCACCCCTCCACCCCAGGTCTGTCGCTCCTTCCCATAGGGGGTGGTCGGTGTCTCTTCAAGCCTTTCAGGTCCTCCCCCACCTGCCAATGCGGACATGGTCAGGGGAGCAGCCTGCCACCCTCTATGCCCCCTTCCTTACACGCCCCTCCTTCCATACACGCTGGGATGGTTCCTTCCTACACTCAAGGTGGCCCTCCACCTGCTGTCACAGCCTTCATTCCCACACCACGCCCCATATCCCCCCCCCCCACAACCCTCCGTGGTCCCTTCCATTGCTCCCCATCTCCCCCTTCCTTTCTCGGGTCTGGCTGGTCCTTTCATTGAAGTCATCCCCTCCCTCCTCTCCCCTTCTACTCAGTAGCCTCCCTCCTGCCCCTTCTCTCCATCGCCCTCTCCCTGCTCCCGTCTGCTGTGGTTCCTTTTATTTCTCTCCTCCTACCCTAATATCACCTCCCCTCCTCCTGCACGGAGCGGTCTCTTCCAGCCCGCAGGACCCCCATGATCGCTGGGGTAGTCTGTCCCTCCCTCCCTCTTCCCAAACCCCCAGCCTCTTCCTTCTCATGACCCCCCCCTCCCAATTAAGTTCTTCCCCGCTCCCCCGCTCTGCTCCCCGCGTCCTTTCCTCATCCCGTCCTGCCTGAGAAAGCCCCCCTCCCCCCATCTTCTCTCTTGGAAAGGCTCATTTCCGGAAAACCCTGACAGCAATGGTTTCCATCACTCCCCTGCATCCCTGTATCCATCCCCCTCTGCACAGTCCTGCCCTCCCCCCACCACCGCCCGTGCCGGTCCCTCCCCTGCAACCGCCTCCCCGGGTTTGACGCCAGGGCTCCTACTGGTGCTCGACTCGCCCACGATGGCCACGCAGGCGTCCTTGCCGGCCTCGCAGGTCTTCATCCTCCCGCTGCACGTGGTCCCGGAGCCCCTGCACACCTCGCAGCTCAGCGGGCAGCCTGCGGGGCAGAGGGCCGGCTGTGGTCCGGGCTGCGGGGGCAGGGGCCGCGGGGATGCGCGGGGCGGGGGGACAGGGGCGGCTGTGGGGTGTGAGGGAAGGGGGGCGGCTCCCTGCTCCTGGGCGGGGCGCTGACCGCTGTCCAGGGAGCTGTCCAGCGCTCTGCCAGGGACGCGCTGGGGATGCCCGCAAAGCTGCTTCCCGAGGCGGGAAGCGACTCCACCACGGAGCCTGTTTTCCTAATTACAAGGCAGGGGACTCGGGACGCTGGGTCCTCTAGAAAGCTCAGGGCCGGGGAGCGGGCCCGGAGGAGGTTTCCATGGGTTTTTGTGATGCTTCAGGCCCAGCTGGTTCCTGGATGTAGGACCCGCCTTCTCGTGGGAACCAGGTGCAGGTCTGTGGACAGTACAAGCTCCGGGAGGGGGACCTGAATCTGAGGTCTGCATCCCAGTTCCAGAAGGGAGAGCGCGGACCAGGAGGGCTGAGGGCACGGCCTCCTGGACCCCGAGAGAGGAGGCAGCCTGGGGCCCAGAGCCCGGGACCCGGGGAAGGTGGGGCTTGCCTGCACTCCTGCCTCTGAGGGAGGAGAGGCTGGGGGCTTGATCTCCCTAGAGTCCAAGAAAAAAAGCTAATGTCTACCTCTCTCCCCAGTTTTTTAAAAAAATATATCTTGTTGATTTTTTTTACAGAGAGGAAGAGTTAGAAACATCAATCAGCTGCCTCCTGCACACACCCTACTGGGGATCTCCCTGCAACACAGGTGCATGCCCTTGACCTGAATCGAACCCGGGACCTTTCAGTCCGCAGGCTGACACTCTATCCACTGAGCCAAACGGTTAGGGCTCTCCTCCCCCCCGTTTTTAAAAATGTCCCTTCTTAATCATGCTCTCATGTGATTTTCTAGAGTTTAAATGTCTCATTTTGAGGACCCCCCACCCCCTAACTCCTGAGGACGGAGGATTCAGCCCACCCTGTCCCCTCCTTCCTCAGAGATCCAATCCAAGCGCCTTTGAGCTTTTCCTGTCTCGGCCCCCAGCCTTTCTCTTCCCTTAGCGTCTGCCTTCAGCATGACCTGAGTTCCCAGGACACCTGCTCTTTCCCTCGGAGAGACCTCGCTGACTGCTCTCTCCTGAGGACACCAGGAGGCCGAGCCTCCGGTCACTTACCGAGACCCAGCAGGGTGCCGAGCAGGGTGAGGGCCAGCAGGAAGGTGCTCGGTGTCAGGGACGGCCTCATGGTGTGTGAGCCGGCAGCCCCAGGTTCCCAGTACTTATAGGCAGCTGAGGAGGGGCGGGTCCGCACCCACCTTCCCCCTGGGGCGAGCAAGAGCTGAGGTAAGATCTCAGGGCAGGCCTCTGCGGCTCTGGGTTGGGGAGGTGGGACCAGAATCCAAAAGCAACATGGGCATCTTGTGCCCAGGCCCCTCCTCCACAGGGACCCCAGGAGCCTGGGCTTCCAGCCCCTTCTATCAGGACTCAGAGGGGCACTTTCCTGTTTTCTCACTCCCCGCAGTCCCCTCTCCCCTAGTTTTTTTTCCCTCTAGCCCAAAGCCCAAGGTCAAAATCAGGGTCACTTGATTCCCTGTAGGTGTAGGGCAGCTACAAGGTCTGAGAACCCCTCTCTCTTCTCTCTCATCTCAAGGAGGCACCCTGCGTGGGTGGGGCCCTACCTGGGAGCGCCGAGCACGTCCAGACTCGCTCTGCGGGGGCACGGGAGCCTGGTCTCCCTTCCCTTCTTCGTGGGCTTGGCTCATACTCCCTGTTCTTTGTTCCGGCTGTCTCCAGCTCCTACCCGCCTGGGGCTGTATCCCTGGGTCTGGCGGGGCCCCGAACAGAAGGGGTGCCTGTCCGCGGGCAGCGATGGGCGCGGTAGGAGACAGATGCCCACAGGTCACATTGGGAAACTGAGGCCTGGGTGGAAGCACGCTAGGCTGGGTGTGCGTGTCTGGCTTGGGCTTATGCTTTGTGTATTATTGAGGGAGGTTCTTGACCCACTCTCTCCTGGCCTCAGGCTTAACTCAGAGAGCTGAGATTTTTTTTTTTTTTTTTTCCTTTGTGTGTGGTGGGAAGAGAGCGGGGGAAGAGGGAAGCAGCTGCAGGACCCGTGGAGGATCCTGTTGCAGAAGGCTCCAGGGCTCTCTGCAAAACTTCGCCCAGGTTTGCGGTCCTCTAGCAGAAAGGCTTCAGTTTGGGCGGTGACTCTGAGAGAGAGCTGAGATTTTTTTCCCCCCTTTGTGTGTGGTGGGAAGCTAGCGGGGGAAGAGGGTAGCTGCAGGACCGGTGGAGGATCCGGTTGCAGTAGGCTCCAGGCTCCCTGCAAAAATTCGGCTCCGGTTTGCGGTCCTCTAGCAGACAGGCTTCAGTTTGGGCGGCGACCACGTTGTCCAATGAGAATGGGGAATTTCTTCCAGGGACCAATCCCGGAGGCCGCTCCTGGATGTTGCTAGGCGCCCAGAAAAAGCGGGCTGTGACCGTCACCGGAAGGTGGGGCTAAAGAGCGACAGGGCCAGGGAGGGGCGGGGCTAGAGGAAAAGCCCGTTGCTAGGGAAACTCAGAGCCACTCTCCGGAGAGGCCGCACTGCTGCGCAGGCGCCGGGTTGACGCGTGCGCCGGCGCGCCGCGGTTTGAAAGGCCCGAGCCTCGCGCGCGTGCGCACTTGAGCGCGCGCAGGGCGCACCCCCTTCTCGCCCCCCCGAGCCCGGGCCCTCCTCCCTCCTTCGGCTCCCGCGAAGCCCACGACGCTGACATGCCGGAGATCCGCCTCCGCCATGTGGTGTCCTGCAGCAGCCAGGACTCGGTGAGGGACCGGGGTGCGGGGGGCTGGGAGACGGAAAGGCTTTCCTGGGGGGCTGGCTCCGTGAGAACTTCTGGGGTGTAAAAGGGACCTTCATGGGAGTCTGAGGGTCGGGGGTGGGGTGGGGTGGGGCGGGGTTCCAGGAGCTCGTAAGGGGATTCCGAGAGAGAGTTGGACTGGGGGAACTTCCGGGAGCCTGTGGGAGTCCCGGAGAGAAAGGAGGGAGGGGAGCGCCTCCGTGGAGAGCTCGTGGGTGAACTTCCAGGGCGAAGTGCTGAGGGGACCCCAGGCAGAGCGTGGGGAGAAGGAACGGGGTCACGCAAAGCTGGGGGGTCGCAGAGGGCTTGGGATGGGAGGACTCGGAGGAATAATCTGAAAGTTGGGGACCTCTCTTTCATCTCGGTAGGTACCCTAACTTTCCCTTTCCCGTTTGTTCCCATCTCCAGACCCACTGCGCAGAAAACCTCCTCAAGGCCGACACGTACCGGAAGTGGCGGGCAGCCAAGGCCGGCGAGAAGACCATCTCCGTGGTGCTCCAGGTGACCCTGCCCTCCTCTCTCTCCTCAGGGGAGCCTGGGACCCGCGGCCGGACCCTGCGCCCCAGGCCGCGGGCAGCGGGCGGAGGGCTTCCCCCTGGGCCTCAGCTTCCTTTCCTGGACATTGGCAGCATTCCTCTCTGTCTGGCTCTGTCTCTGTCTCTCCCCTTCCCTCCTCCTCTCCCTCTCTCCCTCCCTTTTCTCCATTCTCCTTCTCCGTCCCTTCCACTCTCTCTGAAAATCGACGGCAAACATATTCTATGGTGAAGATGAACAACAACCTGGCAGGAATGGCGGTTTAGACTGGCCCCTCACTTCTCCCCTCCCTGTGCCTCAGTGTCCCCGGACTTGTTTTCTCACCTGTCCTTTGGGAACGATGAGATCCAGGCCCAGGGTTATTGTGATAACTCGGTGACATAACGTCTGCAGAAGTGCCCTGTCAACACGTAGGTGTTTGTGTAAAGGGAGGGATTCCTGTTTTTATAACTGAGTGATGGTTCTGCCGGGCTCTGTTATGATCCCCGGGGAAATGTCCCGTGACCCCAGGAGGATCACCCCGTTCTGTCCCTCAGTGGCAGTGGACGCAGAGAGACTGAAAGCAGAGAAGACAGGACGTGGGGGTGAGGGAGTCCCAGGGTGCTCCGGCCTGGGAAACTGAGGGAGACAGGGCTGCTGTCCCTGAAGTGGGGACCCGGAGAGGGGCGGCCTGAGAAGGTGATGTGTCCACTTGGCATGTCCAGATTTGATATGACTTTGGGATTTCCACGGGGGGTCATCCGGCTGGCAGTTAGGGGTCGGACCTGGAGCTGGAGACAGGTGTGGAAGCTGTTAGTACAGGGACGGGACCTATAGATTCAAGAGTGGGTGGATTCAGTTGTTCATTCATTCATTGGCTAATTAGTTATAAAGCACCTTCTGTAGGCCAAACTGTTTTAGATATTGGGGCCGTATAGAAGTGGACAGATCAGACATAGGTATGTCAGTCCTGTGTACTTTCATGTTGGGGGGAAAGTCAAAAGTAAAACATAAGCCGAAACCGGTTTGGCTCAGTGGATAGAGCATCGGCCTGCTGACTGAAAGGTCCCAGGTTCGATTCCGGTCAAGGGCATGTACCTTGGTTGCGGGCACATCCCCAGTAGGGGGTGTGCAAGAGGCAGCTGATCAATGATTCTCTCATCGATGTTTCTAACTCTCTATCCCTCTCTCTTCCTCTCTGTAAAAAATCAATAAAAAACATATATATTTTTAAAAAAAAGTAAAACATAAGTCAGCTGACGGGTGCTGTGGAAGGAAACCAAACAGGTAAGAGGAATGGGGAATGCCTCAGCTGGGGTAGGAGGCAGTGGCAAGAGGTACTTATTTATTAAAAATATTTCTATTTCTATTTTTATTGATTTCAGAGGGGAAGGGAGAAGGAGAGAGAGAGATAAACATCAATGGTGAGAGAGACTTATTGATTGGCTGCCTCCTGCACACCCACTGGGGATTGAATCTGATACCTGGGCATTTGCCCTGGGAATCGAACTGTAACCTCCTGGTTCATACCTCGACCACTGAATCATGCCGGTCGGGCTTAAATATATTTTTATTAAGTTCAGAGAGAGGAAGGGAGAGGGAGAGATCAAAACATCAATGATGAAAGAGAATCATTGATAAGCTGCCTCCTGTACGCCCCCCACTGGGGATGGAGCCCACAACTGGCTACCTAGGCACGTGCCCTGACTGGGAATGGAACTGTGACACCCAATTTATGGGTCAACATCTACCACTGAGCAACACTGGCCAGGCAAGAGGTTTTTGTTTAAATAGGGACTTAGGCAAGGCCTCCCTGAGGTGACATTTAAGCGGAGTGAGCTATGCTGTGAGCTGTGCAGCTTTCTGGGCTCCTAGGCGGGCTGATGCTGGCCTCAGGAGCAGCTGGGAGACCTGTGGGGTGGAGTAGAGTTAGCCAGGGGGAGAGAAGTTGGAGATGAGCTACTGGGGGGGGCTTATGACACTTAAGGCCTGAAAGCCATTGTAAGGACTTAGGCTTTTACTCTGGTTGAGAGGGGGAGCCACTGAAAGGTTCTGAGCAGAGAAGAAATAGAATCTGACAGGTTCTCACAGATTCCTGATTTCTGTGTTGAGAATAAACTACAGGGGCCAAGTGTCTGAGCAGGCGGCATTGCAGTGGTTAACTTATGTCAGAGATCCTTTGGGAAATCGGATTGCTTTTAGCAGCTGCCAATATGCAGGGGGGTTCCATATTCAGTGGAATGCTAATTTCGGTTCTTTTCAAGCAAGTGATGAGGGCAACCTTCTGGACATCAAGACACATAGACTGATTAAGCTGTGTTTTTTCCCTTCCCAACAATATTGTGCTCCATCTGGATATTACCACACAGGGTTCAGCCCTGTGCTCTTGAGAGCACACACACCTTTTTTGCTTGCTGCGGCCATAGAGGCTCTGTTGCCAACCCATCACTTGCTCTCAGGAGGGGAGTTTCCCTGTTTGCTAACTTCTGGCCAGAGGGGATGGCTGGGACACAGCCCAGGTGTAACTCCAGTGCCCCACTGGAGGTGGGTTGTTTAGGAGAAATGAGGAGCAACAAGGTGGCACACGTTTGTCCCTTACCCAAGGACATTTTTAGAGAGAGAAGTGTGGGAGAGAAACATTGATCAATTGCCTCCTAGATGCACTCTGGGGATCGAACCTGCAATCTAGGTATGTTCCCTGACCAGGAATCGAACCCACAACCTTTTGGTGTACTGGATGACACGCCAACCAACTGAGCCACACCAGTTTTAAATTGGTTTTCACCTTCTTTTGATGTGTAGCGTGTACAGCAAAGCACACAGTTCTGGGAATCCTTAAAGACCGCAACTGTCTTCTGCTCCACACTCAGATGAAGTAACAGGACATGTCACCCCCCAGACCTTCTTGTCACTGCCCCCTGGAAGGGTAACCATGATCTTGATTTTTTTTTTTTTTTTAATTGATTTTGTACAGAGAAGAAGGGAGAGAGATAGAGAGTTAGAAACATCGATGAGAGAGAGTCATCGATCAGCTGCCTCTTGCACACCCCCTACTGGGCATATGCCCGCAACCAAGGTACATGCCCTTGACCGGAATCGAACCCGGGACCCTTCAGTCCCCAAGCCGACACTCTATCCATTGAGCCAAACCGATCTTGGCCATGATCTTGATTTTTAACAGCATTGATTTGTTTTGCCTGGTTTTGAATTTTACGTAAATGGAATCAGACAGTATATACTTTTGGGTCTAGCTGCTCTCCATAATATGCTTTGTTTTTTAAATATGTTTTTATTGATTTTTTTGTTTATTGTTTAAGAGAGAGAGAGAGAGAGAGAGAGAGAGAGCGCCCTGCCATTGTGGCTCGGGTGGAGTGTGCACCAGTAGGTCACGGTTGGATTTTCTATCAGGGCACATGCCCAGGTTGGGGACTCGATCTCCAGTGGGAGGTGTGCAGAAGGCAGCTCATCAATGACTCTCATTGATGTTTCTCTCCCTCTCCCTTCCTCTCTCTCTAAAATTAATAAAAGCATATTAAAACATTAAAATTACATAGTATCTTTTCAGGTAATTATATCTTGGAGATCCATTGCCATTGCATAAATTTGTACCTTTTAAAATTCATTCTTTTAAATTATACATAACATTGCCTTTCGTGGATGTGAAACAGTTTTTACAAGATGTCTCTTAGGGACTTTGCAAACCTCCACGCGCCATCTGTTTCACTGTCATGAATTATGACTTCTGGGAAAGGTGCACACAGACCTGGCCGCAGATGACAGTCATCTTGTGCTTAAGGCCTGCTAACAGCTGACACTGCACACTCTTTCTGAGGTGAAACTCACATAACGTAAATCTCACCATTGAAAGTCTACAGCTCAGAGGTTTTTAGTACAGTGACAGTGTTCTGCAGTCACCACTCACTGGGGATGTTTTCATCACCCCCAAAAAGAAGCCCTATAACCATTAAGCAGTCACTCCCTGTTCTCCTTTCCCCAGATTGCCCTGACAACCACTGATCTTCCTTTTGTCTCTGTGGATTTACCTATTCTGGACATTTCATTTAAAGAGGCTGACAAAATGTGTGGCCTTTTGTGCCTGGCTTCTCTCACTTAGCCGTTTTCGAGGTTCCTCCGTGTTGTAGCATGTATCAGTGCCGAGTAATAATCCATCGTTTGGATAGACCATACAGTGTGTATCCGTTCATAGACATATGAACATTGGGTGTGTTTTTTATAACAGTGGACATTTGATTTGGGTTGTTTCCATGTTATACACATTTTTATCAAAAGTTTTTTATTTATCAAAAAGAAAGGACAGAGGAGGAAGTCAGAGAAACAGTCAGGCTAGAAGAAGCAGCGAGCATCCATGCTCTGAGCGGCCGGTGGGGGCCATGTGGCAAGGAATGCAGGTGCCTCTGACAACTGAGAGTCATGCCCTGACTGTCAGCTGGGAGTGGGAACCTCAGTCCTTCAACCACAAGGACATGAACTCTGCCAATAGCCAAGTCCTTGTGAAAGAGGACCCTGAACCTCAGATGAGAACCACAGATTTAGCCTGCACTAGATTTCAGCCCCATAAAACCCTGAGCTGAGAATCCGGTCATCCTGTGTTTTCTGATGTACAGAAACAGATAATAAATGTATGTTGTTTTAAACTAAGTATCTATACTAATAAAAGGGTAATATGCTAATTAGATTGGGAGACCTTCCTGACATCCTTCCGGACAAAGCCATGGTGCTGGGGCTGAGGCAGAGGCAGTTATGGGCGATTAGGCCAGGAGGGGAGGGCAGTTGGGGGTGATCAGGCTGGCAGGCAGAGTGGTTTGGGGCGATCAGGCAGGCAGGCAGGCAGGTGAGTGGTTAGGAGCCAGCAGTCCCAGATTGCGAGAGGGATGTCCGTCTGCTGGCAGTCAGACATCCCTCAGGGGGTCCCAGATTGGAGAGGGTGCAGGCTGGGCTGAGACTCTCCCCTCCCCCATGCACGAATTTCATGCACTGGGCCACTAGGGTGGTAATAAAAAAAAGAAAGAAAATATAAGGGAATCTATGTGTGTGTAAAGTAGTAGTAGTTGTAAGACTCATTCATTTAAAATAATTTAAAATACAAAATATACACATCCTATTAAATGTGGGGCCTATTGCTTTGTATTGTGGGAGAGGTAAAGGTATTGCATTTTTACCTGAAGGGGAGTTGAGAAGGAGTGTTAGTTTATAGTCAGAAAGTTGGGCCCACATTTTTTTGGCAATCATAGTTCTGTGTGACATGTGAGCTGTTTATTTGAACTAAACCTCAGTTTCCCCATCTGTAGAACTGGGATAGTAACAGACCCTTGTGTGGATTCAGTGATGCCTGGCCCAGGGAGAGCTCTGTCCACTGTGGTAGGCAGAATAATGGCCCTGAAAAGATGCCCCCTCCTAACCCTCAGAACCTGTGAATAGGCCAGTTTACATGGCAAAAGGGACCTTGAAGATATGATGAAGTTAAGGATCTTGAGAGGGTGAGATTAACCTGGATTATTGGGGGGAGGGGTTCCTATAAGGGAAAGAGGGAGGCAGCAGAAGCAGAGTCACGGAGATGGGGTGATGGAAGCGGAGGCTGGAGTGGTGCCATTGTGGCTGTGGAGCTGGGGGAGGGCTACAAGCCAAGGAGGCAGATGGCCTGTAGGAGAAGGCAAGGACGTGCTTCTTCCCCAGAGTCTGCTGAAGAAGCAGCCCTGCGGACACCTTGATTTCAGCTCAGGGAGACCAGCTTTCAGACTTCGCACCTCCAGGTCTGTGAGCTGTGTTGTTTTTAGCTAGGACGTTCGTGGTACTTTGTTACAGCAGCAGCAGGAAACGAATGTACTGCGCGCCTGGCCCTCAGTGAGAATCTAAGGGCCACGTTAGCCATGGCGATTCTTTTGTGACCGACGAGAGCACTGAGGCCAGCGACTCACCAAAGCCACTTGGTCAGGGAGAGGAGAGTCGGAATTACAGCTCAGGGCATTTGTTTCTTCAGCAAATGGTCACTGGGAGCCTCATGTCCGTCTGTCCATTCACCCGTGAGGAATGTCCTGAAGGCCTCTGGTGGTAATACGGCCAGCTGACATTTATGGAGTGCTTGCCCTGCGGCAGGCACTATTCAGGGGGCTTCGTGTGAATTCCTCCCTTGAATCTTCACAGCTATATGAGGTAGAGGTTGTTACTGTCCCCATATAATAGGTTAGGAAACTAAGGCCCATGGGGTGACATGAAACCATTTGTTCCAGGATCACACAGCGGTAAGGAAGCAGAGCTGGGATGGATCAGACGTCGTTCTGAGCATTGGGGACACAGTAGGGAATGACTCGTATTGCCCCTCTCCTTATGGAGCTTAAAAGACAGACGCTAGACAAATATAAATAAAGATGTAACTGTAATATCAAGTGGTGATAATGAAGAAAAATAAAGCAGGGACGGGGGATAGAGAAGCAGCTGGTAGGAGGGGGGAGGCCACTTTGGTTGGTCTGAAGCAGCATCTGAGCAGACCTGAAGGATGGAAGGAGCCGGCCGCAGGAAGGTCTGGGGGAGGGTAGACTAGGCGGGGGATGGCAGGTGGGAAGGCCCTGCGGGGAAAGGAGCCCGCCTGTTCTCAGGACAGGAGGAAGGCAGCATGGCCGGAGGAGAGCCACCACATGTGGCAGGAGGCCGGGAAGCCAGACTGGGACTTGTGTGCCTGGGCAGCTCCACACCCGTGCGGGGCTCTGAGCTGAGGGCAGCGGTGGGGGCGGGCAGAGTCGTCAGGGGGCCAGCACGGCTCAGCCTTGGGAAGGCCCCTCCCTCATCACTTCCTCTCTCTTCAGCATGCTCACCTGGTGGGGAAGGAGCCCTAACCAGCACCAGCTCTCCTCTCACCAGCTGTGTGACCTTAGGGAGTTACATAACCACTTCCTTCCTCCATTTGCTCATGTATAAAGTGAAGATAATAATAGCCCTGCCTTGCAAAGCGGTTGTGCGGAGAGAAGATGCATGCATTATGTGCCTGGCACTCGTGGGCCCTTAGATCTTCACAGCAGCTGCTGTTATGGTTGTTAGTATCTGTGTCATCTGGGCTCTCTTCAGAAGGAGGGTTATTATGGGGACCCTCCCTTTTACATGTGAGTGCGCTGCCTCTCAAAGAGATTGTACATCACCCAGGATTGCACACTTAGAAATGACAGGGCTGGATTTGAATCCAGGCTTGACTCATCCCAAGTCCAGGCTCCTTCCTTCCACGTCGGGGCACTCCTGTATGAACTCCTGACTGGGGGGTGACAGGGCAGACTGGAGCAGCAGATGATCCGAGCAGTGGGGTAGGTGATCTGAGCAGTGGTGAACTAGGTACCTTTGAGGGTTGGAATAACTTGTCATTCTATGTGTGTGTTTTTTAAAAAATTATTACTGATTTCACAGCAAGAAAGTGAAGGTTAGAAACATCAACGATGAGAGAGAACCACTGATCGGCTGCCTCTTGCACACACACACACACACACACACACACCGCCACTGGGGATTGAGTCCACAATCCGGGCATGTGCCCTGACTAGTGAACTGTTCATGGGTCAATGCTCAACCACTGAGCCACACCAGCGGGTTAACTTGTCATTCTAGAATCCAAATACAGGAGTCCCAAACTAGAAAGCAGGAGACTTGCCTCAGCAGTTCCCAACTGCCTTCCACCCCCACCTGGCCTTCTGCACCCTTAACTGTCAGAAGGGGATGGCAGGTCCTACAGGTAGCTCTTTTCTTCTTTTGACAAATAATTATTGAGCATCCTATATAATATAATATAATAAAAGGCTAATATGCAAATTGACCCAATGGCAGAACGACTGGTCACTATGCCACCCTCTGAACACCAGGGGCAGATGCTTAATGCAGGAGCTGCCCCCTGGTGGTCAGGGCGCTCCCACAAGGGGAGCACCGCTCATCCAGATGCCGGGCTCACGCTGGCTAGTGCAGCGGCGGTGGCAGGAGCCTCCTGCCTCTGGCAGCGCTAAGGATGTCTGACCGATGGCTTCAGTCAGACATCCTCCAAGGGCTCCCAGACTGCGAGAGGGCCTTGTGGCCATAGTATTTACATGTAAAGATATGGTTATCATCCCCATTTTACAGATGAGGAAACGGAAGCTTCACATGGTCAGAGGCCATATAGCTAGTGTTTGGCAGAGCTGGGTTTTGAACCCAGGAAGCAATGGTGAGAAAACCAGAGCAGGACCGTACCGCCAGGGAACTTCTCCAGAATCCTGTGTGATTGGGGGTGGAAACTGACAAGTGCTGCCAAAGAGAGCAGATTATAAGCTGATCTGGCAGAGTCTGGAGGAGCCAGGGAAGAGGGTGTGGGGGTTTGTTCACTCAGTGAATATTTTTGAGCTCTGAATGCTGCATGCTGGGGACAAGGTGGCACCACTCAGTATTGGCCACCTACTTGTCCCAGAGTTGACATTGCAAGGAGATATGGTGGCTCATATGCGGGTCTCCCCACTCCCAAGGTCCCACAGTGAGCCCTGGGCAGAGCGGGCACTAACAGCGGGCTTCCCCTCTCTTGCAGTTAGAGAAGGAGGAGCAGATACACAGTGTGGACATCGGGAACGATGGCTCGGCCTTTGTGGAGGTGCTGGTGGGCAGCTCGGCTGGAGGGACTGGGGAGCAAGACTATGAGGTAAGCAGGGACTTGCGATGGGCCCTAGACTGATCCCTGCCCCAGATTCCCATCACTGCTTCCCCTCGTGCCAGACGAGGGTGGACATGCGTCACACCTACCAGGGCCCTCTGGAGGAGCCCGGTGTGCGGAGGAGACAGGTGATAAACAGTACACAGCAGGGAAGGGACCGGGTTGCCTTGTGGTGGCATAAACGACCAGAGGCACATGTTTGTTCCAAGATTCAGTCACCGCTGGAGATCGGAACTGCTTTCCGCAGCCCCAGGGCTCACAGATGTCCCTGCCAACTGAGATTTCCAATTGTGTGGGTTGCCTCTGTTAGTCACTTCATTTGTGACAGATGTTTCCAAGAAGAAATGCCTTTTGCTCTATTACGAATATTTTTAAAAGTTGGCACAAGCTTTGTTTTTCTGGTTGAATTAATTAGAGCTGGATCGATGAGATCATAGTTAGCAGGCTAGTTAATCAACGAAATGTTTTTGGGTAAAAATAGACCTACCGTGACAAAGAGAGTTCATAATTTTAAGTGAACAAACCAGTCTTCTACGAGATATTTTCTTCTTCTTGCAGAGAGACATTTCTTGTTTCTGTTTTTAAAGAATAGTCTATTGATTTTTAGAGAAAGAAAGGAAGGGAAAGGAAGGGAGAGAGAAAGAGAAGCATCTATTTGAGAATGTACCCTTAACCGGAATTGAACCTGGGACCCTTCAGTCCACGGGCCAATGCTCTCACCTCTGAGCCAAACCAGCCAGGACAACATGTTCTTTTTTTCACTCTTCAAATTCCACAAAGGCTTCCACATCTCCAAAAGATGTGTAAGCATTTCAGGCTAACTCACATGTGTCAAACACAAGGCCCGCGGGCCAAATCCAGCCCGCCAGGCCTTGCAATGTGGCCCGCACCGCGCTGTCATCACTGCACTCCGCTGTCAGTTTATGACATTGTCAGTTTATGACTGTTCAGTAAACCATTCGGCCCGCGATTTAGGCTGATTTTAGATTTTGGCCCCTTTTCTGATTGAGTTCGACACCCCTAGGCTAACTCATCCAGAGAGTAAAGCTTAATCCTGGAACCTTAAAGATAGTGTTGGGTAATAAAACAGCCGGATAACTAGTGTAGTTTTCTTTTTACAAGGAACGGGAAGAGGAAATCTACCTCTCGGTAGGGGTAGCTGCCACCAACCACAGTTTGAGTTGCCCCTAATTTTAGCCACTAGATGATAAATTCAGCTCCTCTATCAGCTCCAAATCAGGCCTTTTTAAACAATTCTAGTCAAGGCCAGAGAGAAAGCTTCTCTTCTATATAATTTTCTTTGTCTTTGCTGTTCCCTTTTCATGATCAGAGTTGAGCACAAAAAGACATCTAGTCGTAGCCTATGTTTTTCTTAGCAGAAGGCTTTTGTTTTCTAATTCCACAGCTTGTCAGTTAGAAAGAGAATAAGTAACAAAATATACTAAACTAAGACTGGCTCCCTGCACTAGCCCGTTAATTGTTTCCTCAGGTGGACAGGCTGGCATCAGGCTGGCCCAGGGCTGGTCTGGAAGATTAACAGCGGGTGCGAGGTTGGCACATCTTGTCCTTTTGGATTCGCCCTCACGATTGCGATATGATGGCTGCTGCTCCGTCCGTCACCTTGTAGCATCCAGAGCAGGAGTTGGGGAAAGTGGATGGCAGGAGTTCAGTGGCTCTCTTCCATCCTGTTTCTACAATGAGGAAGGAAAACGCTTTCTCGGAAGCCCCCACACAAGCTCCCTCTAATATCACACTGGCCAGAAGGGGGCCTCGTGTACATCTTTGGACCAGCCTTCGGCAGAGGGAATTTGAATGCTTTGACCGATCCTGAGTCATCCCTTAGTGTTGGGTGTGAACTCTTTCTTTTTCAAAATTGCCTGGTCAGTTTTGGTTATTATGTGTTCCTTTATCATCCTGTCTATTTCTTTCTTTCTTTCTTTTTAATATTATATTTTATTGATTTTTTACAGAGAGGAAGGGAGAGGGATAGAGAGCTAGAAACTTCGATGAGAGAGAATTATCGACCAGCTGCCTCTTGCACACCCCCTACCGGGGATGTGCCCGCAACCAATGTACATGCCCTTGACCGGAATCGAACCTGGGACCTTTCAGTCCGCAGGCCGACGCTCTACTGCTGAGCCAAACTGGTTTCGGCCATTTATTTCTTTAAACTATTAAAAATACTTTTATATTGTATGTTTGATATTTTCAGTATGTGCAGCCTTTGTAGGTCTGATCTGCACTTTGTGGTTTCTGCTGATCCGAGTCATGGCAGCTTGTTGCCTCACGCCTCATGGGTGTGTGTGTGTGTGTGTGTGTGTGTGTGTGAACTTGGGTTCTTTGGGACCATATCTATCGGAAATCTTGGAGGACTGGGTTTGACGTACGCTCCTCCAAAGAGTATGTGCCCAGGTGTCAGGGGACACTGTGTACGTGGGACCACTGAAAATGTTCGGCTTGTGTTTTTCCACGCAGATAGCTAGTATGAGTTTCTGCTCCGAATCCTTGAGAGTACAGGAGTTGTCCACAGATACATTTTCATCTTTTCTCTGCTGTCCTCCAGAGCTCAGGCTCCCCCTCCTTCTCCCTAGGCACATTTCCCCTGAGCTCATGGAGGAGCCCAGCTCTATGTGATTTGGTGGTGGTCTCTGAAATACTGATTTCCCTGCTTGGAGTGCAGGCTTGGCCTTCTATTCCCTGCTGCCACCACCCCAAAGGGCCCTTTAATCAAGCTCTGTGTGCCACCCAGGGTCAGCACTAGGACAAAAACCATGACAGGGCCACCCACCGTATCAGCCAGGGTCCTACCAGGAGACGGAAACCACACCAGTGTACCTGCCCTTGACCAGAATCGAACCTGGGACGCTCTATCCACTGAGCCAAACTGGTTTCGGCCACACCAGTTATTTTAACAGGGAATTAGTAACTGATGAGGCAAGAAGACTAAGGTGCGATGAAGAAGCAAGTGCAGGGAGCAGCTGCCTTTTGCTCCCCCTAGGTTTGGGGGAACAAGAGGAAAAGGTGGGAATGATTGGAACATAGATGTTGGAGGTTGGGTTCCATAGAGCTGAAACTGCGACCTGAGAGGGGCTGGCTGAGGCGGGTTGTGCAGTGTTAGGAAGCTGCGAACTGGACGCTCTGCTGCCCTGGGAAGGAGCACTCGGAGAAGCAGAGACGGGCCTGGGGTGATGCTCACAGGATCTGCCAGGAGCAGAGCCTCCACCCTCCTAGTCTTGCAGCCTTTCTCTAGCTCCCCCCTGCTGGCAGAGCCCGATAAGGAGCAGCTGGAGGCTCCACTGGGTGGGTTTGAGCTGCGAGAATCACTTAGTAACTGGCCCAGCTCTCTCATTTCTGGCCTCTGATAACTCTGCCGCCTTTCCATTGACCCAGCCTTGAATTTCCAAAAGGTGTTTGAATACTGTGCCAGTCACCGTGATGCTTCTCTGCTGGGAGGGCTCGTTCCTTAGGTCGCGTAGCCCCACCAGATGGCCAAGTATGGAAGGCTCTGTGCACGAATTTCAGAAGGATCATTCAGATCTGAACATAGGAGGCTCCTCTGGGGCCTGTGTCAGGGAAGGACTGACCGGAGGCCCAGAAACAAGAGAAGAGTCTAGAGACCTTGTCGCAGGTCAGGGCATGAGCTGGATGTGGCGACTCCCTAGCTTTCTCTCCGGCACCCTGCCCTCTTCCCAGCCTCTAGGATGCATCATTTAAAGGAGCCAGCCTCATTTATTGTGCCCTCTCCCAGGTCCTTCTGGTCACCTCGTCTTTCATGTCCCCTTCTGAGAGCCGAAGTGGCTCCAACCCCAACCGTGTTCGCATCTTTGGGCCTGACAAGTTGGTCCGGGGAGCAGCGGAGAAGCGCTGGGACCGAGTCAAAATCGTGTGCAGCCAGCCCTATAGCAAGGTACCCAGGGTGGGGGCTGGGAGGCAGGGCCCTTGGTCGGGGGTGAGGAGAGAGCTGAGGGGCTGGTATTGGGTCACAGAGGGCGGGGAGGACTGGACAGCTGGCATCCCACGGGGCCATGAGGAGGCTTTCCCTGAAATGGGTTCGAGTTCCCCCTCGTTGAGGCTTTGTTTCCTGGACGATGTCCTGGACCTCAGAGGGGAACTGGAGGAGGGGGACAGCTGACTTGGAGAGTGGGCCTTGGAGTTCACACCAAGGGAACGAAGTCAGACACTGGGTTTAAGATGGCTGCACCACTTCTTACTGCGTGACTTTGGGCAGGTGACGTAACCTTTCTGGTCTCAGTTTCCTGATCCTTATGGGTTGCTGTGAGTTAGGATGCTAAGCTGTGACAACAAGACCCAAGTGGTAATGACACCACACAGTAGAGGTATCCTTACCCGGGGAGCTGTCCTGGGGGTGTTTGACGGGTCACCCAGGGACCCGGGTTCCTCCCATCTTACGGCTCTGCTTCCAACTGGCAGAGGGGGCAGATCCTGGAGCGTTTCTGTGTTCCCGGAGAGGCAGGGGCACCCCCTCCCATGCCATTTGCCCATTGCGTACGAGGCTAGTGGCACCAATGCGGTAAAAGGGCTCAGAGCTGTGCCGACCCACAGTTAGGGCTCCATAGCAGTTGGCTGTTATTATTGTCCTCGGTATCATACAGACATCAGATGAGGCAAGAGCCAGAGAGAGGGATCCCTAGGTTAAAGGGCTTTAGTCCTTGGCCAGGTTCCCAGACTCCAGCCCCTTCTTTCCCAGGACTCCCCCTATGGCCTGAGTTTTGTGCGGCTTCACAGCCCTCCAGACAAAGACGAGGTAGAGGCTTCACCCCAGGTAAGTTTTACCCACTACCCCAGAGCCTTCGCCCTCCCTCTTCTCCCCCACTGCCAGCAGTCCCCACCCACGGCACTGACCTTGTGGGATCTTAGAAGGTGACCAAGCTTGGCCAATTCCGTGTGAAGGAGGAGGACGAGGGTGCCAGCTCGCTGAGACCGGGGGCCCTCTTCTTCAGCCGGATCAATAAGACGCCCCCTGGTGAGTGAGGAAACCTGAGGCCTGAGTGAGTACAGGGCTGGGACCTAAACTCCTGGGTCTGAGGAGGCTGGGGCCTGGCTGCCTGGGTCTGAGGGGGCAGGAGGCTGGGGGTCTGGCCGCCTGGGTCTGAGGGGGGAGGAGGCTGGGGGCCTGGCCGCCTGGGTCTGAGGAGGGAGGAGAACACCCCTCTGTCGCATGGATAGGAGCTGAAGGGCCCAAGGGCCAGTCTGATCCTAGTTCCACCTTCTCCCTCTGTAGCCACAACCAGTGACCCATCAGGACCCAGCTATGCAGCTGCCACACTGCAGGCCTCAAGTGCCACCTCCTCACCCTCTCCGGCCTCCAGGCCAGCAGGCAGCACCTCCAAGGTGAGAGCATCAGACCCTGACAGGTGGAGAAGGAGGAGAGAAGCTAGAGGCCTCATTTCATCTCACCCGCTTAGCCTCAGGAGTCCCCCAAAGGGAAGAGGAAGCTGGATTTGAATCAAGAAGAAAGGAAGACCCCCGGCAAACCGTCAGCCCAGCCCTCACCCCCTGCCCGCAAGAGGCCCAGATGTGAGCAGAGTGGATTCCTGTGTTCCTGTGTTGCGGGGGTGGAGACGACTGGGGCTGGGACTCTGGAGCTGAGGGAGGAAGGGCGAGGGGCTCAGTCCCAGCAGTGCTAACTGAGCCTGCTCTTTGGCTTCCGCAGTGCTTGCACCCACCTCTACCCCTGCCACTGCCTCAGTCCCTGCCCCAGCACGGGGGGCAGTGCCAGGGAAGCCCCGAGGAGAAGGCAAGGAGCACAAGGGACCCCGAGCTGGCCCGCAGGAGATGGGGAAGATCCTCAAGGGCGTGGTGGTGGTGCTGAGCGGCTTCCAGAACCCCTTCCGCTCGGAGCTCCGGGACAAGGCCTTGGAGCTCGGGGCCAAGTATCGGCCAGACTGGACTCCAGACAGCACCCACCTCATGTAGGCCTGTGACCTGCTCCTCCCACCTTCCTGCTACCACTGCTTCGCCTCTGTCTCCACCTTGCTTTCTCTCTCTCTCTGCCTGTCTGCCTGTGTCTTTGTCTCTTCAGTTCTCTGTATGGATCCTCTGCCTCGTTTCCTCTGATTTGTACATCTTTCCTTCTGTCTCCCTGTTTCTCCCATATCTGTTTCTTTTTCTCTCTCACTCATCTTTTCTCCCTCTCTCTGTCCCCCTTGTCTCCCTCTTCTCTCTTATCCCTCAGATCGCACCTGACTGACACCCTCCATTCTGCTCCCCACAGCTGTGCCTTTGCCAACACCCCTAAGTACGGCCAGGTCCTAGGCCTCGGAGGTCGCATTGTGCGCAAAGAGTGGGTGCTGGACTGTCACCGCATGCGGCAGCGGCTGCCCTCCCGGAGGTGAGGCCCCCTGCACTCCTGTGGTATACACATGTATGTACATACTCACACACCTACCCTGCTCCTCATCCCTGCGCTGGGCAAAGCTAGGGATCTGGAGAGAACTCAGAACACAGGTGGGCCCAGACCGGGTGAGCTCACTTCTGACTTCTCCCTCCTCCAGCACTGCTAGGAGTCATGGAGGAGGGAGAGGACTTGCCTGGGGGCTCACGCGGGCTCTGTGAAGTCTGCTCAGCAGAGAAGGAAAGGACACTGCAGGCTAGAGAAGCAGCATGTCAAGGACCTAGGGGTGCAGAACAGAGTGTTGGCGCTTGTTTAGATTAATTTAGTTAATTTTTAAGTTTATTTATCTTTATTGTTGAGGGTAGATTCATTTAAAGCAAGCCCCTGAGGCCCCTGCTTGGTGCCAGGCTGGGCCATGCGATGTGGACACCACCCATTAGGGCCTGCCTTTGACAAGGCTCTCACTTTGATGAGGGGCCAGACTTGTTACAAAACAGTAGGGGTCCTGGCCGGTTTGGCTCAGTGGTCAGAGTGGCCTGTGGAATGAAAGGTCCCAGATTCGATTCCAGTCAAGGGCACATACCTTCATTGCAGGCTTGGTCCCAGAACTGGTTGGGATGCTTGTGGGAGGCAACCAGTTGATGTGTCTTTCTCACATCATGTTTCTCTCTGTGTCTCTCCCCTTCCCTAAAAAAAAAAAAAAAAAAAAAAAAATCAATGGAAAAAATATCCTCAGGTGAGGATTAACAAAAAAAACCTCAAACAAATAAAAAACAGTATGGATGCCTGGTGGTATGACTCTGTGGTTGAGCATTGACCTACGAACCAGACAGTGGTCACCAACCGGTGGTCCTCGGACCATTGGTGGTCTGTGAGATCTGAAAGGTTGGCAACCGCTGAACCAGAAGATCACGGTTCAATTCCTGGTCAGGTCCCATGCCTGAGTTGCAGGCTCCTTCCCTAGTTGGGGGTATGCAGGAGGCAGCCCATCAATGATTCTCTTTCATCATTGATGTTTCTGTCTCTCCCCCTTTCTCTCTGTAAACCTTCTTCTCTAAAGTTAATAAAATATATTTTAAAAAATAAGATTTTATAATTTAATAATAATAAATAAATAAATAGGAAAAGGGAAATTAGCAAAATAAATAAATAATAAAAATAAGATTTTAAAAAACGTATAGAGAAAGACCCAAGGAGAAACCGCGTGTGTAGGGTCTTCAGGGATGAGAAGAGGTTTGCCAGGCTGAGCAGAGAGCCCGCTGAGTGGAGGAGCCAAAGTTGGGGTCAGCCTGGCGTCTGCCCGAGGAGGTGCAGGTGGGCTCCGCTTGCTGCGGGAGGCAGGAAGGCAGGAAGTGGCAGGAAAATGAGGCCGGGGCAGCAGGAGCCATGGAAGGCTTTGGAGCTGGGGGAGGACAGGGTCAGATCTGAGGCCCGTGGATCGGAAGGAGACTTGTGTTATACACCTCATGGGAAAGAAGACCTGAGTGTGTTCAGAATTGGGGCTGTGCCTGCTGTACTTGAGAGACTCTTTATTGGGGAGAAGCTGGAGGTGGAAGCTGAGAAGTGGTGGGATCAGCTCAGAAAGGACTTCTAGCAGGGGCCGGGGCAGGGCTCTGTCCAGCTCCACAGACCCCACATCTACAGCTCGGGAATCCAAACACGTCTGGAAGCCAAAAATGTTTTTCTGGATTTGGCGCAAACACACTGGCTACGTGATCCTCCTGAGCTGATGCGAGGCTGTTTGTGACCTTTATTCCATTAACTATGTCATCATATTGTTTACAGAACTATTCATGGGTTTGATTTATAGGGCATTTCCCCCTTCCCCACAGATTGGTATGAAACAATCTGTATACCTCTGAAATCTGAAAATTTCAACATTCTGAAACCCATCTGGCTCCAAGGGTCTCTGAGCAGCAGGGAGCCGTGGAAGGTTTGGGAGGAGGAGGGGCAGGCTCTGTTGTGAGGGTTGGCGTGTCCAGGCTGGGCTGCAGGTGGGGACCCCGGAGGAGGCCCAGCCTCGGGGATAGGAATGGGGTGGGTTGGAATCTATTTAGGGCCAGAGGAACTGGATTGGGATCATTGTCTGCACAAGAAAAGGCAATAAACAGTGCTAAGTTTGCAACTGGGTTTTTTTGTTTGTTTGTTTTGGTTGTTGTTTGTTTTATATTTTTATTGACTTAGGAGAGGAAGGGAGAGGGAGAAAAAGATAGAAACATCGATAATGAGAGAGAATCATTGATCGATTGCCTCCTCCACGCCTTCTACTGACATGTGCCCTGACCAGGAATTAAACCATGATGTTCTGGTTCATAAGTTGACACTCAACCACTGAGCCTACACCAGCCAGGCTGCAAATGGGATTTATTATTATTATTATTATTATTATTATTATTATTATTATTATTATTGCAACTGGCTTTTGACCAAAAAAATTAAATTCAGAAAGCACTTTATATTTTCAAAAGTTGATGATGGAAGATTCCCAGGTGATGGCTCTCCCCACAATAATCACAAATTGAGTTTTAAAAATATTTTATTTCCAAGCTTATAAAGCCTACCATTGATTCTTTTTTAAATACATTTTATTGATTTTTTACAGAGAGGAAGGAAGAGGGATATAGAGTTGGAAACATCGATGAGAGAGAATCATCAATCAGCTGCCTCTTGCACAACCCCCACTGGGGATGTGCCCGCAACCAAGGTACATGCCCCGACCAGAATCGAACCTGGGACCCTTCAGTTCGCAGGCCATCTCTCTATCCACTGAGCCAAACCAGTTTCGACAGCCTACCATTGATTCTTTAATCAACCATGACACTAAATTCTCTGAGTTTCCCATGAGCCAGGGCTGTCCAGTGGGTCTGACTTACCTGAACATATTTCACCAGCTTTGGAAAAATCATATTATATGCAGAGGGTCTTCATGTGCATACCATGAAAGGAAAGCCAACACGTTCAATTGCTTCTGCTACACAATTTGCCCTGGGATTGAGGCAGAGAAGTTAACCTCCCTGTGCCTTAGTTTCCCCATCTGTAAAATGGGGCTAAGATACCTCCTACCTCCGGATTCCGTGACTCCACATTTGCCAGGTGTTTGGAATAATGCCTGGCACATAGGAAATCCCGTATAAGTGTCAGCTGTTGTTATTATTAGAACTAGGAGAATTCTTTTCCTGGAGTGTCAGCAGCTGAAGGACCATGAAGATAGTGCCAAGGTCTTCAAAAATGTATTTGCTTTTGGGAATTTTCCCTTAAAACTGACTTTGATCCTCAAAGGGGAACATTATTTCTGAAATGGGGCATTCTTCCACAAGAGGAGGGAGGGCAGCCAGGGGGAGCTCTGGCCTCCTGTGTGGGTGGCCAGGGTGGTGGGGTCGGTGGGGCCTTCCAGAACGGGAAAGAGAGGCAGCTGGGAGAGTGGCCATGGTGGGACCCTGAGCACCCTCCCTGCAGGCCCCAGAGGACAGGGCTTCCTGTTCGTCTGAGGCCTGACTCCTCCCCCAGGTACCTCATGGCAGGGCCGGACTCCAGCAGCGAGGACGAGGGCGGCCCTCAGGGCGGCGGCAGCGGGGACGAAGCCCCACAGCTTCCCCAAAAGGTGGGCTGTCCCCTGGCCAGGTGTGGGAGATGTCCTGGGAGGAGGCTATGGGCCTGTTGTGGTCCCCAAAGTCTGCTCCCGCCTCGTGCGGCACACCTCCCCACATGCCTCTCACCCGCCCCGCCCTGCCCGCTCGCTCACCCACTCCCTCCTCCGTGCCCCCAGGCCAAAACCAAGGCCCCCCCGCCAGCGGGACCCAGCTCACCCCTGACTCCCGCCACTCCAGAAGACACCAAACCAGCCTCTCCAGGGTCCCAGGAAGATACCCACATGGAGGGGGAGTGGTCAGGTCAGAGCCTTGGGGAGGAGGGGATGGAAGCCTGGGCTCCGGGGTCTGAGGGAGGAGGAGGCTGAGGGCCCCCCGATAGCTGGATCGGGGATCTATTGAGGTTGGGGTTTGGGGTGCCTGTGAGAGACTGCAGAGGGGTGCCAGGCTTCCCGGAAGACGGGTCACCTTGCATTGACTAAGCTTCCGCTCGCAGAAGGACAGGACAATGGAGCGGAAGATTCCGAGGACACCGAGGATGAGCTGAGAAGGTGGCGTTGGGGCTGGGGGTCAGGGTGGGCCAGGCCGTGGGCAGAGGGATCTGGTCTGCACACTCTTCCCCCACCCTCTTGGCTCCCCCAGGGTGGCGGAGCAGAAGGAACAGAGGCAGCCCGCTGGCCAGGGCGAGAACGGCGAGGACCCGTATGCGGGATCCACAGATGAGAACACAGACAATGAGAGTCCCCCACAGTCTCCTGACCTGCCAATCCCTGAGCTCCCAGGTAGGAAGTCCCCCTCCCTCCCTCCTGAAGTGGATCTGTCCCTCTCAGTTCTCACCTGTGACTTGTTCCAGCTAGCCTAGGATTGCAGCCACCCACCCTGGGACTTGTCTCCTGGTCTGCTCCCCACCGCCGCCTGCCTTTGCCACCCCTTCGTTCTCTTAGGCCTGTTCCCTCCCCTCCCCTTTCTGTCCCCGGTCAGCCTCCATCACAGCCCAGCACCAGGCAGGTGTGGCCACCCCTTTGGCTCCACTCCGGTGTGAACAGCCCCTCCCTCACCAGAGCTTAACCCCCAGGCTTCAGGCTTACCTGGAGGCTCTTAAACCCTGAAGATGCCCAGCCTCCCCCCGTCCCCCACCCCCCTCAATTCAGTGTTTGTGGGTGGGGGGTGGGGCAGTGGAAAAGGAATGAGACCAGCCAGATGAAGAAGTGGCCGGTTGGCCAGTTTCTGACCCGGCCAAGCTTAGTAAGCGGCAGCAGCCCCTTTGTGACCGAGAGAACGAGGGGCCCTGTGAGGCTCTGGTAGGGAAGGAGCTGTGTGTCCCTCTCCCTGGCCCCTCGGTGCCAGGGAATTGGGGATCATGTGAGGAGCACATTACAGTCAGTGGGATTGTGTCTTTCGCCATTAAAGAAAGCAACAACGAAAAACCAGGCTCTGCTGGGCCGGCCGAACCGCTGTCCTCATTGCCCGGCCGCCGCCCTGCCCGCTGCTTGGCCTCCGTGGCTCCTGGCTGGTGCCTTGCACTCCAGGGCCTCACCTTGGCTCTGCTCCCACCTCCCCAGACTTCTTCCAGGGCAAGCACTTCTTCCTGTACGGGGAGTTCCCCGGGGACGAGCGGAGGAGGCTCAGCCGCTATGTCACAGCCTTCAATGGGTCAGTCGCTGGGGTGGGCCTGGGGTGGGGGCGCTGAGTTTTGAGGAGGGGTGGTCGGTTGTGGGAGGTGGGGAAGGGGCGAACCCTGCAGGATGGGCACAGACCACAGGGTTCAGTGGCAGAGCCACATGCGGCTCTTGGGCCCCTTGAGTGTGGCTCTTCCACAAAATACCATGGCCTGGGCGAGTCTATTTTGAAGAAGTGGCGTTAGAAGTTTAAGAAATATGGCTCTCAAAAGAAATTTCAATCGTTGTCCTGTCGGTATTTGGCTCTGTTGACTAATGAGTTTGCCGACAACTGCCCTAAGCTTCCTCCTCTAAGGTGAGGCTCCCGGCCGCCCTTCTGCGAGGATTAGAGGCAGTGGGGGTGGCGGTATCGTGGCTGTGCTCAGACTGGCACGTGGGACAGTGGAGGATCCACAGGCAGCCTCTAGGGCACATCGGCGGGACAGGAGGGTCAGCCTTTGGGAATGGTTGGGGGGTGGGGTGTCAGCAGAGGGGACCCCGAATCTCGGCCTCTTTCCTTCTCCCGCTAGGGAGCTCGAGGACTACATGAGCGACCGGGTCCAGTTTGTGATCACGGCACAGGAGTGGGACCCTAGCTTTGAGGAGGTGAGTTCAGAGGGGCGGGGAAGGGAGACCCAAACCGCCCCCGAGTCTCCTCTGTCCCCTCCTCCCTCACGTGTGCCCTGCCCCCCGCAGGCCCTGATGGACAACCCCTCCCTGGTGTTCGTCCGCCCCAGGTGGATCTACAGCTGTAACGAGAAGCAGAAGTTACTTCCTCACCAGCTCTATGGGGTGGTGCCCCAGGCCTGAAGGATGTGTGCGCACGCACACACACACACACACACACACACACACACACGCGCGTTTAATAAAGCTGACTTGGCTTGGAGCCACTGCCTCTCTCACTCAGGAGTTTCCCAGAAATTCTAGGAGGCTGCCAGCTGCGTCTTCTGTTTGGTTTTTGGTTTTTGCTTCCCCTCTGAGAGGCAGGTCTCGGAGCTGCCGGAGACTCCTGACCCGGGTCCTGGAGACGGAGGGGCTCTCTGGGGGCGCTGCGAGGGAAGGAGCTGCTGGTCACTTCTCTCTGGCCCCTCCGCCTGCGGGAGCAGGCGCCAGGAACTGGGAATGACACTCAGCTGGTTCCGACTCGGGGGTCAGGGTGTGCCTGGGTCTTGGTTGTCCCTCTGTGGGTCCTGGGCTGGAGGGCTGGATGCTCTGAAGTCTCAGCTCCCCTGCCAGGGGTCTCTCCCTTTCCGCGGGGTTTCCAGGAGTCGCTCTGTAACTCAGCATGGCTTCACATCACCTCATGTGGGAGGTAGGATGGGGGGCGGGGCATTTTAATCAATCCACACAAGTCCTGAACCCCCTTCAGGGCTCGTACGCTTAAGGTCGGAGCTGAGCTGGTGTTAGAGAATCGGGACTGAAGATGGGGTGTCATTCTGGGCAGGGGCCATGCATGGACAAAGGCCCGAAAGTGGGAGCTGCTAGCCTGGTGTCTGGGTGGAGTTAAAAGAGCATTGCTGCCCTTGGTGAAGAGGCTGTGGGGACAGATCTGGCTAGAAAGGTGGGCACAGGCCTTGCAGCCGCAGTGTCCAATGTGGTAGCCAGTGGACACAGGTGGCTATTTAAATTACAACGAAATGAGCCCTCGCCTGTAGTTCAGTGGTTAGAGCATCGACGCTTGGACAGAAGTGTCTTGGGTTCAATTCCCAGTTAGGGCATGTACCTCGATTGCAGATTCATCCCTGCCCCATTCCAGGTGCGTGCAGTAGGCAACGGATCGATGTGTCTCTCTGTCCCCTCTTCCTACTCTCTCTAAAAATCAATGGGAAAAAAATATCCTTGGATGAGGATTAAAAAAATGACAGTGAAATTAAAGGAAAAATTCACTTCCTCACACTGGCCCCGTTTCAGTGCCCCGTTTCAGTTCCCATCCCTGAGGCAGCACAAGCACGGCTGTCAGCACCAGGTGAGAATCTTGGGCTTTTCCTGGTCAGGAAGGGGTTTGAGCAGCACAAAGGGCTGGGTCATCTGGGTTTGAGATCTGCCCTTTGGGTAATCTTTCCTTGGACATTCCAAGCTCGTCCCCATCAACTAACCAAGGGCCACCCATCTTCATCCTTTCTCTTTGTTGACCTTTGCTTTTTTTATCTGTGAGGTAAGGTGGTATTAGATTCTGTATCCACTCATTCATTTTTCGTTCATTCATACATGTACTGGCCACTCACTATATTACTTCCTCTTGTTGCTGTAACAAATTACTGCAAACGTAGTGTCTTAGAACAACAAACGTTCCTATTCTAGGTCTGAGGTCTGAGGTGGTCTCACTGGGCTAACACATCCCGGTGTAGGCTCCCTGGGCTCCAGGGGAGACTTTCCTGGCTTTCCAGCTGGTCGCAGCTGTTCACACTCCACTCCCCTTCCACAGGAAAAGGCCAGGCGAGTTTCTCATGCACATCGCCGCTGTGACACCCCATCTTTGTCTTTTTCTTCCACATTTAGACTCGGGTGACTATGTGGAGCCACATGGATAATCTGGGATAATCTCCTTTTTAAGGTCAGCCAATTAGTAACCGAAATTCCTTCTGCCGCCTTAAATCTCCTTCATTCCATGTCCATCGGTTCCAGGGATTAGGCTGTGGACATCTTTGGGAGGCCTTGTTCTGCCTACCATACCCACTGTGAGTGGGACACGGCAGCAGTGTGGAAACAGACACAAGCCCTCACCCTGGGCTGACATTCTGCGGGGGGAGAGACAGGGTGTGCTGCCGTGGGAGCAGAGAGCAGGGCGGTGTTCACACTGAGAGGGACAGGGCCAGGAGGAGGTATTAGAGTCAGGAGAAGGCACCTCAGGGGGCTTCTCCTTCTGCAGGGCCTTAGGAAAAGGGTCCTGGGAAACTGGTCCAGGCAGAGGAAAAGCAACTGCAAAGACCCTCCGGCAGGACATGTGCAAGGAGCAGCCAGGCATCCGGGTGTCAGAGACCTAGCGTCCACTCTGAATCAGCACTGCCCTCCCCACCCTGTCCCGCCTCCCAATTGTTTGGTTGCAGACCAGTCTCATCCTGTAAGATTGGACCAGATGAATGAGTTTGTGCCCTTGAACCTTTGAGGTGGTGTGGTTGCTACTGAGGAACTCTCCCGGGACAGCTCTATGTATACATGGACACAGTCATGCTGTCAAGTTTGGAGGAGGGACTGGAATCCTTAACCTATGCCCAGCCCCACCCCCTGCAGACCTTGCTGAGTAGTCTACAATTCATTTCCATTTACCTGCCTGATTCTACCACTTATGCTGGAGCCTGCACAAACCATCTCCCAGTCCATCCTTCACACCTTTCAGGTTTCAGCTCAAAACATTATCTGCTCAAGAAAGCCTTTCCTGCCCTAGCTGGTCTAGCTCAGTGGATAGAGCATTAGCCTGGGGACTGAAGGGTCCTGGGTTTGATTCCGGTCAGTGGCATATGCTCAGGTTGCAGGCTTGATCCCCAGTAGGGGGCAGGCAGGAGGCAGCCCATCAATGATTTGCTCTCATCATTGATGTTTTTATCTCTCTCCCTCTCCCTCTCTGAAATCAATAAAAATGTATTTTTAAAAAAGGCCTTTCCTAACCTCTAGAATAGTATATGTTAGGTATACACTCTTATCATGCTGTATCATATTTCTAACTTGATTTGTTTATAGTCACACTTAACAGTCTCTTCCTCTATAATTTGCCTTTTTGTGTCTTAAAAATACTTTCTCTACTTCTGAGGTTACTAAGATATTCTGTATTTCCATTTATTTTTTATTTTTATTTTTTAAATATATTTTATTGATTTTGTACAGAGAGGAAGGGAGAGAGATACAGAGTTAGAAACATCAATGAGAGAGAGTCATTAATCAGCTGCCTCTTGCACACCCCCCACTGGGGATATGCCCGCAACCAAGGTACATGCCCTTGACCGGAATCGAACCCGAGACCCTTCAGTCCCCAAGCTGACGCTCTATCCATTGAGCCAAACCGGTTTTGGCAATATTCTATATTTCCATTTAAATGAGTGTGCTTCAAATTTAGATCTTAACTTCCTGGAAACTAGCTTTTGTGTATGGTGTGAGGTCAGGATCTGTACTAGCAGTTTTCTATTGCTGCTGTAACAAATTGCCACAAGTTTAATGACTTTAAACTATACACATTTATTTTCTTACTGTTCTGGAGGTCAGAAGCCCAAACTCAGTTTCTGGGCCAAAATCATGGTGGTACAGGCCTGGGTTCCTTCTAGAGCAGTGGTTCTCAACCTTCCTAATGCACCGGCCCTTTAATACAGTTCCTCACATTGTGGTGACCCCCAGCCATAAAATTATTTTCGTTGCTACTTCATAGCTGTAATTTTGATACTGTTAATGAATCGTAATGTAAATATCTGGGTTTTTCAATGGTCTTAGGCTCTACAGCAGCAGTTCTCAACTGCGACCCACAGGTTGAGAACCACTAGCAGGGTCACCTAAGACCAGGGGTCTTCAAACTACGGCCCGCGGGCCACATGCGGCCCGCAGAGGAGTCTGATCCGGCCCGCCAGGTTTTTTGGGCAGTGAGCGCAGCCGAGGTGTTACAGTAGGAATTAGTAGTTCATATAGTCCGGCCCTCCAGCTCTCTGAGGGACCATGATCTAGCCCCCACTTTAAAAAGTTTGAGGACCCCTGCCTAAGACCATCGAAAAACAAAGATATTTACATTACAATTCATTAACAGTAGCAAAATTACAGTTATGAAATAGCAACAAAAATAATTGTATGGTTGGGGGTCACAACATGAGGAACTGTATGTATTAAAGGGCACTGCATTAGGAAGGTTGAGAACCGCTATTTTAGAGGTTCTAAGGGAGAATAATTTTCTTGACTTTTCTGGCCTCCAGAGGCTGCCAAGTTCCTTCACTGGTGGTCCTGCATCACTCAGTCTCTGCTTCCATTGTCACGTCTCTGATTCCCTCTTCCCCAGATGAGGACCCTTGTGATTACATCGCGCTCACAAATAATCAGGATAATATTACTGTCTCAGAATCCTTAATCACATCTGTAAAGTCCATGCTGCCATGTGTAAGCTAACATAGGTGCTAGGGGTTAGGATGGGGACAGCTTTTTTTTTTTTTTTTTAATCAATCTTTATTGTTCATATTGTTACAAAGTTTCCTCATTTCTTCCCCCCTCCACCAGGTTCCCACCCCACCCTCCGCCCCCTCCCCATCCCCCATTGTCCTCATCCATAGGTGCAGTTTATGTTCAGTCTCTTCCTCCCCCCCTTTCCCCAATAGTAAATCCCTTTTCAGATAGTAAATCTGTTACTTAGCATTTTCTCATATCAATAATATCTCCACATGCCCAATGATACATTTCACACAAAAGACATTTCCAAATAGGTCAACCAGCCTCATCCAGGCCCCACCCAAGGCACTCACAGATCAACACCCCAGCCCTATACTAACTCAACACATCCAGATCTAAGCCTTCATCACTTGATTCAGCAGACCCTCAAGTTCCCACAAAAGTTTCCAGCCATGTCTGAGAGGCAGCCGTGGGGCAGGGGCAGGCGAGGAGCGAGCTGTTCCGGGCCTGGCTGCTCCGGGCCTGGCCTCTGTTGCTCTGGTTCGTTTGACAACCAGCTGCTCCGGGTCTGGTCACTGCCGCTCCCAACCTAGTTGCTCTGGACTTGGCTGCTGCTGCTCCGGGCCTGGCCACACCCGACCCGGCTGCTCCGGGCCCGGCCGCTCCGGGCCTGGCCGCTCCCAGCCTGGCAGCTGCTGCTCCTGGCCTGGCCACACCCGACCCGGCCGCTCCGGGCCTGGCCGCTCCCAGCCTGGCAGCTGCTGCTCCGGGCCTGGCTGCTAGGATGGGGACAGCTTTGGGGGACCATTATTCTGCCCGTCACAGAGTCCCTCCCATTTCATTTTTCCCCCACCTCGCTAACTCACAGATTAGCCTGTCCTTTCCCCACTCACCTAGAGCAGGGGTCCGCAAATTGCAGTCCACAGGCAAAATCCAGCCCACTTGATGTTTTTGAAATAAAGTTTTATTGGAACCCAGCCACAAATTCATTAATGTGTCATGAGTGTGGCTGCTTTTGCACTACAACAGCAGAGTTGAGTAGTCATGGCAGATGCCGTATGGCCTGCAAAACCTGAAGATATATACCATCTGGCCCTTTACAGGAAAAGTTTGCCAACCCCTGGTCTACAGGTGGGGGTTGTCCCATGTCAGGACCAAGGCTCCCCACTTGTTCTTTTTTTTTTTTTTTTTTAATATATTTTATTTATTTTTTACAGAGAGAAAGGGAGAGAGATGGAGAGCTAGAAATGTTGATGAGAGAGAAACATCGACCAGCAGCCTCTTGCACACCACCTACTGGGGATGTGCCCACAACCAACGTACATGCCCTTGACCGGAATCGAACCTGGGACCTTCCAGTCTCCAGACAGATGCTCTACCACTGAGCCACACCAGTTTCGGCCCCACTTGTTCTTCAACATGGACATAAGCTTCTTTCTTCCTTTCTTTCTTTCTTTTTCATGTTTTTTTTAATTTAATTTTATTTTTTTAACTCAATCTTTATTGTTCATATTATTACAAAGGTTCCTCATTTCTTCCCCCCTCCACCAGGTTCCCACCCCACCTTCCGCTCCCTCCCCACCCCCCATTGTCCTCATCCATAGGTGCAGTTTATGTTCAGTCTCTTCCCGCATCAACCACTCCCCCTTTCCCCGAGAACAGTCAGTCCACTCCCCTCCCATATCGCTGACTCTACTACAATCAACAGCTAATATTGTTCATCAGGTTTTTCAATCTCCTTTTTGTTGTTGTTGTTGTTGTTGTTTTTTTAATTAATAAACTTTTACATTTCTAAGAATAAATTTTAAATGACGTAAGCTTCTTTATCATTGCTTGACTAGTGACCGGCCTCCCCACCATCCTACTAAACCAGGTCTATCTTATTTACTGCTGTATTCCTAATACCCTATTCAGGTCTTAGCACACAGTAGGTGCTTAATGTGCAGGATGAAGAGCAGTCCAATGTTAGCTCAATCACCTGGTTTTATAGTGAGAGAAACTGGCTCCCAAGATGGTGATGCTGGCACCTTCCAAGGGCCTTATAACACCCCCATTTTATAGATAAGGTGTCTGAGCCCAGAGATGTGCCCAAGGTTGCCCAAGGCCCCTCCTCGGCTCATACTCAGTAGGTCATGCTGGCTCCGAAGCTAGGACTTTACCTACTATCAGCAGTATGCCCCTTGTTCTGGCTTTTATCATTTATATCTTGGGAATCTTCCCGCATCGGTACACACTGAGCTGATTTCTCCCCCCCCCCTACAGCGACATCTACCGTTCTATGGCTGTATTGTAATTAATTAGCTGGTCTCGATTGATGAACACTTGGGTTGTTTCCCATCTTTGGGCTGCAGCGAACATCCTTGTCCTTAGGCCTTGTTCACATGCTTGAGTTTATTTATAGGATCCATTCTTAGAAATGGAATAGCTGATACGAGCAGGTGTGCATTTAAGTATTTCATAGGTATGGCCAAACGGCCAAAATGGAAGCACCAATTTAACGTACAACAATAGGAGAGAGGCTGTTTCCCCACCGTGCTAGCAGGCTTCGTACCTTTGCCAAATGAATGTTCAGTTCTTCCCCACCACAGCTCCAGGTCCATGGTTCGGGGCCGGTTAGCTCTCTGTGGTTGACACATTCTCTCCCCTTCCCCAAAGTGGGTGAGCAAAGAGCTCCTCCACCTTTTAAGTTAGAGCCCAGCACGTAGGAGGGGCCCAACCTCCCTGCCAGCTAGGAGAGGCAAGCCTGGTTTAGAGATGCCCCCTCAGTGTTCACTGGAGCTGGCGGCAGAGGGCGCCAGTGAGCCGAGGGGAGGGCTCACTCCCGCTCCCCCTGGCCCTCCGCCTGGTGGTGGCTGCGCTGGTGAAGGAGCAGGAGGCGTCTCTGGCCGAAGGCCTGGCCGCAGCTGGAGCAGCGATGTCGCCGGGCGCTGGCCCGGCTGCTGGGCGCGGTGGGGGGGTCGTGGCACAGGCGGTGGGCAGCCAGTTTGGAGGGGAACGAGAAGGCCTTGGGGCAGTGTGGACACGGGTAGGGGCGGGCCTCGGTGGCGTGGTGCGTGTGTCGGTGCGCAGCCAGTTTGGAGGGGTAGCAGAAGGACTTGGGGCAGTCCGGGCACGGGTAGGGGCGGGCGGGCGCGTGCGTCCAGAGGTGGGCGGCCAGCTTGGAGCGGTGGCCGAAGGCCTTCGGGCAGTGCGGGCACGGGTGCGGGCGGGCGCCGCTGTGCGTGAGGCGGTGGGCGGCCAGCTTGGACGGGTAGGAGAAGGCCTTGGGGCAGTCGGGGCACGGATGCGGGCGGGCGCCACCGTGCGCCAAGCGGTGCGTGGCCAGCTTGGACGGGTACGAGAAGGCCTTGTCGCAGTCGGGGCACCGGTGCGGGCGCTGGGGCGGGGGGCGGCGGCGGGGTCGCGACGGCGTCTCTGTGGGCGCAGCAGGCCCCGGAGCCGACTGTGGGGGCTTCTTGGACGAACCCTGCTGGCGACCTGGGGTACAAGAGGGCTGGTGGGCTCCTGGCTGCAGCCAACTCCCTACATCTAGTCCAGGCTCCCCTGCCCCCGCCCCACTCTGATATGTGAATGTATCTGGGCACCTCAAGGGTCATCCTGAAATTCCTCAAATGGCATGTTTCTGCTCTCCAGCCGCTGCCATCCATCATCCTAAACGGTTCCAAAGCATTACCTACCTGCATCCCCAAAGCGAAAACTTTCTCAAATTGCTTCTAGTATTTCCCCAAGAGAGCACCCTGAATTCTTTCTTGCATGCCATCCTCCTTGCCCCTCCTGTAATCTCCTAAGTCCTAGAAATGATCACTAAGGGCCCTGCAAAGCCAACCCAGGACTCCCCAGAACGTCACATTTTAGGGGATCCCAAACTGTCATCACCCTGGGCTCTGAAACTTTCACCCTGAGATATTCTCGAAATGAGATTCTCTTCGCCCCGTTCCTGGAGAGTGCCTCCCCCCAACAGGGCCGCTCTCACCTCCGCCTTTGGTCACTGGCTCCTGGCCTGCAGGACGAGGGTCTGTGGCCTCAGCCTCCGGCTCTGGGTCTCGCTCCAGCATCTTGCTGGCCCAGGAACCTAAAGGGGGGCCCAGGAGGCGGAGGGGCGTCGCTGGGGATTATCAGGCTGATGGAGCTAGGGCTGGAGGGCCTAAAATCTGGGGCCAACCTGTTTACGGAGCCTGGTCCTATTTAAATCTGGGATCCTAAGCAAGGCTGGGAGTTGCTGGAAGGCGGAGCCTAAAAGCACAGTGGGCGGGGCCATGCAAATGAACGCAGAAGCATTCCCTTTGCCGTAGCCCCAGGGCTGGAGCCTTCCAGTGGAGTAGCTTGAACTCAGCGCTCCTGGGTGCAGGGGGCGGAGCCTCTGTCCAGAATGGGCGGCGCTACGCAAATAGGACCCCCAGTCGGCTGCTCTGCAGCTCAGGCCCAGGGGCGGGGCCTAAGAACTCAGTGGGCGTGTCTCTCACAACTTTCCCAGGAGAGGGGCCCAAGAGCTCCGGCGGGATTTCAGGTCAAAGAGGTGTCTTTACCTTTTGGCTTAGCCTCAGTCCATTGACGCCACGAGGACCGCTAAATTTCTTCCCCTCTGCTAAATGTCATCCCCGGTGTGGAGGTGAAGCCGTGGAGGGTAGAGAGGAGACCTGGAGGGGGACAGAGAAAGAAGGTGGCGCCCGGGCCTCGGGGTCAGGGCATCCGGACACCAGAACACCCTCCCACGGCTCAGGCACCGAGGCAGCCCCACCGGAACCTATGCATCAGCATCCCAACCGACCCCACCCCGGGAGATTCTCTTCCATTTCCCCAAGACCCAAGCCTCTGGGCCCAGACCCCGGCACTCTCACCTGCGGGCTGCACCTCCCCGGGGCGGGACGGCGGGCCCTGCTCGCGGAGGCCGAGGTCGCAGCCCCGCTGCCCTCGGATGCGACGGAGCTGCGCCGCACGCCGTGCACCCAGCGACCGGAGGGCCGGGCAGGGCGCGCTCGACAGCGGCGGGGTCCAGCCTCATTGCCATCCCCTCCTCCCTGCGGTGCGGGTGGGGGCGTCCGTACGCAGGCGCAGTCGCGGCCGGGGAGACAGAACCGGAGGAGGGTGGGTGCGCCAGGCAGCCTCGTTGGTGAGCAGGCGCAGAGCTGCGGGCCGAGGACGGCAGGAAGGGGTACAGAGGTTTGCGGGGGGCCTACGGCGGCTGAGGGGAGTCAAGAACGGGCGAACTGGGAGACGCTGCACTTAGCCCTCCCTGAGACGGACAGCGCCCAGCACAGGCACCTTGGCTTTTCTTTCCTTCCTTCCTTTTCTTTCTTCCTTTCTTTTCTTTCTTATATATTTTATTGATTTTTTTACAAAGAGGAAGAGAGAGGGACAGAGAGTTAGAAACATCGATGAGAGAGAATCATCCATCAGCTGCCTCCTGCACACCCCCCACCGGGGATGTGCCCGCAACCAAGGTACATGCCCTTGACCGGAATCGAACCTGGGACCCTTCAGTCCGCAGGCTGACGCTCTATCCACTGAGCCAAACCGGTTTCGGCCACCTCGGCTTTTCTGCGCCCGCTTCCTTCGGGGCATTCCCCCGGGAGCCCGCGGGCCCCTCCGGGTGCAGTTTGTACAGCCCGCTGCCCGCTGCCCGTGCTCGCCGTGGCCGCAGGCTTTTGCAAAAAGCCTGGCTGATCCCGGGACGGTGGGCGGGGCAGCGCTCACGCCCAATAAAAGGCACTTATTTGCATAGCGCCCAGGCGCCCTTCGCCATTGGGTGGTTCAAGATTTCCCCCGCCACGCCCACTCCAGGGGCGGGACCCAGGGGGTGACGGAGGGCAGCGGCCGCGAAGTGCCCAGGCCGGCGTTTCCCCAGGGGTTGGAGCGCCCGGGGCCGCTCCCGGAGCGACGTGCTTTGCATCCTTCCGCCCCTCACCTCCCGGGAGTGAGTGCCAGGGAAGTGCCCACAGAAATCTCCGGCGTGGTGGTTCTTCAGCCACCAGGTCTGCCAGCCCTGGGAGCGGAGGGAGTTCACCGGAGGGGTGATTTGGGCTCCGGAGCCAGACTGCCTGGAATCTTGGCCCTGCCGCTTTCTAGCTGTGTGACCCTGGGCAAGGCACTTCTTTTTCCTGGGCCTCAGTTTCCTCATCTGTACAATCCAGGTTGTTGGGATTAAATTCAGTAATCAATGGGAAGTGTTTAGAACAGTGCCCAACAAATTAGTCAGTTCTACCTCAGGGCCTTTGCACCAGCTGTGCCCTCTGTCTCCAAGGCCCTTCGTCCATCAGCTTGTTTGCTGATTCCCCCTTCGGGTCTCAGTTCAAATATCTCCACTGCAGAGGCCTCCCTGCCCACCCTGTCTCACAGAGCCCCCTCCCTCCATCACTCTGTGGTCTTGTCCCCTGTATGCACTTACCGTTGTATACCCGTCTTCTAGCATGTATGCTCTGTTAAGACGGACAACTTGTCTGTCTGGTTAATTTCTCTGCCCCAGAATCCAGAACAGCGCTTAGCACATGTTAGATGTTCAATAAATTCGTGTCAAATGAATGTTTGAAAGAATCAACAGCCAGAAGCCCTGTGTAATAAGGCAGAATGATGGAGAAAATTAAGAACTTTAGACCAAAGAGTTGGCAAGAGGTCTAAGCTGAATGGGAAACCAAGGGAGGGTTTTAAACACAGAAAGTGATATGAACTGGTTTAGGTTTTCATATTCTTTTTAAAAAAAATATATTTTATTGATTTTTTACAGAGAGGAAGGGAGAGAGATAGAGAGCTAGAAATGTCGATGAGAGAGAAACATCGACCAGCTGCCTCTTGCACACCCCCTACCAGGGATGTGTCCGCAACCAATGTACATGCCCTTGACCGGAATCGAACCTGGGACCTCTCAGTCCACAGACCGATGCTCTACCGCTGAGCCAAACCGGTTTCGGCTTTTTTTATTGAACCATATTGTTAGGTTATGGAACATTTCAAACATACACAAAAAGAGAGGGATCAGAAGAGTAATTAACCCCATAAACCCATCACCCAGGTTCAGCACGGCCAAATTTATTTTATCATCCTCTCAACATCCCTCCTTGAGCCTACTAAGATATTTTGGAGCAAATTCCAGATATTTCACCCAGAAACACTTCAGTCTGTGTCTCTAAAAAAACAAGATCTCTCTCCTTTAAACATAACAACAATATTGTTATCACACCTTTCAAGTTTCAGAGTTGTTTCTATGTTATCAGCCCACGGTGTTCAATTTCCCCTGATAGTCCCAGGTGAATTTGAACTAAGCGGGTCAATTGAAAAAAAAATTCACATCCTCATTGTTCAAGGATCACCTGAGTATCTTTTTTTCTTTTCCAAACACAATGTTACACTCCATTTCAAACATTCAGAGAATTCAAGGATAGAACTGTTCTCTGCATTAATAACAGAATTGGCCAGCATCAACAATTATCCAGTCATGGCCAATGCTGTTTTATTTCCCCCACCATTCCTCCCAGATGATTTTAAAGCTATATGCCAGGCATCATAACTCATAAATATCTTTTTATTGCACCTGCTTTGTTTGGACCAGGATCTAAACAGGATCCACACATTGCATTTGTGTGATGTGACTCCAGTTTCTTTTTCATGGCCCTCTTAAAAGGCAAACGCTGGTTGCTGCATGGAAAATAGATTGTAGGGAGGCAGAGTGAAGAGGCAGTGAGATATTAGTTATAATGTAAATTGCCAGCATTTAGTTAGCACTTTAAAAATATATGTATGCTGAGACCGGTTTCACTCAATGGATAGAGCGTCGGCTTGGGGACTGAAGGGTCCCGGGTTCGATTCCGGTCAAGGGCATGTACCTTGGTTGCGGGCACATCCCCGGTGGGGGGTGTGCAGGAGGCAGCTGGTCGATGTTTCTCTCTCTGTTTCTAGCTCTCTGTCCCTCTACCTTCCTCTCTGTAAAAAATCAATAAAAAATATATTAAAAAAATATATGTATATTTTTATTCACCTCAGAGATGAAGGGAGAGGGAGAGTTAGCAACACGAATGTTGAGAGAGAATCATTGATCTGTTGCCTTCTGCATGCCCACCACTGGGGAATTGAGCTGCAACCTGGGCATGTGCCCCGTACCAGAATCCACCCTTCAGTCCACAGGCCGATGCTCCATCCACTGAGCCAAACCAGCCAGGGCTAATTAGCACCTTTTATATACCAGAAACTGTTCCCAGCGATTTATATGCATTCATGCATTTAATACAGGGGTGGGGAACCTTTTTCCTGCCAAGGGCCGTTTAGATATTTCTAACATCGTTCTCGGGCCATACAAAATCATCAACTTAAAACTTAGCCTGCTATATCTGGTCAGGTATTTAATGAACGCACCCTTAACGCCTTGGCAGGGCCAGACTGAATGATTTCACGCCTGATATGGCCCAAGGGCTGGATGTTCCTCACCTCTGAAACCCACAGCAACTTTCTAAAACAGGGGTCCTCAAACTTTTTAAAGTGGAGGCCAGATCACGGTCCCTCAGAGAGCTGGAGGGCCGGACTATATGAACTACTAATTCCTACTGTAACACCTTGGCTGCGCTCACTGCCCAAAAAACCTGGCGGGCAGGATCAGACTCCCCTGGGGGCTGCATGTGGCCCGAGGGCCGTAGTTTGAAGACCCCTGTAAAAGGAGGCACTACTATTATTCTCATTATACAGAAGACGGAAATGAGGGAAGAGGCCACTTTTCCAAGGTCACACAGTGTCACCCCCTGCAGCCTGGCCCTGGAACCCAGGTAATTTGCATTTATGCTGCCTTTGGACTGGGGCGGGGTGTGTGTGTGTGTGTGTGTGTGTGTGTGTGTGTGTAATGCTGGGAAAGTGGCCTGAGGGAAGGTGAACTCAACAGGGCTTACTGATGAATTGGGAGGAGGTGGCAAGACAAGGAAAGGGTGCAGGGTCGTTGGACTGGGCCTAGGACAACACTGAATCTCCAAAAACTTTGCAAACATGACAAGAAAGCAGTTATTATGGTGACTAGACTGAACGTTAGAAACAAAGTTTAGAATTCACATCACTGCTATCGGCACCAGGAGAAATGCCTTCCTTCTATTGAGGTAGTTGTGCCCCTTCCCTTTCTCATAAATACTCATTGCCTTTGTCTCTTAATCTGATCATTATTTGGGCTTCTGCCTGAGTTAATAACTCTTGGATAGCTGTTCTTATTGATAAACACCCGTTTGCCTCTTAAAAAGAAAAGAACATCTCACAGAGCTGACCCTAGGTAAACCCCAAAGGGTGTTTGGGATTAAACCGTGGGGAGGGTTCTAAACACTTGCCCTAAATGGGGGTGCAGGGGTGCCTGTGATAGTCAGCTGGCCACTGTCATGTCCAGCAGGCCTTTGAGCCTTCGAGGAGCAGGTTACTGGCTTAGCAATTCTGCCAAAACATCAGGAATGGGTGCCCCAGGGGTGAAGAGGTCTTTTTGGGGGCCCCTCACAGTCAAGATTGCCTGAGAGTCCCCATTTTGCTGGTCCCCCTCCCTCTCCTGAGCTTCTGGAAGTCCCTTGTTTTAGCCCTGATGTCTGTGCCTCTCTCCCCATTCAGATTAAGGACTCACCTCTGGGATCCCAGCTTCACCCAGCTAGACTCAAGCATGCAGAAGACGTCAATGTAAAGAATGAATGGGTAGCCCTAACCAGTTTGGCTCAGTGGATAGAGTGAGGGACTGCAGACTAAAGGGTCCCAGGTTTGATTCTGGTCCAGGGCATGTACCTTGGTTGTAAGCTCGATCCCCAGTAGGGGGCGTGCAGGAGGCAGCTGATCAATGATTCTCTCTCATCATGATGTTTCTATTTCTCTCTCCCTCTTCCTTCCTCTCTGAAATCATTAAAAATATATTTTAAAAATGTATTTTATTGATATTTTACAGAGAGGAAGGGAGAGAGACAGAGAGCTAGAAATGTCAACGAGAGAGAAACATCGACCAGCTGCCTCCTGCACACCCCCTACCGGGGATGTGCCCACAACCAATGCACATGCCCTTGGCCGGAATCGAACCTGGGACCCCTCAGTCCGCAGACAGACGCTCTACCACTGAGCCAAACCGGCTTCGGCTGAAATCATTAAAAATATTTTTTAAAAAGTCATAAGGAAAATATATATAGAATTTTATGCATTCTGACACTCCTAACATTTTCTTAACCTTTTTCATATTTCTAGGCTATGCAGTTTGTGAATTTTTAAAAAATTATCGCAAACTCCAGAAAAATTTCTAATATATTTACGGAGAAAAATTCACGTCGAAGTGGAATCCAAACCTCTGTTGTTCAAGGCTCAACTGGAGTTGCTAGAAATCCTTCCGCGGGAGCCGTGCCTCTGGCTGGAAGTCAGGCGGCTCCTCTGAGCCAAAGCGACTTAGACCCTCCGGGAGGAGTGGGACGCCCTGTTCTCGCTGCTGGTGCGATTCCAAAGAGCAAACTTTCTGACCGAATCCGCTACACAACACAGCCGCTCACATCCAAGTCCTTGGGGCAAAGGAACAAAAGCCCCTTGTCAGGGGTTGGCATCCCAACAAAAGCCAAATGACCCCAGGATATCTTGATTTTGCAAGATATAATGCAAAATTCTTTTTTTTTATTTTTTATAAACGACTTCATCCTGGGAAGAAATAAACATTCCTGAAGAAATACTAAGCCATGTTATTTTCTTTCGTTCTATTTATTTATTTTTCTTAGCACTTCTTAAATAAACTTTAGACCTTGGCCTGGTAGCTCAGTAGCCAAGGGCAGGTTCAACCCCCGCCCCCCCTCAGGGCACATACAAGATTCAACCGATGAATGCACAAATCTCTCTCTCTCTCCCCGCTCATTCCCTTCCTGTTTCTCAAATCATCAATTAAAAACATTAAAACTTTAATGGGATCAAGTGTTCTGGGAGTCACGCACCCTACGTGACCTGGAACCAAACTCCCCGCCCCACCCCCCCCCCCCACCTCCCTCCGACCCTCCTTTCCTACAAGGCGGCCCGGGGCTGGGAGCGCACCGGGGCCCCCGGGTGGGGTTCCCCTCTCCCCGGTCTGTGCTTCTCTCTGCGTCTCTCCCTCGCCCTGAGTGTCCCCGGTTTCCCCCGTTTTCTCGGTCAGCGGGGTCTCTGAGGTCCCCTCGCAGCCCCAGCCCGACCCTGCGGGGCCCACGAGGTCTCCCGGCCCGCAGTGCCCGCGCCTGCGTCCGCGCCCGCGGCCCCTGTATGGCCCGCCCCGCCCCCTGCGCCCGCGGCCCCTTTAAGGCCCGCCCCGCCCCCTGCGCCCGCGGCCCCTTTAAGGCCCGCCCGCCCCGCGCCCGCCCCGCCCTCCACGCGCGGCCCCTGTAAGGCCCGCCCCGCCCCCTTTAAGGCCCGCCCGCCCCGCCCTCCACGCGCGGCCCCAGTAAGGCCCGCCCCGCCCCCTGCGCCCGCCGCCCCTGTAAGGCCCGCCCGCCCCGCCCCGCCCCGCCCTCCACGCGCGGCCCCTTTAAGGCCCTCGCCCGCCCCCGAGGTCCGGAGGTGCCCCGGCTCCAAGGGCGCCGCCTATCTCAGTGTCCCTCGGCCGGCGCGATGGCGGGGGCGGCGCTGAGGACCGCGGGGCGGCAGCTGAGCCAGCAGCGCGGGGCGAGGGCGCCGGTGCTGCTGCGGCAGGTGAGCCGCGCCGGGCCGGGCGGCCGCCGGGGCCGAGGTCCCGGCGCTGTGAACCGGGAGGGACCTGGGGGACCGGGGGCCCGGGCCTTCACGGGGCGGGCGGGGACTTCCTGGGAGGCGGGGTGTCGGCGCCTGGCTCCGGGGCCGGGGTTCTGCTTCTGGACCTTCCGGGGGGGTCGCGTCCAGGCCGGGCTCCCGGGGCTCGCGGGCGGCGGGTCTGCTCGGCGCTCTCACCGGCCCCTGCCCCTTCTCAGCTGTTCGAGCCCAAGAGCTGCACCTACACGTACCTCCTGGGCGACCGCGAGGCCCGCGAGGCCGTCCTCATCGACCCGGTGCTGGAGACGGCGCCCCGGGACGCCAAGCTGGTGCAGGAGCTGGGGCTGCGGCTGCTGTTCGCCGGTCAGTCCGCCGGACGCCCCGGGCCGGGGCGGGGGCTGCTGGGACCCCTGTCCCGGGCCCCCCTGGACCTGCCCCTGTGTCTCCCTCCAGTGAACACCCACTGCCACGCCGACCACATCACGGGCTCGGGGCTGCTGCGCACCCTGCTCCCCGGCTGCCGGTCCGTCATCTCCCGCCGCAGCGGCGCCCAGGCCGACCTGCACATCGAGGATGGACAGACCATCCGCTTCGGGCGCTTCGTGAGTGGGATGCTTCGTGAGTTGGAGGCCCGGGTCCGAGAGAGGGTGGTGGCCTGGGCTTCCTGGGCTGCAGGGGGGCCTGGGTTCCTGACCCCGAAGTTGTACCTCTGGGAGCAGGCGGGCCCCTGGCCCCGGGGAGGTGTGCCTCTGGCCCAGCCCTGTAAGTCAACAGCACTAGGGAGTTGCCTACAGCTCTGGGGCAGCTCCTTTGGCCTGGCATCTCCAGGAACGTTGATTGGGGGCTGGAATGCCAAGGCCAAGGCTGAGGGAGAGCCCAGCCCTGGCTTCTGAGAGCCACCGTTGGAGCAAGTAACATGCTGTCGCTCAGGACTAGGGTGAGGCCAGCGTGGGCCTAGGGCGCACCGGTTAAGGAGGCCTCACTGTCACGGTCAGCACCTTGGCCCCTAGCAGGCTAGCTCAGTGGGTGAGAGCGTCCTCTTCATACACCAAGATTCAGTCCCAGGTCAGGGCACATACAAGAATCAATTAGCCGCCGAAACCGGTTTGGCTCAGTGGATAGAGCGTTGGTCTGTGGACTGAAAGTCCCAGGTTCAGTTCTGGTACGGGGTGTGCAGGAGGCAGCTGGTCGATGTTTCTCTCTCATTGATGTTTCTAGCTCTCTATCCTCCCTTCCTCTCTGTAAAAAATCAACAAAATATATATTAAAAAAAAAAGAATCAATTAGCCGAAACCGGTTTGGCTCAATCAATGGATAGAGCAGTGTTTTTCAACCTTTTTTGGGCAAAGGCACACTTGTTTCATGAAAAAAATCACGAGGCACACCACCATTAGAAAATGTTAAAAAATTTAACTCTGTGCCTATATTGACTATATATAAAGTAATTCTCTTGAATAGGAATCAAATAAACACAAAGAAAGTATTTTATAATTACTTTATTATGAAATATTAAGTAAACAAAATAGTGAAAAATTATAAAATTCTTGTCTTGTCTGCACCTACGGCACACCAGGCAACATCTCGCGGCACACTAGTGTGCCGCGGAACAGCGGTTGAAAAACGCTGGGATAGAGCATCAGCCTGCCGACTGAAAGGTCCCAGATTCGATTCCAGTCAAGGGTACATCCCCAGTAGGGGGTATGCAGGAGGGTATGCAGGAGGCAGCTGATCCATGTTTCTCTCATCGATGTTTCTAACACTCTATCCCTGTCCCTTCCTCTCTGTACAAAATCGATAAAATATATATTTTTTAAAAAGAATCAATCAATGAATGCATCAGTAAGTGGAACAACAAATCGATGTTTCTCTCTCTCTCTTACTCTCTGTCTCTCGCTCTCAAATTAATGATTTTTTTAAAAAAAAGAAAAAAAAAGAAAAAAAAGAGCACCTTTGGGTGAACTTCCTTCTTTAATGTTGCGCCCCAGGCACGGTCGGCTCACCCTGGCCCCAGCCCTGTTATTGCTTCACACCAGAATGATCTTCCTTCACCACAGGCAGGTTTCTGGCCAGAATGGCAGCCCAGGGTTAAGGTGGAGGGCGGGAGGGCACTGGGGGAGTTGCCCCCAGAGGTCTGGCAGTGCTTTTTTCTTTCTGATCGGAGTTGCCAGAGATACAGAGAATTCGGCTGACCCCGGAGACAGAATGTCTGGTGACAGGGTGAGAAATCAGTCTCCAGGTTAGAGGATTTGGCTCAGTGGAGAGAGTTTGAGTCAGAGCACTAAGCAGAAACGAGGGCTGTGTATGGGATCAGAAGACTTGGCTGTAATGGTTACAGCCTCTTTATTGCTAGCCTTTCTGAAAGCCGGGAAACAGAACGCATGGTACGTTTATGGACACTGCACCCAGCAGCCAGGTGCTGAAACGCATCTCTTGGGCTGAGAAGCCTCAGAAGAGCGAGAAATGGTCCGGTTTTGTGTCAAGATCAGCCTGTTGTTAAATGGAACGAGTGATGTTTTCAGTGAGTGAGGCTGAAGGGTTTAGCCAGGGAGATTTAGCTTCAGCGTTTTAAGCAGCTTTGTTGACTTAATTCATGAATCATCAGACTCACCCATTAAAAGTGTACAATTCAATGACTTAGTGTAATCCCAGAGTGATACAAATGTCACTGCAATTAATTTTTGAGTATTTTTTCATCATTCAAAAAAGAAACCCCATAACCTTAGCTGTCATCTGAGCCCCTCCCTCCTCTCATCCCTGCAGCCTTAAGCAGCCATTCATCTGCTTTCTGCCTATAGAAATGGAATCAGATACTCTGTGGCCTTAGGTGACTGGCTTCTGTCGCTGATCATAATGATTTTAAGGTTCATCCATGTTGTAGCAGAGCCCTGGCAGGTGGTTCAGCTGGTTGAGTCCTTCCCGTGCACCGAAATGGTTCTGGTCTGGATTCCAGGTCAGGGCAATGCCCAGGTTTTGAGTTTGATCTCAGATAGGGGCATGTACAGGAGGCAGCGGATCGATTTTCTCACTTTCTCTCCCCCTTTCCCTTTTCCTCTAAAAATCAATAAAAGCATGTCCTCGGATGAGGATTAACAAACAGACAGACAAAAAACATGTAGCATATATCAGTGTTTCATTTCTTCTTTTTTAATCCTCATTTGAGGATATCATTATTGGTTTTGAGAGAGAGAGAGAGAGAGAGAAACGTCGATGCGAAAGAGAACATCAACTTGTTGCCTTCCGTACTTGCCTTGACCAGGAATGGAACCTGCAACCTTTTGGTGCACAGAATGATGCTCCAACCAACTCAGTCACATCAGCCAGGCCCCCTTCCCTTCCCTTCCCTTCCCTTCCCTTCCCTTCCCTTCCCTTCCCTTCCCTTCCCTTCCCTTCCCTTCCCTTTTCTTTCCTTTTTTCTTTTTTTGTTAATCTTCACCTCTTGAAAATCAATGTTTTTCCATTGATTTTTAGAGAGTGGGAGGAAGGGGGGAAGACACACAGAGAGAAACATCGATGTAAGAGAGACATATCGATTGGTTGCCTCCTGCATCCATTCTTACCAGGTTGAGCCTGCCACCTGGGTACGTGCCCTTGGCCAGAATCAAACCTGGGACCCTTCAGTTCACAGGCCAATGCTCTATCCATTGAGCTAAACCAGCTAGGGCTTCTTCTTCTTTTTAAAAAATATATTTTTATTAATTTCAGAGAGGAAAGGAGAGGGAGAGAGAGAAACATCAATGATGAGAGAGAATCATTGATCAGCTGCCTCCTGCACACCCCCTACTGGGGGTCGAGCCCACATCCCGGGCATGTGCCCTTGACCAGAATTGAACCCGGGACCCTTAAGTCCATAGGCCGATGCTCTATCCTTTTAGCCAAACCAGCTAGGGCATATGGCTTTTTAAAATTTTTTTATTGTTACCAATAAATATTTTATTGTTACAAACAAATATTCCATTGTTTGGTTATACTACATTTTATACATCAATTTATTAGTCAATAGACATTGAGTTGTTTCTATATTTTTGGCTATTTTGAGTTGTCTTTATCTGGTTTTGGTATTAGGGTGATGCTGGCTTCACAGAAGGAGTTTGGAAGTGTTCCTTCCTCTTGAATTTTTTGGAATAGTCTGAGGAGGATAGGTTTTAGTTCTTCCTTGAATGTTTGGTAAAACTCTCCTGTGAAGCCATCTGGCCCTGGGCTTTTGTTTGCTGGAAGCTTTTTGATGACTGTTTCAATTTCTTCCCATATTTTTGGCTATTTTGAATAATCCTGCTATGAATAATCATGTACAAGTTTTTGTGTGGACGTGTGCTTTCATTTTCTTTGCGTATATACCTAGGATAAAATTGCTGGATCATATGCTAACACTACATTTAACAGTTTGAGGAAATGCCAAAATGGCTGCACCATTGTATGTTCCCACCAGCAGTGGATGAGGGTTCCCATTCCTCCACATCCTTGTCAACACCTGTTATTTATTTAAAAATATATTTTATCGATTTAAAAAAATTTTCTTTTTTTTTTTTTTACAGAGAGGAAGGGAGAGGGATAGAGAGTAGACACATCGATCAGCTGCCTCCTGCACACCTCCCACTGGGGATGTGCCCGCAACCAAGGTACATACCCTTGACCGGAATCGAACCTGGGACCCCTCAGTCCACAAGGCTAAGCTCTATCCACCAAGGCAAACCAGTCAGGGCAACACCTGTTATTATATGTCATTATGAACACTGAGCATTTTGTTATTGGGTTTCACCCAAGTTCTTTGTACACCTTTAGGGATGGGCACAATTTTCTCTCTCCCTTATTTCTTCTCCACCCACGTTTGTTGTAGTTAATCCTCACTGAGCAATATTTTTTTCCCATTGATTGTTAGAATGGAAGGGTGGAGAAGAGACAGCGAGAGAGAGAGGGAGAGAGAAACATCGATGTGAGAGAGATACATTGCTTGGTTGCCTCTTATATGTGCCCTGACTGGGGTCAGGATGAGATATGTGCCCTTGACTGGAATAGAACCCAAGACCCTTCATTCCGAGGGCCGAGGCTGTATCCACTGAGCTAGGCCGGCTAGGGCTATCCATTCCCCTCCTCCCCATTTATTTATTTATTTCCTCACCCCAGGACATTTTTCCATTGCTTTTTAGAGAGAGTGAAAGAGAGAGGGAATGATAGAGAGAAACATTGATATGAGAGAAACATCGATTGGTTGACTCCTGCACAAGCCTTGACCAGGACCCAGACTGGGGAGGAGCCTGCAACCAAGGTATGTGCCCTTGACCGGAATCGAGCCTGGGACCCTTTGGTCTGCAGGCTGATGCTCTGTCCACTGAGCCAAACCAGCCAGAGCTCCCCCCATTTTTTAGAATTGAGTTGTAACATACATATAATATAGAACATACTGCACATGTGCAGCTTGGTACATTTTTCACATGTTTTCACTTGAGTATCCACCATCCAGATGCAGATACAAAACATGTCCAACACCATATGGCTTCCTTGTTCCTCTCTCTGGCATTGACACCTCACCAAGGGATCATTCTTCTGTCTTAACCTTAGATTATTTCCGCTTATTCTGGACCTGACAGCCAGGAATCATACAGTGCGTACTCTTTGGTGCCTGGCTTTTTTCTGTTTTCGTCTTATTTTTTAAAAATATATTTTTACTGACTCTTAGAGAGAGAGGAAGAGAGAGGGAAAGGTAGAAACATCTATGAGGGAGAAACACCATTGATCGGCTGCCTCCTGCATGTCCCTCACTGGGGATCAAGCCCGCAACCCAGGCATGTGCCCTCACCAGGAATCGAACCAGCAACTCTTGGTTCCTGGATTGACTCTCAACCACTGACCCATACCAGATGGGCTTCTTGTATTTAAAAAAAAAAAAAGGAAAAAAATCCTTAACTGGGGATATTTTTCCCATTGATTTCTAGAAAGAGTGGAAGGGAGAGGGGGCGGGGAGAGATACCGAGGTGAGAGACACACATCAGTTGGTTGCCCCTCACACATGCCCCTTCTGGGATTGGAGAACCTGCATCCGAGGTACGTGCCCTTGACTGGGAATCAAACCCGAGACCCTTCTGTCCGCAGGCCAGTGCTCTAACCACTGAGCACCTGGCCAGGGCCGGGCTTATTTCGCTGTACATGATGCTGCATATGGTTATAGTTCTTTCCTTCTTTTGCTGTATAGCAGGGGCTGACAAACTTTTTCTGTAAAGGACCAGATAGTAAATATTTTCTGTTGGCAGGTCTCTGTTGTAACTACCCTGTTCTCCTGTTGGCACGAAAGCAGCCACAGATGATGCTTTCTTACCAATGAATAAACATGCCTGTGCTCCAATAAAACTTTATTTATGGCCACTGACATTTTAATGTCAACAATTTTCATGTGCAATGAAATAATCAGTCTTTTATTTTTTTCAACCATGAAAAAATGTATCAACACTTCTTAGCTTTCAAATCTTACGAAAGCAGGTGGCAGGCCCAGTGCATCGGCCATAGCTTTCCAACCCCGATATAGGATATTTCATTGTGTGAATTTATGACACGGTATCCATTCTCCTTTTGATGGCTGATTGCAGTTTTAGGCTATTATGAATAGTTCTGCTTTGAAGATTCTTGAACAAAATCTCTTGGTCAATATTACCCTCAGATTCCAAGGAGTGGACTTGCTGGGTCACAGAACTGACACATGTTTAACTTTAGTAAGAACGGCCCAATGGTTAATTTTATTATTTATTTATTTATTTATTTATTTATTTATTTATATTAATTTCAGAGAGGAAGGGAGAGATAGAAATATCAATGATCGGAGAGAACCATGGATGGGCTGCCCCCCCTGCACGCTCCCTACTGGGGATCAAGCCTGCCACTCGGGCTTGTGCCCTTGACCGGAATCGAAACTGGGACCCTTCAGTCTGCAGGCAGATGCTCTATCCACTGAGCAAATCAGCTAGGGCTATCCCCAGATATTTTATGAAAATTTTGAAGCATATAGACAAGTTAAAAAATTTCACAGCTTCCACCTCTACCCACCTATCACTTCATATTATTTTGTTTCCACAAAAAAGGTTTAGCCTTGGCTGGTGTGGCTCAGTTGGTTGGAATGTTGTCCTGTGCACCAGAAGGTCTTGGGTTTGATTCCTAGTCAGGACACATACCGAGGTTGTGGGTTCGATCCCCGGTCTGCATGTGTACAACAGGCAACCAATCGATATATCTATCTCACATTGATTCTTTTTTCTCTTCTTTCCTTCCTCTAAAAAAAAAAAAATCAATTACAAAAGGTTTAGCTGATGGAGGCTCAGAGTATTTAGCTATTTAGCTACAATGGGAAATGATAATTAGGGTTTTTGAGTAGAGAGGGTATAGAAAAAAATGCATGGTTATAACAAGATCAAATACTTGGAAGAATGGAGCAAAAGAAGAGATTGAGACCAAGGGAGACCAAGGGAAAAGAAGCCGAGAGTTTACTTGCCACCAGGGGGCAGTGTGAGCCATAGGAACTGCAAAGTGAGTGCCCTGCGGGCTTGCACTGATCCCCTTTAAGAGTGGATTAGCTGATGGAAGTAGTTTCAGAAGTTAGATCATTAGGGTCATATTTTTTCCCTGACAGTTGCTTCCCTGCATTCAGGATTCTTTTTAAAAATATATATATTATATTGTGGGTTTTTTTGTTTTGTTTTTTTTACCGAGAGGAAAGGAGAGGGATTGAGTGTCAGAAACATCGATGAAAGAGATAAACATTGATCAGCCGCCACATTAAATATTTGTGTATATGATCATTAAATTTTAATGATAATTTTAATGACTTGTTAGTATTCTATATTTATATTAGTATGTTTATCTTTTCTTTATTGATTTGCAAGACCTGTTTGTGTATGAAATATACTGACCACGTGGTATGTGTGTTGCAGATGCAGTCCCCAGCTTGCTTGTTCCCTTTACATGTTGTGGCTGGTGTTTTTGACACTGCAAGACTTCAGGTTGATTTAAGTCAAACCATTGATCTTGTCCATACGATGTATGACTTTAGGGATCAGATTTGCGTGTTCTTCTCTGACCAGAGGTCATGTACTCATTTGTACTTTTGTGGCTGTCACATTTTTATGGTTTATTTTCTTGCCTTTAATTCATTTGGAGTTTATGCTGGTGTGAGGTTTGAGCCTGGAAATCTAACTTAATTTTTTACCAGATAGGTAATCCTGAGGTGACCCTGGGGTGGGGCGGGGGCTCCGGGGTCAGTTCCGCCGCAAGGGCAGACCACTGGCTTCTGGGTGACTGTCTGTCCTTTCCCTCCCGGCAGGCCTTGGAGATCCGGGCCAGCCCCGGCCACACCCCGGGCTGTGTCACCTTCGTCCTGGATGACCACAGCATGGCCTTCACCGGAGATGCCCTGCTCATCCGAGGCTGTGGGCGGACGGACTTCCAGCAAGGTCCCAGCCCCTCCCCTTAGCCTGAGGTCTTCTGTGGTTGTGTGTGTGCCAGGGTTTTAAGTATCCGAAGAATGAATGAAGGAGTGTTAAACACTTTTTTTTTCTTTTTTAGAGAATTTCACTCTTTAAAAAAAAAAAAAAAAAATATATATATATATATATATATATATATATATATATATATATATATTTTATTGATTATTTTACAGAGAGGAAGGGAGAGAGAGCTAGAAACATTGATGAGAGAGAAACATCGACCAGCTGCCTCCTGCACACCCCCAACCGGGGATGTGCCCTCAACCAATGCACATGCCCTTGACTGGAATCGAACCTGGGACCTTTCAGTCCACAGACTGATGCTCTATCCACTGAGCCAAACTGGTTTCGGCAGGAATGTTAAAATCTTAAGGACTCAGGGTTAAACTCAAGGCATTTAGCTGCTGAAGTGGAGGTGGAGAGTTAGATTCAGAGATTAGCTGATGAGAGAACAGTTAGGTTGAGGGTTTTAGCTGTGAGGGGACAGTTAGATTCAGGGGTATGTTAATGATCTATTGCTGTGAAAGCAATTACTCCAGAGTGGAGTAAAACAATGATTAACATTCATTATCTCACAGAGTGTCTGAGAGTGTGGACTCTGGGGCAGCCTAGCTGGGTGGTTTTGGCTCAGGATCTCCCGTGAGGTTGCAGTCAAGCTATGGGCCTGGGCTGCAGTCATCTGAAGGCTGGCCTGGGGCTGGAGGATCTGCTTCCATGAGGCTCATTCAGATCGCTGGCCAGCTGGCCCTGGCTCTGGGCTGGCGTCCTCAGTTCCTCCCCGAGGGGACCTCTTTGTGGGGCTAAGTATTGTCACGGCAACATGACAGCCCAATTCTCCTTAAAGGGATGACATGAGAGAGAGAGAGAGGCCCTAGTTTTTTTTTAAATGACCTAGTGTCCTAAGTTACCTCTGTCATATCTGCAATAACTTATTTATGAGATGCAAGTCCCTTATCCAAGCCACTAAGTCAAGGTGAAGGGAATTCATGTTACATTTTTTTTAGTGTGTCAAAGAGTTTGTGGACATATTTAAAAACCCCGTAAGGGGTTTAGCTGCCGGAGGTGTGGCGGGTGGGGGCCTGTGGGGTTCGATTCCGGAGTGTCGCTGCTAGGAAACTGGTAGTCAGTGCTCTGATTGCTTGGGGGCCATGTCAGATTCGGGTTTGGCTTTTGGGGGAACTTAGATTCAAGAGATTCACTGTGGAAAGGGGGTTTCAGAATCTCAGGGTTTGGCTGGTCTTTGGTGTGTGAGTGTGTGTGCGTGCGTGTGTGTGTGTGTGTGTGTGTGTGTGAATGTGGGGTTGACAGAAGATTGGATGGATTTAGCTGCCTTTTGGGAGGAGGGCGACACTGGATGTTTGAGCTGGCAGTGGGTAACTTTTTTCCTCTCACCTCTCTCCTTTTCCTTTCATCTCTGTCTCTGTCTTTTTCTCTCTAAGACTCCTATTCTCTCTTTATATATATTTAAATATACTTTTATTTGTTTCAGAGAGAAAGGAAGAGGGAGAGGAGAGAGAGAGAGAAACATCACCGATGAGATAGAATCATTGATCGGCTGCCTCCTGCATGCCCCACACTGGGGATAGAACCCACAACCTGGGCATGTGCCCTTGGCTGGAATCGAACCTGGAACCCTTTAGTCCGCAGGCCAACGCTCTATCCACTGAGCAAAACCAGCTAGCACTCCTATGCTCTTCGCCCACTCCCAAAGCAGTCACGGAACGGGAGGATTTAGGCTGAGATGAAAGGTGGAAGAACATTCCAGAGAGGCTTTCCCCGCCCCCGCTGAGGGCGCAGGGCTCCGTGTGGGAACCGTGGCGCCATTCTCCTCCCTTGCCTCACGCCTTCAGAGTCTTCCATCTTCCCGCCCACACCACTTCTTGTCATCCCGAGGGAGGCCCAGTCGCTTGGTGCTTCAGGGTTCATCCCAACCTTACCTGCAGCCATGCTGGATCTGTCACCATTCCCCAGTTACTTGTACATGCTGCTCCACCCGCCTAGAATACCTCCCCTCTCCTTCTCTACCTCAGTAAAGGGGTCCTGGCAGGAAATGAGGTTTTAGCTACCTCCCACCCTTTCCTTGAGGGAAGGGCTTAAGGGGCCTCTCTTTCTTGTCCTCTTGATCCACTGACCTCTGAGCTTTCCCTCCCCAGGCTGTGCCAAGACCTTGTACCACTCAGTCCACGAAAAGATCTTCACGCTCCCAGGAGACTGTCTGATCTACCCTGCCCACGATTACCATGGTGAGGGCTTCCTGGAGGAGGTGTGGGACCTACACAATTTACTACTGTTTGACAGGGAGCATGGGGCGACAATGCTGGGGCATGGGACTACAATTCCCAGAGATTCCTCCGGCCAAAGACCGGTCATGTGCTTATTATGTGCACTGAGTGTGGATGGAGAAACCACAAGTCCTAGAATTCCTGGGGCGCATGAATTTTCCTGGGACCTCTTCCTTGGGAACTGTGAGAAACTACATTTCCCATATTGCATGTGGAGGAGGGGTAGCAATTTCAGGAACATGCCAGGTCAGAGAGATACCCCAGAGCCTCCTGGGAAATGTAGTCCTGAGAGGCCTGAGGCACCAAAGGATGGGCATTGCTCTCCCTCTCTTGGCCACTAGGGCTCACAGTGTCCACTGTGGAGGAGGAGCGGACTTTGAACCCTCGGCTCACCCTCAGCTGTGAGGAGTTTGTCAAGGTCATGGACAACCTGAACTTGCCCAAGCCTAAGCAGATAGGTGAGCAGTTGGGAACCTGGACCCTGGGTCAGAGGGAGGAGGGTGGGGGCCTAGACTCCTGGGTCTGAGGGAGGAGGGGCTGGGGGCCTAGACTCCGGGGCAGAGGGAGGAGGGCTGGGACCTGGACTCCTGGTCTGAGGGAGGAGGGGCTGGGACCTGGACTCCTGGGTCTGAGGGAGGAGGGCTGGGGACCTGGGCTCCTGGTCTGAGGGAGGAGGGGCTGGGGGCCTGGACTCCTGGGTCTGAGAGAGGAGGGGCTGGGAGTCTGGACTCCTGGGTCTGAGGGAGGAGGGGCTGGGGTCCTGGACTCCTGGGTGTGAGGGAGGAGGGCTGGGGCCCTGGACTCCTGGGTCAGAGGGAGGAAGGGCTGGGCCTGGCCCCCTGGGTCTGAGGGAGGAGGGGCTGGGGACCTGGACCTCTGGGTCAGGGAGGAAGGGCTGGGGCCTGGATTTCAGGATCAGAGGGAGGAGGAGGCTCAGGGCCAGAACTCCAGTTTTCCAAAGAGGGCCCTTAGGATTTCTGGGCCCCATTTAAGCTTGAGGGGAGGGCTCCTCCTGGGGCCCCTTGGTCTCACCCTTGGTTTCTTCCTTTCAGACGTTGCTGTGCCAGCTAACATGCGCTGTGGGGTCCAGACCCCCCCTTCCTGACGGTGTCTCTGTCAGGTGCTCATAGCCATTAAAAATGCACTAGATGGGGGGAGGGGGAGGTGCCAGCACCGGGCCTCTCTCCTCTTCCCCCCCTCACCTGCCCTCAAACTTCTTAAATAAAAAAATAAAAAATATATTTTTGCTGTGAATCTGACTTCTGTCTGTTTTCTGGGGGAGCCATTTGGAGGTGCTTGGAGGGAGGTTAGTTCTGGTCCCTGGAGGGGCCAGAGAGCAGGGCGGGGCGGGGTCCGGAGAGCCCCAGGGAGATGTTCTAACTCCCAAGGCAGGCTCCCCGCTCCTTGGTGAGGACTCCGTGCTGAGTCTGAGCCCCTTCCCTCTGTGAGACCCAGGATCAGGCCTCAACTTTCTCATCTGTAAAACGAGTCCATATGTGTGAGGTACTTGGCCAAGTGTTAACCACTATTTTCTTTTAAAGGAAGATTAAGATTTTTTGTGTGGCCAAGACTGGTTTGGCTCAGTGGATAGAGCGTCGGCCTGCGGACTGAAAGGTCCCAGGTTCGATTCCGGTCAAGGGCATGTACCTTGGTTGCGGGCACATCTCCAGTAGTGGGTGTGCAAGAGGCAGCTGATCGATGTCTCTCATCGATGTTTCTTTTTTTTTTTTTTTTTTTTTTGATTTCTTAGTAGATTTATTAGGTTTGATGACAATAGAATTTTAAGACAGTTGATACATATGGTTGAATTCCAGAATTTACTCTTATTTATTTACTGCTTCCTTTTAGAAGGATTTAATGTAATTGGATTTGACATGTAATATTATAGTTATGTATAGTATTTTTATTTTTATTTATTTTTTTTAATAAGTTTTTATTTTTCATATTATTACAAATGTTCCTTCCCCCCCCCCCCCACCATTGCTCTCCTCCACCAGGTTCCCACCCCACCCTCTGCCCTTTCCCCTCTCCCCATTGTCCTCATCCATAGGTGCACAGTTTATGTTCAGTCTCTTCCCACGCCCCCCTCTCCCCTTTTCCCCAAGAATCGTCAGTTCACTCCCCTTCCATACCTCTGATTCTATTATATTCAACAGTTAATATTGTTCATCAGATTTTTTTAATTTCCTTGGTTTTTAGATTCACTTGTTGATAATTACGTATTTGTTGTTCATAATTTTTATCTTTGTTTACTTTCTCTTCTGAAAGAACCCCCTTCAGCAATTCATATAATTCTGGTTTGGTGGTGATGAACTCCTTTAGCTTTTTTTTATTAGTGAAACTCTTTATCTGGCCTTCGATTCTGAGTGATAGCTTTGCTGGGTAGCTTATTTTTGGCTGTAGGTTCTTGCTATTCATCACCTTGAATATTTCTTGCCATTCCCTTCTGGCCTGCATGGTTTCTGTTGAGAAGTCAGCTGACAATCGTATAGGTGCTCCTTTATAAGTTACTACCTTCTTTGCTCTTGCTTCTTTTAATATTCTCTCTTTATCTTTTGCTCTTGGAATTTTAATAATGATGTGTCTCGGTGTGGTCCTCTTTGGATTCCTTTTGTTTGGAGTTCTGTGCGCTTCCTGGACTTGTAAGTCAAATTCTTTCACCAGGTGGGGGAAGTTTTCTGTCACTATTTCTTTCAGTATGTTTTCGATATCTTGCTCTCTCTCATCTTCTGGAACCCCCATAATTCTGATGTTGGTTCGCTTGAAGTTGTCCCAGAGGTTTCTTACATTATCTTCAATTTTCTGGATTCTCTTGCCTTCTAGCTTCTGTGGAGGAGTGTCTTCTGGCTCTTTATGTTCCAAATCTTTGACTTGATTCTTGCGATCTTCCCTTCTGTTTTTAGGACTCTGTAGAATATTTTTTATTTCAGACAATGTATTCTTTATTTCTTGTTGATCCCTTATCATTTCTTGTTGACTCCTTATTAATTCTAGTTGATCTCTTTTCATATCCTCATAGGCCTTATCCATCTTTTCTAGGAAATTCTTGAAAAACCTTATAAGCGTAGATTTGAACTCTATATCCAGACGCTTTTTGTCCTCCATTTCTTTCGTTTGTGATCTATTTTGTTGTCGCATTTCACAGTTACAGATGGGACGGGGTTTCAGGGTGGAGCCTGCAGCTTTGGCTTCCGTCAGCCCCGCCCTATGCGGGTCCTTCAGTGCTCGCTGCCGGCGCCTCTGAGAGAAAGGTGCCCTCGATTTTCGCCTGCTGCCAAACAGTCTATGCTCTCCCACAATGAGCCCGGTATTGGGGTTCAGTTCAGTTGGAAGTGGAGTTGGAGGTGGCGTTCAGAGCAGTCTGGAGCCCCAGTCTCCTTCCCGTCAGGGCAATCCCGCGGCACAGCCGACCGTCCCTTCTCTGGGGGCAGTGTGGGCGCCTCCGGGACCTCCTTTCTCCGCTACCCCGGGGTTCCGACTTACAGCCCAGCTCCCTATGGCTGAGCCTGAGTCCCCAGGGTCTGGCCTAGAACTGGGGTTCAGAGCAGTTGGGGGCCCAGCACAGTCGGAGTTTTATCTCCTTTCCGCTAGGGAACGCCCGCCAGGCACTCGGCCTCCCTCCTCTCCGGCTCCGTCCTCTCCGCGCGCGCCGCGTGTCTCCGTACCTTAGGCTTTTACAGCTCCTCCGCGCTTCCTTCTGGTTTTCTCCTTGCTTCTTGTTGTAGGATTTCCAGTCAGTCGACTTTCCTGTAGTTCTGGGTAATGTCCATTTTATATTTTAGTTGTATTTTATTAAAATTGTTGTGTGCGGCTGCGGCTAGTTGCCTACCCGAGCAGCCATCTTGGATTCTCCTCCTATTTTTCTCTCATCGATGTTTCTAACTCTCTCTCTCTCTTCCTCTCTGTGAAAAATCAATAAAAATATATCTTTAAAAAAAAAAAATTTTTTTTTGTGTGTGTGTGTGAAAATGCGCTGTAAGGTATGGGATACAGAACAATAGTTGATATTAGACTTAGGAATAAGTTTGACAAGAGGAGCCACAATGAGAAGTTGACATCTGCAATTTAAGTGCCCAGTTATTTAAGGTGCCCAGGAGCTGACTCTTGTGTTCTAGTGACAAGCAGTGGATGAGCATCTGTTATAAACGACTAGAGGCCCGGTTCATGAAATTTGTGTGTGGTGGTGGTGGGGTCCTCAGCCCATCCTGGACCCTCTCCAATCTGGGATCAGGCCGAAAACAGCAGTCAGACATCCCTCTCACAATCCAGGACCACTGGCTCCTAACTGCACACCTGCTTGCCTGATCACCCCTAACTGCCCCCTCTGCCAGCCTGATCACCTCTAACCACCTCTGCCTACCAGCCTGATCGCTCTTAACTGCCCCCCCCCCCCCCCCCCCCGCCAGCCTGTTCACCCCCAACTGCCCCCCTCTGCCGGCCTGGAGGCCTGGTTGCCCCTCACTTCAGCCCTCTGCTGGCCTGGCCACCCCCCACTGCTCCCCTCTGCTGGCCTGGTTGCACCATGCAGCCTGCTGGTCAGTCATTTGGTATCCCTCGCTAACTCCCCTGCTGGCCTGGCCGCCCCATGCAACCTGGGTATTACCCTTTTATTAGCATAGATAGGTGGAATGAAGCAGATTTCTTAATCATTTGAAATTGAGCTGAGGAATCTCTGGGAAATTGTTTTAAGGTCAAGGTTTTCTTTTTCTTTCTTTTTAAAAAATATATTTTATTGATTTTTTACAGAGAGGAAGAGAGAGGGACAGAGAGCCAGAAACATCGATGGGAGAGAAACATCGACCAGCTGCCTCCTGCACCACCCCCACCGGGGATGTGCCCGCAACCAAGGTACATGCCCTTGACCGGAATCGAACCTGGGACCCTTCAGTTCGCAGGCCGAAGGACGTTTGCCAGCACAATGGATGGCAGCAGCCATAGAATGCCCACCCCAACCACACCCACCAATCTGTCCTGGGCCCCGAAGCACCGGACACCACGCCCCGGCCTCCAGAGCTGCGACACCCACCCACCACCAGGGCCTCCCGGGAGTTTCCATCACAGATGCAGCATAGCATCTTGGGAGGTGAGGATGCGTGGGAACTATTATTGTCCCTGTCGAATGGAATGACCTTCCTGGCACTTCCCGGCTGGGAGTGGCAGTATGCCTGATGGTTGAGACCACAGACCGTCCAGAGAACCTGTCTGGCGATGACATTAACCACGTCGATAGACTTTGGATCCGCTTGTGCCTGGCAGCCTCAGTTTCCCCACTATAAAGTGGAGACAGCCCAAACCGGTTTGGCTCAGTGGATAGAGCGTCGGCCTGCGGACTGAAGGGTCCCAGGTTCGATTCCGGTCAAGGGCATGTACCTTGGTTGCGGGCACATCCCCGGTGGGGGGTGTGCAGGAGGCAGCTGGTCGATGTTTCTCTCTCTGTTTCTAGCTCTCTGTCCCTCTACCTTCCTCTCTGTAAAAAATCAATAAACTATTTTTAAAAAAAATAAAGTAGAAACAAACACCTTTTCCTCACGAGGATGCTGTGAGGGTGAAATGAAATGAACATAACGTGTGTGTGGAGCGTTAGCACAGCTCCTGACATCCAGTCACACTTTCTCACACACCAGTTATTTTCCTGTTTTTGCCCAGAGAGGAAAGGGTCTGGCCCGTGCACCTTTAACCTCTCTCCTCCACCCCTCCGCCCCATAGCAAAGTGGGGGGCGGGGGGAGGGAGGTGCACACTTCCCCCTGTTTCTGGGCGGGTCTCTGACTCAGCTCAGGGCACCCCCTACCCTTGCTCAGCTCCCCAAACCGGTCAGGGCCCTTCTAAATGGCTCATTAGCGGGGAGAGGCCCCTATCCGCATTCCCTTCTTCCTTCCAGGATTCCCAGGGCCTGGGCCTTAGGGAGGCCTTCAGACAAATGCGAGCAGACACCTGGCCCTCCAGGGGCAGGACGGGGGGGCGCTGGAGGCAGGCTGGGGGCGGGGGGTGGGGTGGGGGGGGAGGTGTCACGATGCTGGGTTTTCCATGGGCGGAGCCGGGACGCCCGGATGCTGGGCTGCGGGCGGGGCCAGCTGGTCGCTCCCTCCTCCCTCAGGAGCTGTTGGACCTGTTGTGCCCCCCCCCCACTTCCGGGGAGGGAGGCAGCAGCCTCTCCCCCCTCGTCCAGCCACCTGTTCCGCAGGCAGCAACAGCAGCGCCCGGAGAGCGGAGGGGAGCGCCGGGTCCCTAGCGGGTGAGGGGTGAGGGGGTCGGGGTGGCCGGGCAGCGGGGGCTGGAGACGCGGCTTCCTGGGTCTGCGGGGCGGAGGAGGCTGGGGTTGGGGCATCCGGCTCCCCGGAGGAGCTGAGGACTCAGACTCCTGGCTGTGTAGAGAGAGGGAGGCTGGGAGCCCCGGCTCCCGGGTCCCTGCAGGAGATGGCACGGGCGCCACTCTCTTCCCTGGGGCAGAGCCAGGTGTTCGAGGTTCCGGGGAGCTGGGGACCGGAGCCCGGACTCCCGAGTCCCCGCGGGAGGAGGAGATGGGGTCGCTGTAAGGTTGTCCAGGGCTGGGGATGGGGTGTGTGTGTGTGTGTGTGTGTGTGTGTGTCTGCTGCGAGGGTGCAAGGCGCCACACCTGATAGAGGGGAGAAACCTATTGGGGGCGAGCTAGGACCCGGACTCAAATTTCGGTGTCGCCTCCGGGGGCGTGGCGCCCTAGGAGCCCGCGAATCCCGCCTCTTAAAACTCCAAGCCACGCTCCCGGAATGCTCAGTCGCATCCTTTGATCCTTAGGTCTCGCCTGTTTGGAGCTCCTAGCCCCGCCCCCACGACGTCAGGCCCCGGCCCCGAACGCCGGCCCCGCCTCACGGCGCCAAGCCCCGCCCCCTCCGCAGCGCCAGGCCCCGCCTCGAACTCCGAAACCCGCCCCCACGGCCCAGGCCCCGCCCCCGAACGCCGGGCCCCGCCCCCTCCCGCAGCGCCAGGGCCATGGGGACGCCGGGCAGCCCCAGGGAAGGGACCCCGCCGCCGCCGGCCCCCGAACGCGATGGGAAGGTTCAGCCGCAGGGCGTGCCCCAGCCCCGGGAGCACCCCAAGGGCCCCCGCCCGCCGGAGGCTCCCGAGGTCCTGGCGGGGCTGCCGAGCGGCCGCGGAGCGGAGCAGCAGGCGGAGGAAGAGGAAGAAGTGGGAGAAGGCAGCAGCACGGAGAGCAGCCGGGACGCGGTGAGGGGCCGGCGGGCGGGACCCCGGGGCGCCCGGCAGGTGACAGCGGCCGCCAGAGGCCGGTATGGGAGACAGACCAGATGGACAGAGATCGGAGACAGCGAGAGCCCCAGAGATAGGAAACCCCAGAGAGACTCAGACGGACCCCTACAGACCTGTGTGCAGAGGCCAGATGGACAGAGACCCAGGGACGGGGAGACTGAGAGACAGGGACACAGGCAGGCAGGCCAGAGAGAGAGACCCAGAGACCTAGACTCGGAGACATGGGTGTTAAAGACAGGAACCCAGAAACAGGGCAGAGATGCCCAGAGAAACAAAAACAGAGACAGAGAAACCTTGAGAGAGGGAGATACTCCCGGAAGAGATGGACACTGATCGGGAGAGGGGAAGCCCAGAGAAATGGGTGTGTGTTTGTGGGGGGGGTACTCAGAGAGACCTGGGGAGAAAGAGATACCCAGGCTGGACACCCAGAGAATAGGACCTGGTTAGGGAAAAACATCTTTCTTGACTTGGCTCATACCCGTTTCCGGGACTGTGGGGAAGGGGGGGCCCTGGGGCCGGGTGGCCTTGGGACCCGCACCCTCCTTGGGATAAAAGCCTGGTGGCTGCCTTAGGCCACAGACCCCTGAGGGGTGTGAGGTGGGGAATACACCCATTGAATGACTGCTGGGGCCCAGGGCTCCCCACGTGACCCCACCCTCTGCTGTCTCAGGGGGAGGCCCCGCCTCCGGAGCAGATGCCAGCCATGCCCCCCACGCCCCCCCAGGCTAAGGAGGGGGTGCGAGGGGCGGCGCAGCGGCTCCGCGGGCAGCAGCTGGAGGCCCTGACCCGCGTGGCCCTGATGGAGCAGCGGGTGAAGGAGCTGCAGCGCCAGAGGAAGGAGCTGAGGATCGAGGTGAGGCTGCAGACCCACGGGGAGCCCCCCGGGCCTTTCCTCCTCGGGGGTCCAACGCCAGGCCCCCAGCCCGCGGGCCCAGCCCTGCGTTCTCTCCGCAGATGGAGGTGGAGGTGGCCCTGCTGCGCGGGGAGCTGGCCGGGGAGCGCGTGGCCGCCCGGCGGGAGGAGGAGCAGCTCCGGGCGCTGCTGGAGCAGCAGGCGGACGCGGAGCAGGGCAGCCGGGAGCAGCGGGAGCAGCGGGAGCAGGTCTGGTTGTCCCGCTGGGTCTCCGTCATCAGTGTCCCTCCTTGTCAGAAGGGTATTCCTGGTGGGGTCCTGGGACCAGGGTTACCCCTGGAGATACTTGGGCTGGGTGGGGAGGCTGTGGTGGAACAGATGCCTCCTTATTTTCTCCTGCATCCCTGGCCGGGATGGTGGGGCCTCTTCCTCTGCCCCACTCTCTTTGGTCAATCTCTCTCTCTTTTTTTTTAGTTTTTTTTTTTTTTATATAAAGTATATTTTATTGACTTTCCACAGAGAGGAAGGGAGAGGGATAGAGAGTTAGAAAAGTCGATGAGAGAGAAACATCGACCAGCTGCCTCCTGCACACCCCTTACTGGGGATGTGCCTGCAACCAAGGTACATGCCCTTGACTGGAATTGAACCCGGGACCTTTCGGTCTGCAGGCCGACGCTCTATCCACTGAGCCAAACTGGTTTCTGCCTCTTTGATCTCTTAATGCCACGTTGTGGAAAACATTAAGCCAACAAGCACAGAAGAGTCAGGTGGCCGCCATATTGGGGCACTTACTAGCTTCAGCGGTGATTAACTGTCATTCCTGTTTCATATTCCTCAGCTGGCTTCCCGATCCCTAGTTTTGAAAGCCCATCCCAGGCATTATATTATTATTATTATTATTATTGATTTTGTTAATCCTCACCCGAGGATATTTTTCCACTGATTTTTAGGGAGAGTGGGAGAGAGAAGGAAAGACAGAGAGAAACATTGATGTGAAAGAAACACATCGATTGGTTGCCTCCGGCAGGAGCCCAGACCAGGGTCTGGGCCGGGAGGAGCCTGCAACCAAGGTACATGCCCTTGACCAGAATCGAACCCCGGACCCTTTGTTCAGCAGGCCGATGCTCAATCCGCTGAGCCAAACTGCTCGGGCTATTTATTTCTTTTTAAACATTTATCTTTATTGTTGAAAGTATTACAGGTGTCTCCCCACCTTTCTTTTTCCCATTGACCCTTGCATCCCGCACCCACCTCTCCCAGGCCTTCACCACACTATTGTCTGTGCCCATGGGCTGTGCATATATACACGTACATTTCCCAGTTAACCTCTCCCCACTCCCCCAGTCCCCCACCCCGCCTTCCCTCTGACATTCTGCAGTCTGTTCCATGCTTCTGTGTCTCTGGATCTATTTTGTTCATCAGTTTGTTTTGTTCATTAGATTCCACATATCAGTGAGATCATGTGATACTTGTCTTTCTCTGACTGACTTATTTCGCTTAGCATAATGCTCTCCAGGTCCCTCCAGGCTGTCTCAAAGGGTAAGAGATTCTCCTTTTTTACTGCTGCGTAGTATTCCGTAGTGTAAACATACCACAGCTTTTTTATCCACTCGTCTATGGATGGGCACTGGCCGTTTCCAGATCTCGGCTATTGTACATTGTGCTGCTATGAACATAGGGGTGCGTACATTCTGTCTGATTGGTGTTGTGGGTTTCTTAGGATATATCCCGGACTGGGCCAAATGACAGTTCCATTTTTTAATATTGTTTTATTTTTTTTTATTTATTTTTTAAAAAATATATATTTTATTGATTTTTTACAGAGAGGAAGAGAGAGGGATAGAAAGCTAGAAACATCGATGAGAGAGAGACATCGATCAGCTGCCTCTTGCACACCCCCTACTGAGGATATGCCCGCAACCAAGGTACATGCCCTTGACCGGAATCAAACCCGGGACCTTTCAGTCTCCAAGCCGACGCTCTATCCATTGAGCCAAACCGGTCTCGGCCATTTTTTAATATTGTTTTATTTCCCGTTTTCATGTTTCCAGATTGTCTCAGAAATGCCCCTTGGCTGTTTGAATCAGGTCCCCCCAAGGGTTGGAATGCTGGGTGTGTTGTTTCACGTCTAACCGCGCCCCCTGCTGCTGTGTTCCTTGTGATTTGCTGGAGAAACCGAGTCTCTGTCCCATGGTCAGGATGTGGCCCGTGTCCTTTGCCAGGTCCTCTTCCGGCAGCAGGTGGAGGGTTAGAACCGGCTGGGTCAGGCTCACGTGTGCTGAGTGCTTCCCGTGCTGGCTGCCCAGACCTCAGTGAGCTCACTCTGATCTCGTCCTGATAATCGTTGACCTAAAGGCTTTGACATCCACGCAGTGGTGGTCATTGCTTGCACTGGTCACCATTGTAACTTAGAAAATGATAACTTCGTAATTCTGTCAGTGGTTCTCTTTGCCCTTATCTTGTGTGTTGTAATTTCCTTGGGCTGGGCCCAGGGTCCTCATTCACCCTCAAAAAGCCTGTATTTCTCCCCGCCCTGATTTCCCTCCTGTAATCTAGACCCGTGTCCTGCTTCTTAAGATACTGGTTCCTAGGTGCACCTTCCTTCCTCAGACACAGGAGCCCAGGCCCCCAGCCCCTCCTCCCTCAGACCCAGGGGTCCAGGCCCCCAGCCCCTCCTCCCTCTGACCCTGAAATCCAGGCCCCCAGCCCCTCCCTCCTCCCTCACATCCAGGGGTCTAGGCCCCCAGCCCCTCCTCCCTCAGACCCAGGGGTCCAGGCCCCCAGCCCTCCTCCCTCAGACCTAGGGGTCCAGGCCCCCAGCCTCTCCTCTCTCAGACCCAGGAGTCCAGGCCCCCAGCCCTCCTCCCTCAGACCCAGGGGTCCAGGCCCCCAGCCCCTCCTCCCTCAGACCCAGGGGTCCAGGCCCCCAGCCCTCCTCCCTCAGACCCAGGGTCCAGGCCCCCAGTCCCTCCTCCCTCAGACCCAGGGGTCCAGGCCCCCAGCCCTCCTCCCTCAGACCCAGGGGTCCAGGCCCCCAGCCCTCCTCCCTCAGACCCAGGGGTCCAGGCCCCCAGCCCTCCTCCCTCACACCCAGGGGTCCAGGCCCCCAACCCTCCTCCCTCAGACCCAGGAGTCTTGGCCCTTCTCAGTTGCCGTACCCAGAGCTGACCTCACCACTCCCTTTTCTGCGTTGTCCCTGCCTCACCCACCCTCCAGTCAGTCACCAGGCCAGAGTCCTGGACCTTGCTCTGCACACGTCTCGTTCACACCCAGGCCTGTCAGTCCACATGTCATTCCTTTCCGTTCCCTGAGCCTCTCTCTAGTCTGTCTCCTTTGCAGCCCCACCGCCCAGGCCCAGAGTGGATCTCATTCCATTCTTGGGGGACTCGTGAAGGAGCGGGTGTCAACCCCCTGAATCCATCTCCCAGAGACCCTTCCGATCCCTCCTCGCTCCCCATGGCCCCGGACAGAGGCTCGTTAGCGCGGCTGGCCAGACCGGACACGAGCTGTGCCCGCCGTTCCCCTGTGGCCTCCACCGCGCTCACTGTCTCCCCCACGTCTGCCTCCCCGACCAGAGTTTGCCCTAAACTTCCCACACTCTTCCACTGCGTGGTGCCTTTGCAGCATGCTGTTCCCTCTGCCCAAAATGCCCTTCCAGCCCCGGCCCCTCCCCAGGTCTTTAAATGCTCCCCAATGTCCGAGGCTCACCTTCAAATCCTTCCACCCAGGAAACCTCGGGCTACCCCAATAAAACTGCCCCGCCCCCTGGGTTCCCACGGTCTCTGCATTTCACGGCCCTGGTTGTCTCAGGCAGGAACCGTGTCCCCACCTGGAGCCGGGGGACCAGGCCTCATCCCCGCTCTGGGCCCCGGTGTCAGTCACCCAGCGTGGACGTGTTTCGCATTCATTCATTTCTTAAAAATATATATTTTATTGATTTTTTACAGAGCGGAAGGGAGAGGGATAGAGAGTTACAATAGAAACATTGATGGGAGAGAAACATCAATCAGCTGCCTCCTGCACACCTCCTACTGGGGATGTGCCCACAACCAAGGTACTTGCCCTTGACTGGAATCGAACCTGGGACCCTTCAGTCTGCAGGCCGACACTCTAACCACTAGCCAAACCGGCTAGGGCAGCATGGATGTGCTTTGCATTTATTCATTTCTTGAACGGCTGTTGGGATGATGCCTACTCTGGGTAGGCCAGCATGGGAGTGGACCAGGCACACGGGGTCCCTGCCCTCACAGAGCCATCCCCAGGCAGGGAGGGGTCCGAGGTCCAGCCGGCCTGGCCCTTGCTGGCCGCTGTGTTCTGTCCCTTGTACTCAGGGGAAGACGGAAAGCCTGGCTTTTCTTTCTTTCTTTCTTTCTTTCTTTCTTTCTTTCTTTCTTTCTTTCTTTCTTTCTTGTTTCCTTTCTTCTATTTAAAAATATATATATATTTTATTGATTCTTTACAGAGAGGAAGAGAGAGGGCTAGAGAGCTAGAAACATCGATGAGAGAGAAACATTGACCAGCTGCCTCCTGCACACCCCCCACTGGGGATGTGCCTGCAACCAAGGTACATGCCCTTGACCGGAATCGAACCTGGGACCCTTCAGTCCGCAGGCCGACGCTCTATCCACTGAGCCAAACCGGTTTTGGCTGGTTATTGATTTTATTTTTTTTAATTTAATAAAAAAATTTTTTTATTAAATCATTATCTGTGTACATATTTTAACATTGCCCCCCCCCCCCCCCCCCCATACATACCCTCCCTCCCCAGAGCTGGTTATTGATTTTAGAGTGTCTGTCCCCTGTGCTCAGGGGAAGACGGAAAGCCCGGCTTTTCTTCCAGGAGCAGAGGCGGCTGAGCCAGGAGCGGGAGCGCGTGGAGGGGCTCCGGCAGAGACTCCGGGAGGCCGAGGGGAGGCTGGACTCGCAGCCGGAGGGCCAGCGCGAGCGGCTGCTGCAGGGCGTGCAGGAGGTGAGGCGGTGCAGGAGGTGAGGCCCGGACCTCCCGGGGACCCCGTGGCCACGCCCCTCCGCCCCAAGGCCTTCGGTACCCTCCTCCCCAGAGCCCCCCACCCCCAGGACTCCAGCCTGGGAGCTCCTGACCCGGAGTCCTGGCCCGCCCCTCCCCTCCTGAGCGCTGGGGGTTCCTGCCCGCAGATGAGGGAACAGCTGGACGCGGCCCAGCGCGCCTACGAGGACCTGGAGTTCCAGCAGCTGGAGCGGGAGAGCCGGCGGGAGGAGGAGGACCACCGGGACAGCCCTGGCGTGTGGGTGCCGGACCCCAAGGTCCAGGAGCTCCAGGCCAGCGTGGCCCAGCACAGGGTGAGCGGGGCTGGACCCGCCTGCCTCCCTCCTGTCCCCCGCTGGCTTCCCCACTCCCTGTCGGGCCCTTTCTCTGTGTCCTGCCTGTGTCACTTCGCAGCAGTAACCACAACAGCTGCTGTTTATTTTTTTATTTTAAAAAAACCATAATTTATTTTTTACAGAGAGGAAGAGAGAGGGATAGAGAGTTAGAAACATCGACCAGCTGCCTCTTTCACACCTCCCACTGGGGATGTGCCCGCACCCAGGTATATGCCCTTGACCAGAATTGAACCTGGTCGACACTCTATCCACTGAGCCACACCGGTTAGGGCTAGCTGCTGTTTACTGAGTGTTTACTATGTGCCTGCACAGTCACATTTCATGGGCATTTAGTCACCGAATCCTTACCACAGCCCTGGGCGGCAAAGCGTATCCCCCCCCCCCCCCCCCTCAGCTTACAAACGAAGAAACGGAGGTTCAGGGTATCCATGTCATCTTTTTTTTTTCTTTTTCTTTTCTTTTTTTTTTTTTTTTTTAAAATATATATATTTATTGATTTTGTACAGAGAGGAAGGGAGAGAGATAGAGAGTTAGAAACATCAATGAGAGAGAGTCATCGATCAGCTGCCTCTTGCACACCCTCTACTGGGGATGTGCCTGCAACTAAGGTACATGCCCTTGACCGGAATCAAACCTGGGACCTTTCGGTCCGCAGGCCGACGCTCTATCCACTGAGCCACACTGGTTTCGGCTCCGCCCCATCTTCTCTCTCTGCATCTCTGGGATCTGTCTGGGTCCTTCCTCCTGTAGCTTCCGGTCTGTTTTCTGTTTGTCCCTTTCTCTCTCTCTCTGGCGACTCTCCCCGGGTCTCCGTGCCCCTTGCTCTCTCCGTGTCTCAGATCCTCCATCCCCTCTCGGGACATCCCCAAGGGGAGGAGGCACTGGGGAGCTTAGGGCCATTACAGAGTTTGCCCCCAAACTTCCCGCTGAGTCCCCCCCAGCCCCTCCCGGGCCCCAGGGTTTGTGTGACCGGGTGGCTCAGTGGGAGCCGCTGGGGCGTGGGGGCAGTGAGTAACAGGGCTCGGGGCGTCCTGCAGCGCCGGATCCAGGTGCTGGAGGAGCAGCTGAAGTCGCTGGGAGAGCAGATGGCAGCCGAGAGCCGGGGGCTGAGCCAGAAGAAGGAGGAAGCCGTTCAGGCCCTGACACAAGTAGGTGGCCCCCAGCCCGCCGCCCTGCTCCCCGGCCCCCCTCCCCGGGGCACCCCGGCGCCTCCCTGAGGCTGGGGCGGCCCATGCTGCCTCGAGGTGTGACAGCCTGGGATGTGGTGCCTTCCCCCAGGAGCGGAGCCGGCTGCTCGAGCTGAACTGCTTTCCGGGAGGCCCTGGCGGAGACTTCTCCGAGCCCAGCCAGGCCCTCACGAAGGTACGGGGTGTCATGCACCTGCCAGCCCCTCCTCCCGCCACCCCTCCTCCCTTGGGATCCAGGACTCGGGGCCTCGGGAATTTGGGTCCCCAGCTCCTCCTCCTCCCCAGGCTGCCCTCCGTCCTCACTCACGCTGGGAGCCTGGACAGCAAGCCCACATGCCAGCACTCCTGTGACCTCGGGCCTTTGTTCTTTCCCCCGAGCTCTGGGCTGGCGCCGGAGGCCATGGCCAGAGCGCCTGGAACTGGGGTCCCCGGGGTCCCTCCAGCTCCTGCTCATCATCACCCCCGCTCTCCCGCAGCTCCTGTTCACGCAGAAGACGGACCGCCAGCTGCTGGTGCTGCAGGACCCCGCCACCCACACTGCCGCCGCCGCCTCCTCCTGCCTCTTCTCCGTCCACAGCTCCTTACAGGTGCCTCCCCGCCACCCCCGCCCCCACCGCCCACCTCCCCCCGCCCCACCATCCCGGTCCCACCGCACACTGTGTCTTTAGAGCTCCCGCTGCGGTTTTCTCCGCCACGGCGCCAGGAAAGGTCGATCGAGGGGACTTTCTAGTTTTAGTTTGATTAGACTCCAGCTTTATTTATTTGTTTTTTTCCTTCTGCCTAACCCCCGTCTCTCCCCTGGAGAGATGGGAGCATGTGTGTGCGCCCAGGAGTACATTTCATTTTCTATTATTTAAAAAAATATATATTTTTCATTGATTTTTTTCAGAGGAAGGGAGATGGAGAGAGAGAAACTTCGATTGGCTGCCTCTCACCCTTCCCCCGTCCCCCGACTACCAGGGATTGAGTGTGAAACCCAGGCATGTGCCCTGATGGGAATCGAACCAGTGACCCTTCAGTGCTCGGGACGATGCTCAACCAACTGAGCCGCACCGGCCAGGGCTGGAATAAAGTTTAAAAGCATCAGAACAGGCATATTGATAAGAAGGCCTCCTCTCCCCACCCCAGAAACACCACAACTTCTTGTTTCTTGAGTATCCTTCCTTTCAGATCATCTTCTTCTTGTAAAAAATACATTTTTATTAATTTCAGAGAGGAAGGGAGAGGGAGAGATAGAAACATCAATGATGACAGAGAATCATTGATTGGCTGCCTCCTGCACATCCCCTATGGGGATCGAGCCCACAACCAGGGCACATGCCCTTGACCGGAATCGAACCCGGGATCCTTCGGCCCAGAGGCTGATGCTCTATCCACTGAGCCAAACCAGCTAGGGCCTTTCGGACCTTCTTAGATGTGAGAGTCCCACCTTATTAATGGGACAAAGATTTCTGAATGGTTGCTTCTGATTTTTTTTTTCATAAATTTGTTTTTTTTTATTTTTTTATTTTATTAAATTATTATCTATGTACATATTTTAACATTCCCCCCCTATACATACCCTCCCTCCCCAGAGTTTTGTGTCCATGGTTGTACTTATATGCATGTATACAAGTCCTTCGGTTGATCTCTTATCTATATCCTCCAGATCTCCCTACCTTCCCCGCTATAATTTGACAGTCTGCTTGTTGCTTTACTGTCTCTATATCTGTCTTTTGGTTCATCAATTTATAATGTTCTTTAATATCCATAAATGAGTGAGGTCATGTGGTATTTCTCTTTCATTGACTGGCTTATTTCACTCAGCATGATGTTCTCCAATTCCATCCAGGTTGCTGCAAATGATGAGAATTCCTTTTTTATGGCAGCATAGTATTCCATTGTGTAGATGTACCATGGTTTTTGGATCCAATCATCTGCTGATGGGCACCTAGGCTGTTTCCAGATTCTAGCTATTGTAGATTGTGCTGCTATGAACATAGGGGTGCATATATCCTTTCTGATTGGTATTTCTAGTTTCTTGGGATATATTCCTAGGAGTGGGATTACTGGGTCAAATGGGAGTTCCATTTTCAGTTTTTTGAGGAAACTCTACACTGTTCTCCACAGTGGCTGCACCAGTCTACATTCCCACCAGCAGTGCACGAGGGTTCCTTTTTCTCCGCAACCTCGCCAACACTTGTCGTTTGTTGATTTGTTGATGTTGACCATTCTGACAGGTGTGAGATGGTACTGCATTGTTGTTTTGATTTGCATCTCTCGGATATGCTTCTGATTTAAAAAAATATATATATTCTATTGAATTTTTATAGAGAGGAAGGAAGGGAGAGGGATAGAGAGTTAGAAACATCGATGAGAGAGAAACACTGATTAGCTGCCTCTTGCACACCCCCCTACCCCTCCCAGAGGATATGCCCGCAACCAAGGCACATGCCCTCGACCGGAATCGATCCCGGGACCCTTCAGTTTGCAGGCCAACGCTCTATCCACTGTTGGAGAACAGTGTGGAGTTTCCTCAACCGGTTTTGGTGCTTTTGATTTTTAATGAAGTAGAGTAGGTGGCGGAGTGTGGTGCCTGGGATGGGTGAACGTTTGGTGACTGTGGTTTGGTTTGCGTTGTGTGGATATGGAGTTGGGGTCAGCACTTAGAAGTTGGTAGCTCTTGTTGTATCATGTAAAACTGTGTGCAGGAATGTGTGTCTCGGTGACGAAGTTGGCTTTTATTTTATAACTTCATCCTCTAGCACGGAGTTTGTCTCCCACGGATGCATTTAGAGCTGACTCACCGTTGTTCATGACTAATAACAACAGTACGAACAACAGCAGCAGAACTCATGACAGCTGATAGTGACGGTCTTCATCGTGTGCCAGACTCTGTTTTAAACGCTTCACATGAGTCACTCACTCGGTCTTGCAAAAGCTCTCGAAGTGGGTTCTTAGATCCACGTTAGAGGTGCGGACACGGAAGCAGAGAGGTGAGGTTCCTTGGCCTGCGGGCATGCGGCAGGGCTGGGATTCGAACCGGGCACTCTGTGTTCAGAGCCTGCGCTCTCACCCACCTGGGCTTCCCTGCGGAAACTATTCTATTCTGTCTCTCTCTTTTTTAATCTCTACCCCAGGATATATTTTCATTTATTTTAGAGAGAGAGGAAGAGAGAGAAACATGAATATGAGGGTTAGGATTAGGGTTAGGGGTTAGGGGTTAGGGGTTAGGGGTTAGAGGACATGATCAGCTGCATGTCCTTTCCCTCCAACCCCCCTGATACCCCGGCTGGGAAGAGAACTCACAACCCTTTGGTACGCGAGATATGCTCCAACCAGCTGAGCCCCGGGGCCAGGGCTGTCTTTATTTATTTATTTTTTTTAGTTTAGAGCACATATGTCAAACACAAGGCCCGCAGGCCAAATCCAGCCCGCCAGGCCTTGCAATGTGGCCCGCACCGCGCTGTCATCACTGCACTCCGCTGTCAGTTTATGACATTGTCAGTTTATGACTGTTCAGTAAACCATTTGACCCGCGATTTAGGCTGAATTTTAGATTTTGGCCCCTTCTCTGATTGAGTTCGACACCCCTAGTTTAGAGAGAGAAATGTCGATATGAGAGTCACGTTGACTGGTTGCCTTCTGCACATGCCCTGGACAGGGCTGGGGAACACACACCAATGCTCTAACCACTGAGCAAAACCGGTCAGGGCAAGGTAGTGTTTATTAAAATACATTATATATATATATATATATATATATATATATATATATATATATATATATATATAAATAAATAACCAGTTTGGCTCAGTGGCTAGAGCATCAGCCTGGGGACTGAAGGGTCCCAGGTTCAATTCCGGTCAAGGGCATGTACCTTGGTTGCGGGCACATCCCCAGTGGGCAGTGTGCAGGAGGCAGCTGATGGATGTTTCTCTCTCATCGATGTTTCTAACTCTCTATCCCTCTCCCTTCCTCTCTGTAAGAAATCAATAAAATATATTTAAAAATAAATAAATAAAAAACAAAAATATATTTTATTGATTTTGTACAGAGAGGAAGGGAGAGAGAGAGAGTTACAAACATCGATGAGAGAGAAACATCGACCAGCTGCCTCTTGCACACCCCCCACTGGGGATGTGCCCACAACCAATGTACATGCCCTTGACTGGAATCGAACCTGGGACCCTTCAGTTTACCGGCTTATGTTCTATCCACTGAGCTTATGTTCTATCCACTGAGCCAAACAGGTCAGGGCTAAAATACATTTCATTTTCCAAATTGAGCTCTCAGCTGTGCAAGTGTGTATATATTTTTTGGGGGGACACCCTGTATATAATGAAAATATACTGTCTCATTGTATGCTCAGAAGAACCCCCAAAAGTAGGTCTTAGGAACTGGGCCACGGGTGAGCAGATAAGGTCTGGGAAATTAGCTTTGCAGATAGTTTCCGTGGAAGCCTGATAAAGGCGGAGTATCAGCTGGGTTGCCAGGCAACCGACGTAGAGTAAATAGGGCCCTTCTCAGTCAATTGCTTATCTGTAAATACGTCCCGGAAGGGTGTCCATTCCTATGGAGCTGATTCCTGAGTTATTGGCCCCGGTGGACAAAAAGCTTCTAAGGCCAGGCAGGCCCTGAATCTGCCGATAGGATCTCGTACCCACCTTGCCCCGTGGTAGAGGCGGGGAGAGGGGGGAGGCCAGGCATTCTCCCGTGAGCTTTGCACAAGGTCACTTGGGTTGTTGTTTATTTATTTATTTATTTATTTATTTAATATATTTTATTGATTTTGTACAGAGAGGAAGGGAGAGAGATAGGGAGTTAGAAACATCGATGAGAGAGAGTCATCAATCAGCTGCCTCTTGCACACCCCCTACTGGGGATATGCCCCCAACCAAGGTACATGCCCTTGACCGGAATGGAACCCAGGACCCTTCAGTCCCCAAGCTGACGCTCTATCCACTGAGCCAAACTGGTCTCGGCTTTTTTTATTTTTAAAAAATATATTTTATTGATTTCTTACAGAGAGGAAGGGAGAGGAATAGAGAGTTAGAAACATCGATGAGAGAAAAACATCGACCAGCTGCCTCCTGCACACCCCCTACTGGGGATGTGCCCACAACCCAGGTACATGTCCTTGACCGGAATCGAACCTGGGACTCTTCAGTCCGCAGGCCGGTGCTCTATCCACTGAGCCACACCGGTCAGGGCCACCCGTTTAAGCCGTGCATCAGCCACAGTGGGCAGTGGGCCATCGCCCCCTGTGCAGAAGGGCAGTCTGAGAAGAGAGGTGGCCTGCCAAGGCCACAGGCCCGGTGCTGGCAGAGCCAGGCTTGAGCCATGCCTGTCTGTGTCCGTGGCCTGTGCCTTTGGAGGACTAGGGCTGCTAGGAACCCTCCGGACGCAGTGGGCACTGAGGTCAGCACCGGGTCACAGGGAGCAGCGGGCTGCAGGGCACAGCAGGGTCCAGGGAGTGTACCCTCACTCCGCAGGTGAACACACACACAGACGAATGAATGTGTGACTCAGTGCGTCGCTCCTCCCTGCCCCTTCTCCCCTCTCACTCCAAGGGCTGGTAGATCCGCGAATTCCACCCCGTCTTCCCAGCATCACGTGACGTCTGAGGACGGCCTCTGCTCGGGTTCAGACGCCTGTCCTGCCCCGTCCCAGCTGGCTGGACTGAGACCCGTCCCTGTGCCTCAGTTTACTTCCCTGCAAAATGGGAAGAATAGCAGCGCCCACTGGTTAATGGTTAAAGCCGTGGCTGGCAAACCGCGGCTCGCTAGCCACATGCGGCTCTTGGGCCCCTTGAGTGTGGCTCTTCCACAAAATACCACGGCCTGGGCGAGTCTGTTTTGAAGAAGTGGCGTTAGAAGTTTAAGTTTAAAGAATTGTGGCTCTCAAAAGAAATTTCATTCGTTGTACTGTTGCTATTTGGCTTTGCCGACCACTGGGTTAAAGGCTTAGCGTGGTGCCTGGCACACAGCAGATGCTCAGTGAATGGGGGCTGCTGGCACTCTGAGCCCAATCACAGTGATCAGTAGGGTTATAACTGTGAGCATCCTTCTTCGATCCACTCCCACCCTCGTCTCTGGTTCTGTGACCCTCTCCTGGCTTCCTGCTTCCTCGCTGATGTCTCCTCTTACGTGGTGTCTCCCAATGACCTATCCCCACACAGCCGTCTTCCCACTTCAGTCCTCCCCATCAAATGCCCTCAGTTGCCCCCAGGCCTCCTCACCTTGGTCCGCCAGCCCCTGCCCACCTCTCCCCCCCTCTCCCCACTCCTCGGCTCCGCTGCAGGAGCGCTGACCAGCCGGTACCCGTTCCCGCCTCAGGACCTCTGCACTTGGCCCCTTCTCCCCTGGCCATCTCTTATCCTTGGACCTTAGGGCAGCGTCCAGAAGGTTGGAAGGTGGCCCTCTTTTAATCCTAACGGGAGTGCATGGTTATTGACTTTAGAGAGCGGAAGATAGAGAGAAATATCAATGTGAGAAATAACCATGGGAGAGAGCAACCTCGATCACTTGCTTCCCGTACATGCCCCTATTCGGGGTCGAACCTATAACCATTTTTGGTGTACTGGGGGCCACTCTCACCTACTGAGCCACACCGCAGAGCCAGGCTGCACTTAATTGTCTTGTTTATTTAAATATGTTTTTTTTATTTATTATTTTATTGTTAATCCTTACTTGAGGTTATATTTTTTTCATTGGTTTTCATTTTTAGAAGTATTTTTATTGATTTCAGAGAGGAAGGTAGAGGGAGAGAGAGAGATAGAAACGTCAATGATGAGAGAGAATCATTGATTGGCTGCCTCCTACATCCCCCCTCCCCCACTGGGGATGGAGCCCACAACCTGGGCATGTGCCCTGCCTGGGAATCGAACGCTGACCTTCTGGTTCATAGGTTGCCACTCAACCACTGAGCAAGGCAGGCCGGGCTCCGTTGATGTTTAGATACAGTGGAAAGGAAGGGGAGAGACAGAGAGAGAAACATTGATGTGAGAGACACGTCGATTGGTTGCTTCCTGCAGCACCCAGACCAGGGCAGGGGATTGAGCCTGCAACCAAGGCATGTGTCCTTGACTGGAATTGAACCTGGGACCCTTCAGTTTGAGGGCTGACTCTCCAACCACTGAGCCAAATCTGCTAGGGCTTATTGAGAGAGAGAGGAAAGGAGAGGGAGGGAGGGAGGGAGGGGGAGAGAGAGAGAGAGAGAGAGAGAGAGAGAGAGAGAGAGAGAGAAACATTGATGAGAGAGAAACATCAACTGTCTACTGCACACACCCTCTCCCATCCCCTTCGCCCCTCTACCCCCCCTGGGGATTGAACTTGCAACCCAGGCATATTCCCTGACCTACATATTTTTTTAAAGCGAACATTCTACTCATTCAAAGTCCAAAGGGCACGGGAGGTGATGCAGAGAAAAGGCTCTTCCGCTATTATTTCCGTCCGTTCAGGTCATCTGCTGGGGGCGGCTGGGGAGACCGATTCCTGTGTCTTCTTGGATATGTTTATGTTTACACATTCTGTCTCCCCCTCTTTGTGCATAGATATGTCTTCACCCTGCTCTATGCTTTTGTTGTTGTTGTTGTTAATCCTCACCCGAGGATATTTTTCCATTGACTTTTAGGGAGAGTGGAAGAGAGGGAAATACGGACAGAGACATTGATGTGAGAGAGACACATCCATTGGTTGCCTTCTGGACGTGCCCCGACCAGGGCCTGTCCAGGGAGAAGCCTGTAACCTAGGTACATGCCTTTGACCAAAATTGAACCCGGGACCCTTTGGTCCACAGTCCAACGCTCTATCCGCCGAGCCAAACTGGCGAGGGCCTGCTCTATGCTTTTATCTTGGGGATTATTTTATCTCTGGCTATAAAGAGCATCCCCCCGTTTACTATATGGATTGCAGACTTTTCCACGGAGCGGAGCGGAAGATCCCTGCTTTATTTCCCCTGCCCCTTCTGTGGGCACGTGGTGGCCTCCAGGCTTCTGAGGGGAATACCTGGAACCCAGGTCATTTTGCGTATGTATGGGTATGTCCATAGGATACAGTCCTACAAGTGGAACTGGAGCTCAAAGATTTATGCATTTGTCATTAAAATAAAATAAAAGAGCCCTAACCAGTTTGGCTCAGTGGGTAGAGTGTCGGCCTGCCGACTGAAGGATCCCTGGTTCGATTCTGGTCAAGGGCGTGTACCTTGGTTGCGGGCACATCCCCAGTAGGGAGTGTACAGTGATGAATGTTTCTCTCTCAGCGATGTTTCTAACTCTCTTCCTCTCCCTTCCTCTCTGTAAAAAATAAATAAGATATATTTAAAAAAAAAAAAAAAACCAAATTGGCCTCCATAAATGTTGTTCCAATAGAACCGCCTGCCTCCCCCCCGCCCCCTAATTTGTGGGAGAGTGTCTGGGTTTCCCACGCGCCCACACACAGTAGAATTTTTCTTTATAGTTTTTTTTTTTAAATATATTTTTTATTGATCTTTTACAGAGAGGAAGAGAGAGGGATAGAGAGTTAGAAACATCGATGAGAGAATCATTGATCAGCTGCCTCCTGCACACCCCCCCAACCCTCCCCCGGGATGTGCCCACAACCAAGGCACATGCCCCTGACCGGAATCGAACCTGGGACCTTTCAGTCCACAGACTGACGCTCTATCCACTGAGCCAAATTGGTTTTGGCTCTTTATAGTTTTATCAAAATGAGATTCACACACCACACAATTCACCCGGTGGAGAAGTATAACCCAGTGGCCTTCAGAGTTGTGCAACCATCACCCCAACTTCAGGGCCTATCCGTCACCCCTCAGCTCCCTCTCTTCCCCGGGTCCCTGGCGGCCATAACCTACTTCCTGTCTCCGGATCTGCCCGTTCTGGGCGTCAGGCCGTGTGGCCCTCTGAGCCTGGCCGCTGCCTCAGCCCCTGGGCCGCGGGGCTTTCTGATCTGTGCCCGTCAGATGGTGGTTTTCCCCGGCAGCCAGTCCTCCGGCTTCCGGCTGAGATTGGGCATCTCGTGTGCTTCCAGGGCTCCATCGGCCTCCAGCGGAATGGAAGTCTGACCCGGAAGAGGGGAGAGAGGCTGAGCCAGAGGGGGTCCCCCCGGCCTCTGTCCCTCCACTGTACCGGTGAGGACCCCTCTGGAGACCCTCCCCGCCTCCCTGAGCTCAGGGTGGAGGGACTTGGCCTGGGTGCCTGTTGGGGGGGAGAGGAGGGAGCGGACGAGGGGGGACCCCAGCCTCCTAGCCCAGCTCCTCTCGCCCAGGACCCCTGGAGGCCCCAGCCCTCCCACCAGCAGCAGGAGACTCCGGGAGGCACCCACTCTACCAGCTGCTGAACTGCGGCGCTGGGAACAGGTGAGGCGTCCGGAGGAGGGGGACATGGGGGGAGACAGGGCCCCTGTAACCGGCCCGGCCTCTGTCCCCCCTCTCAGCTGTGGGGCGCTCTACCCTGACATCGCCCGCATGGAGCGGCTCCTGCAGCAGGCCGTGGCGGAGCGGGAGCGGCTGCTCAAGGCCAGGGTGAGACCCCAGACCCTCCTCTCCTCTCAGACCCAGGAGACAGGCCCCCAGCCCCTCCTCCCTCAGACCCAGGAGTCCAGCCCCTCCTCTTCCCTCAGACCCAGGGGTCCAGGCCCCCAGCCCTCCTCCCTCAGACCCAGGAGTGCAGGCCCCCAGCCCCTCCTCCCTCAGACCCAGGGGTTCAGGTCCCCAGCCCCTCCTCCCTCACACCCAGGAGTCCAGGTCCCCAGCCCCTCCTCCCTCAGACCCAGGAGTCCAGACCCCCAGCCCCTCCTTCCTCAGACCCAGGAGTCCAGCCCCTCCTCCTCCCTCAGACCCAGGGATCCAGGCCCCTCCTCCTCCCTCAGATCCAGGACCCCGGCCCCTCCTTCCCCAGACCCAGGAGTCCAGGCCCCCAGCCCCTCCTCCCTCAGACCCAGGCCCCCAGCCCCTCCTCCCTCAGACCCAGGGGTCCAGGCCCCCAGCCCCTCCTCCCTCAGACCAGGAGCCCAGGCCCCCAACCCCTCCTCCCTCAGACCAGGAGCCCAGGCCCCCAACCCCTCCTCCCTCAGACCCAGGAGTCCAGGCCCCCAGCTCCTCCTCCCTCAGACCAGGAGTCCAGGCCCCCAGTCCCTCCTCCCTCAGACCCAGGAGTCTCAGCCCCTAGCTCTTTCTCCCTCAGACCCAGGAGTCCAGGCCCCCTGCCCCTCCTCCCTCAGACCCAGGAGTCCAGGCCCCCTGCCCCTCCTCCCTCAGACCCAGGAGTCCAGGCCCCCAGCCCCTCCTCCCTCAGACCCAGGAGTCCAGGCCCCAGCCCCTCCTCCCTCAGACCCAGGCGTCCAGGCCCCCAGCCCCTCCTCCCTCAGACCCAGGAGTGCAGGCCCCCAGCTTTCCTTCCTCAGACCCAGGAGTCCAGGCCCCCTGCCCCTCCTCCCTCAGACCAGGAGTCCAGGCCCCCAGCCCCTCCCCCCTCAGACCCAGGGGTCCAGGCCCCTCCTCCCTCAGACCCAGGGGTCCAGTATATTCACCCCCAGATCTGATTGGTCAGTATCATCACTGACTCCTTCCTGAACCCACAGGAAGGAACAAGAAGAACCACAGAAGGTTCCTCAGGTCCCGCCGTTCCTGCCATCATGGTCAGTCTCCTACCCTCGCCCCCCTCCCCTCCCCTCCCCCCCCCCCCCCCCCCCCCCCCGCCCCGGCTCCTCTCGCCCCTGACCTCTGCCCTTTCTTACCTCGCCCTTTCCTCTCAGGGGCACCGACACATTTCCCGGGCCTGGCAAGGGAAGGGGAACTAGAGAGACGTAGCTCCCGTCCCGTTGGGATTGTCTGTCCCCACGGCGTGGCCTTGGGCGACAGCCCCACTTCCCGCACCTCAGTGTCCTCTCCCGTAAGCGGGCAGCGGCGTCAGCGGGTGCTGCCAGACGAGGGCAACTGCATCCCGGGCTTTTAAAAATCATTTAACATTTTGTGGTTTTGTTTTTTGGTTCTTTTTTTTTTAAAAAAAATATATATTTTTATTGATTTTGTACAGAGAGGAAGGGAGAGAGATAGAGAGTTAGAAACATCGATGAGAGAGAGTCATCGATCAGCTGCCTCTTGCACATCCCCTACTGGGGATATGCCCGCAACCAAGGTACATGCCCTTGACCGGAATGGAACCCGGGACCCTTCAGTGCCCAAGCCGACGCTATATCCATTGAGCCAAACCGGTCTCAGCGTTTTTTGGTTCTTTTAAAGTACTTTTTATTATAGAATGAGAGGCATGGTGCATGAAATTCATGCATGGGTGGGTTCCCTCAGCCCGTCCTGCACCCTTTCCAATCTGGGACTCCTCGGGGGATGTCTGATTGCCAATTTAGGCCTGATCCCACAATCCAGGACCACTGGCTCCTAACCACTCCCCTGCCTGCCCTTAACCACTCTCCCTGCCTGATCACCCCTAACCACTCTCCACTGCTGATCTGATCACCCTGACCACCCTCTCCTGCTGGCCTGATCGCCCCTGACCACTGTCCACTGCTGGCCTAATCGCTCCTAACCGCCTCTGCCTCGGCCCCTGCCACCATGGCTTTGTCCGGAAGGAAGTCTGGAAGATGTCCAGTCTAATTAGCATATTGCCCTTTTATTAGTATAAACGATTCAGGCACATGCAAAAGTAGAGAGAATAAACCCCGAGATGCCCACCACGCAGCTTCAGTGACGATCAGAACTGAGTCTTGTTTTAGTTGCCAGCTTTGTTTATGGATCCCACACGGACTTCCCTCTCTGCAGTGGAATATTTTACATCAAACTGCAGATATCCTATCATTTCACCCATTCCTCACGGTGTATCTCCAATATATAAGTATTTTTAACATAAAAATTCTGCTGTCATACCTTATCAAGACTATTAATTCTGTGACATCCTAATACCTGGTCCATATTCACATCCCCCTAATTGTCTCCAAAATATCACCGGGACTGTGGATATTTAAATCTGGATCCAAACAAAGCCCTCACAATACATTTTTTAAATGTCTCAAATCACTGAGATTAAAAGTCCTCCCTTTCCACTTATTATTATTTTTTTAATCCTCACTTGAGGCTATGTTCTTTTACTGATTTTAGAGAAAGAGGAAGGTGGGAGGAGGAGAGAGAGAAACATCCATGTGAGAGAAACATTGATCAGTTTCCTCCTGCACACGCCCCGACTGGAATTGAACCTGTAACCCAGGCATAGGCCCTGACACGGAATCAAACCCATAATATTTTACATCAAATTGGATCCCACGTGGACTTCCCTCAATATATATATTTATTGACTGCAAAGAGGAAGGGAGAGGGAGAGAGAGAGAAACATCAATGATGAGAGATAATCATTGATCGGCTGCCTCCTGCATGCTCCCTACTGGGGATCGAGCCCACAACCCGGTTCATGTGCCCTGACTGGGAATCAAACCGTGACCTCCTGGTTCATAGGTCGATGCTCAAACACTGAGCCAAATCAGCCATGCCTCACTTTTGTTGTTGTTGTTAATCCTCACCTAAGGATGTTTTGCCATTGATTTTTAGAGAGAATGGAAGGGAGGGGGAGAGACAAAGAGAGAAACCTTGATGTGAGAGACACGTCGATTGGTTGCCTCCCACATGACCCTCACCCATGGATGGGGCCTGGGACTGAGGTACATGCCCTTGACCAGAACTGAACCCAGGGCCCTTCAGTCCATGGACTGATGCTCTATCCCAGGGGTCTTCAAACTACGGCCCTCGGGCCACATGCGGCCCGCAGAGGAGTCTGATCCGGCCCGCCAGGTTTTTTGGGCAGTGAGCGCAGCCGAGGTGTTACAGTAGGAATTAGTAGTTCATATAGTCCAGCCCTCCAGCTCTCTGAGGGACCGTGATCTGGCCCGCACTTTAAAAAGTTTGAGGACCCCTGCACTGAGCCAACCTGGCTCGGGCTCCACTTTTTTTTTTTTTAATGCCATCTTTTAATGGGAAAAAATCAAGTCATTTATCTTGTAGAGATTCTCACACTCTGGATTTAGCTGCAAGGCTCCATATTAAAATGATATTTTCACCTCTGCATTAATACATTTCTTTTTAAAAAAATATATATTTTATTGATTTCTACAGAGAAGAAGGGAGAGGGATAGAGAGTTAGAAACATTGATGACAAAGAAACACAGATCAGCTGCCTCTTGCACGCTCCCTACTGGGGACGTGCCCGCAACCAAGGTACATGCCCTTGACCGGAATCGAACCTGGGACCTTTCAGTCCACAGGCTGACGCTCTATCCACTGAGCCACACGGGCTTCAGCATGCATTAGTACATTTCTGTTGTAAAGAACGCGACAGGCGGGAAAGTGAAGGCTACTCTGGAGCCCTCCTCCCTTCGCGGTTCTGTGGTTAAAAAGCCTTGGAGTTTTCTTACACTTTCCCACGTGCCCTGCTGTGCTGTGAACTTCTTGGGAATGAGCACGTCGCTCCCAGCCTGCTTTTCGCTGCCCCACCCCGGGTGCTTTCCTTGCTCATTTCTCCCCTGCGGAGGGGTGCCTGCCGTGACGTGGGCCCGGACGGCAGCAGGGATCGAAGGGACAACCCCTGCCCTCGGGAAGCTGGGTTTCCTGGGAGGAGAACAGGCAGGAAGTCAGTAACATAAGGTGCTGATCCAGGAGACCGGAGAGAGGGAGTTAATGAGGCGCAGGCCCAGAGAAAAATGGGCCTCTCAAAGGTTGGGCCCCCAAAACCGAGGAAACCTTTCCTATTTATATCTTTTCTAGCTCTTGGTCTCCCAAATTTGGAATGAGACTTCCGGGCCTTCTGAGAAAGAGGTCCTGTGTGCTGGGGCAGGCTGTGAAGCCGTATCTCAAGGCCTGGCCTGGCGCCAGCACCGACAACTCTGTCCGGGGCATCGTTTATGGCCTCTCTGGAAGGGGAGCAGTCTTTTTTTTTTTTTTTTTTTTTAATATTTTATTGATTTTTGTACAGAGGGGAAGGGAGAGATATAGAGAGCTAGAAACATCAATGAGAGAGAGTCATCGATCAGCTGCCTCCTGCACACCCACCACTGGGGATGTGCCCTCAACCAAGGTACGTGCCCTTGACCGGAATCGAACCCGGGACCTTTCAGTCCCCAAGCCGATGCTCTATCCACTGAGCCAAACCGGTTTCGGCGGGAGTAGTCTTATTTTCCCCTATTATTTAAGCAAGCAAATGTTTACAAAAGCCAGAAGAGCAGGGTTAAAGTTTCAGACAGCAGTTTTATGTGAGATGGATGTGTCAGTGCGTGCCGGGCTGATCAGAGCCAGGGAGTAGACAGAGCCCGCGGGGTGGCAGAGCCGTCCCGCTGTCGGGCAGGAGCTCCAGCTCATTAAAAACGAAGCCCCTGGCCGGAACCGGTTTGGCTCAGTGGTAGATCGTCGGTCTGTGGACTGAAAGGTCCCAGGTTCGATTCCCGTCAAGGGCATGTACCTGGGTTGTGGGCACATCCCCAGTAGGGGGTGTGCAAGAGGCAGCTGGTTGATGTTTCTCTCTCATCGACGTTTCTAGCTCTCTATCTCTCTCCCTTCCTCTCTGTAAAAAATCAATAAAAAATATATAAATATTAAAAAAAAAAATGAAGCCCCTGAAACATAGGGGGCAGCATCGCTCAGTAACTAGTGTGTCCCCGGTTCACAGCCTAGAGGGGAACCACTGGGTGGGAGAGTGACAGAAGCAGCCCCCGGAGGAGGTGCTGGTGACTGAGGTTCATTCAGGGGAACAGGCTCTGAGAGGGGCAGGGGTTCTGTAGGGTGAACAGGTGGGCGGCGGGGGAGAGTCAGGAATCCCGAGTCCATCCTGCTCTGGATCAGGGCCGACTCCACCACGCCCTGCCTGGGTGAGTCCCCTGCTTTCCGAAGCCTCAGTTTCCCCATCTGTCAAACGGGGACAGTGGTGGGTGGTTTGGGAGAGGAAACGAAGGGGTGGCTGTGGTCACTCAGCACAGTCTGGGCGCCCTGGGGTGGGGGGACCGTCCACACACGTGGGCGACCTGTAGGATGGCCGTGTGGATTTGGCGACTTGACCCGTAGGCCTCCGGGCCCCGGTGGGCGTCCTTTTAACTGTCCCTGCCCCTCCTGCGCCTTCTCTCTGCTGCTCTGCATCCCCCCATTCTCCTCCTGGTCGCTCTCCCTGTCTCCCTCCCGTGGGCCTCAGCTGGTGCTCACCCCTTCCTGCTGGGGCCTCGCTTTCGTCTTCTCAGCCCTCGACTCTCAAAGTGTGGCCCGTGGACCAATTGGCGCTCCCGGGGCTTGTTAGAGGTGCAGGACCTCACCCCAGGCCAGGCCCCTGGGAGTGACTGAGTCTGAGCTTCCATGTTAACAAACGCGCTTACCCGCTGGGCTTAGCTGCGCCCAGAGCCTCAGGACCACAGGGCACGTCCTTCTTGGCAGGGGCCACTCGGGAAGAGCTTGCCTGCTGGGCCTGGGAACAGAGACACTGTCAGGGCCTTAGTTTGGTTCTTCTCCCCTCTGGCCACGGGAGATGAGCCCTGCCTGGGAGTCCTGCCCTGGTCGGCTCTGGCTGTGTGACGTGGGCTCGGGGACAACCTCTCTGCGTCTTGGTTTCCATTTCTGTAAAATGGGGATAAAGCCCCGGGCAAGTAGCCCCGTGAGTGAGAGCATCACCCCAGTACACCAAGGTTGTGGGTTCGATCCCCAGGTGGGGCACTGACGAATGCATCAATAAGGGGAACAACAAATCTATGTTTCTCTTCCGCTCTATCTAAAAAACAAAGACAAAGCAAAGATGGGGATGACCATGTGCTTGCTTACCCCCCGAGGGTTTAGGGGGCAGAGGAGTTACACCTATTCAGTGCTCGCACGGGGAATGGTCAGTGATTTAACCACAGCAACAATAATAATGGAACCCATGCTCTGGTTTATTGATCTCTTGCTGTTTGGTCCCTGGTTAACCGGCGGAATATGAGGGGCCCACTGTGGAGACCTCACGGAGGGGCCCCTCACCTCTGACATGCCTTTGGTGTTTCAGGGTTCCCGTCCCAGCTCTGCCCACTAAGCTCTGGGTGACTTCTGGCAGATTTCTGTATCCCAGTTTGCTCATCTGTGATATGGGACGCATAGTGGCCCTGTCCCAGGGTTGGCAGTGGGGAGTCAAGGAGTTGATGCTGGTAAATTCCTTAAAAAAAAAAAAAAAAAAAAATATATATATATATATATATATATATATATATATTTTTTTTTTAATGTATTTTATTGATTTTTTACAGAGAGGAAGAGAGGGATAGAGAGTTAGAAACATCAATGAGAGAGAATCATCGACCAGCTGCCTCTTGTACACCCCCTACTGGGGATGTGCCCGCAACCAAGGTACATGCCCTTGACCAGAATTGAACCTGGGACTTTTCAGTCCTCAGGCCGATACTCTATCCACTGAGCCAAACCGATTTTGGCTAAAAAATATATATTTTTATTGATTGATTTTAGAGAGAGGAAGGGAGAGAGAGAAACATCAATTTGTTGTCCCACTTATTTAAAAAAATATATATTTTTATTGATTTCCAAGAAGTGAGAGGGAGAGATCATCAATGATGAGAGAGAATCATCAATAGGTGCCTCCTAACCGCCCCCTACTGGGAATCAAGCCAGAAACCCGGACATGTGTCCCGACTGGGAATTGGGGCTGTGACCTCCTGGTTCATAGGTCAACGTTCAACCACTGAGCCACACCAGGTGGGCTCATTGGTTGACTCTTGTATGTGCTCTGACCTGGGATCAAAGCCGCCCAATGGCGTATGGGGACCACATTCTAACCCACTGGTCACTGTGAACGATACCGTTTAAAGGCTGGCACAGGCCTGCGTGGGCAGCTGTGAGCAGCCTCCCTGGGGCTCCAGGGCCCCTCCTGACCCTCGGCTGCCCCTCTGTCTCCCCCAGGCCCTGCCCGCGCTCCCCCCACGCCCTCCCGGCCCCCGGGTCTTGGATCTCCGGCTGCACCTGGAACGCTGGGGCCACAACCCCGAAAGCTGCCCGCACGTCCAGGTGTCCGCGGGATCCTGCCGCGGCGCGCTGGTGAAGATGGGGGGCCGCATCAAGACCTGGCGGAAGCGGTGGTTCTGCTTCGACCGCCAGGCCCGCCGCCTGGCCTACTACTCCGGTAACGGCCTGGCCCTGCGGCCTGGGGCTGGGACAGCACTCAGGGCCTCCCCCGACACCTGCGGGTCCCAGCCCCATGCCCCTCTTTCTCTCTTAGGCTCGTGGGTCTGGATCCCCAGGACTCAGGAGTCTAGACCCCCTCTCCCCACTTCCCCCAGGGCCCAGGAATTCGGTCCCTACTCCTTCCTCACCCACCACAACTCAGGAACCTGGGCTCCCACCGCCCCTTCCCCCCGGGACAGGGATCCAGATCTGCACCCTCACCTTCCTCCTACAGAAAGCCTGCCTTAGTCACGTGGATAACAGTTTTTAAAAAATATATATATATTTTACTGATTTTTTTTTTTAACAGAGAAAGGGAGAAGGACAGAGAGCTAGAAACATCAACCAGCTGCCTCCTGCACCCCCCCCCCACCGGGGACATGCCCGCAACCAAAGCACATGCCCCCCGATTGGAATCGAACCCAGAACCTCTCAGTTTGCTCTATCCATGGAGCCAAATCGGCCTCGGCTGGATAACAGCTTTGTACAGTTCTGGCTCCCACACCCCACTTTCCTAAGGCACCCAGGAGGAGTCAGACCCACATTCTCCCTGCCCCCTACCTCCCCACTCCATCACCAGGAGTCCAGGCCCCTGTCGCTTTTTCTGTAGGGGAACCAATGACGCTGACCTCTCCTTGGGTGGCAGGGACCAAGGCATTGAGGGACCTGGGATCCCAGCCCCATTCGCTAGCCCTGTCCGGCCTCCACACCAGTTTCCCATTCAGCATCAACGTTCATTCACCTTCCAACTCCGGATTGGGCCCAGTGACCCCCAACACACACACACACACACACACACACACACACACCCCTCACTAACTTTCTTCACATACACACACACACACCTCACTTTCTTCTCTCTCTCTCTCTCTCTCTCACACACACCTCACTGTTTCTTCTCCCTCCCTCCCTCCCTCCCTCTCTCTCTCTCTCTCTCTCTCTCTCTCTCACACACACACACACACACACACACACGCACACCCCTCACTAACCGCTTCTCCCCTCCTCCCTCTGTCAGACAAAGAAGAGTCCAAGCTCAAAGGCGTCATCTACTTCCAGGCCATCGAGGAAGTCTATTATGACCACCTACGCTGTGCTTTCAAGGTGAGTCCCCGCTTGCTCCTGCCTGTCCTGGTCTGACCCCTGCAGTCAGGCCGTAGCTAGTCCCCGGGAGAGGCCCTCCAGTCCCCCACGGCCGGGGGGCTCCATCCAGACCGGGATCAGCGGGTCATGTCATGCAGGGGCCAAGCATTGAGAGTGCAGTCTCTGGCTCTCGGCCACTGTTGCTTTTCTTGGATAAAGAGATGTAGAGCAAAAACTGGGCAAACTCTGATGCGAATGAAGCTGGGTCTGGATGAAGGCGGCGGGGGGAGGGCTGGGGCGGCCTGGGAGCATCTGGAGGAGACAGTGGCTCCAGCTTCGGTCCAAAGTTGCCAAATGGGAATGGGCCCCATGTCACATCATTTCCTTTTTCCCCGAGAGCCGTGGTCGGCAAACTCATTAGTCAACGGAGCCAAATAGCAACAGGACAACGATTGAAATTTCTTTGGAGAGCCAAAATTTTTTTAACTTAAACTTCTTCTAACACCACTTCTTCAAAGTTGACTCGCTCAGGCCGTGGTAATTTGTGGAAGAGCCACACTCAAGGGGCCAAAGAGCCGCATCTGGCTCACGAGCCGCAGTTTGCTGACCACGGGCCCTATAGGACTCAGGGATTCAGACTTTTAGGACAGTGCAGAGCCACCAGTTTAAAGGTTGGCCACTGGTACCGTGTGTAGAAATGGGCGGGGAAAGCAACCAGCTGGGGCATCAGGGAAGTGGCTAACTTCCTTTTGCCAGCCTTAGTTTTCCCACCTGCAAAACGAGCACCCGTCAGCCCATTTCCTCAGAGGTCAGAAGGTTAAAGACAGGTGATGGATGTAAGGGATTTGCTGAATTCGTGTTTGGCAAGTAAGAACACACCAGCTTCCCCCAGTTACAGACCAAGGAGACCTGCATTTTGGAGAGGGGAAATCTGAATGCTTAGCTTTTTTTCTTCTTCTTTTTTTAAAATATATATTTTATTGATTTTGTAGAGAGGGAGAGAGATAGTTAGAAACATCGATGAGAGAGAGTCATTTATCAGCTGCCTCTTGCACACCCCCTACTGGGGATATGCCCGCAACCAAGGTACATGCCCTTGACCGGAATCAAACCCGGGACCCTTCAGTCCCCAAGCCGACGCTCTATCCATTGAGCCAAACCGGTCTCGGCATGAATGCTAAGCTTTCTAATATAAGAAAGGTCAGGCTGGGGGGAAAGGAACATGGGATTCCTCCCTTTAAATCCCTCTCTCCCCAGACTCTAAGCCCCTTAGATGTGTTCATTCATCTACTCCTAACCCAGGGAGGTAGGCAGCATTATTTAGGAAGGCCGATGGGGGAACAGAGTCTAGATAACTTGTCCCATGCCTCGCAGCCTGTGGACGTCCCAAGGCTGGGATTCCAACACACATGTTCTCTTATCCACTTGCCCCAGAGCCCCAACCCTCGCCTGACTTTCTGCGTCAAAACCTACGAACGCCTGTTCTACATGGTGGCACCCAGCCCCGAGGCCATGCGCATTTGGATGGACGTTATCGTGACCGCGGCTGATGAGAACCACGTCCCCTGAGCGGCACCACCCCGTGGGAGGGGGGAAAGGGGGCGGGACGGCCAGCGAGGCCCCGCCTACCCGGTACCCTGGCCCCGCCCACCCCGGGGCCTGCCCCGCCCCCTGGAACTCAGCTGGGAACTCCGCAGGCGCTGCGCTCTGCCGGCCTGAGCTGCGCTGTTTTCTCCGGGGCTGCAGGTGCCTTCCCCCAAGCAGGGAAGCCAGCCCTGGGGCCCCGTCCCGGGCAGGAGGGAGATGGCGGGGGCGGGAAGGAACTATTTATTGGTGCTCCTGTGACACCGAATTAAACATGGAGGAAACATTGGTGGCTGTTTTTCCCCCCCCCCCCCAACCCAGGCATTGGGGCCCCTCGGCCCCTTGGGCAAGGACATCCTAAGAGTGACAGGTCCCCTGAGAGCCACGTATCCCACAGCCCATTCTCCCCTCTTTAAACATGGAAGCTTTCCTTTAAGGTCAGGCTGGAATAGGGCCGGGGAGCAGCATGGGTTCTAACCTGTGGGATTTTTTTTTTTTTTAGTTGTGGGCCCACCTCCTTCCACCCTCTTTGATGTGCCTGGGCTCTTGGCAATGACTAGGGGCTCCCGGGCCCCTGCCCTCGGGCCTTGGCACATCCGGTTCCCTCTGCCCTGCCCTGCCCAGCGCACTCCTCGCACTCCTCGTGCTTCAGGGCTTAGCTGGGGAGCTGGTCCTGACTGCCCAGGCCGGGTCGGGCACCCCTTGGAGCTCCCCTGCCCCATCCCCCCGCACACCTAGGTTGTCACTGGTGATGGATTGATATAGGCTGGGCGCTCCATGAGGGCAGAGCCAGGGCTGTCCTGTCCCTGCCTGCCGTGACCCCAGCACGATGGGGCACGTTTCATCCCATGAAAGTGAAACAAAATGAAACAACCCAACTTCCCTTTCACGCCTGGGTCTTTGTAAACGCTGCTGCTTCTGCTTAGACAGCTCTCCCCGCTCCACCCCATCTGCACTCATCATTTCGGTTTTAGCTGAGACGTTTCCTCCTCCAGGGAGCCCTCCCTGGTTCTCGTGGCTGAGTCAGAGGCTTCCTCTGGGCCTCCCGTCCCAGCTCTGATCACTCATCGCAGCTGGGACTGCTCCGGGTCATCGCCGAGGAGTGTCTCTTTGCTGGACGGGAGCTCCGGAAGGCAAGGACAGGCTGTCCCGGTCGCTTCTGAGTCTCTGATGCACAGCAAAGGGTGTTGAGGGGATGACTAATGGTGGGATGAATGGATGGGAGAGAGATGCTGAGACTGGGGACAATGGGGACCAAGGCAGACACAGAACTCTAGGCTCTAGGTCTGACCTGAGAGCGCCCTTCTCAGGAGGGGGACCTGTCAGCCACACGGGCCTGCCCTGTGCTGGGGACCTATCAGCCACGCGGGCCATAGGCCACAAAGTGGGCCCAGTACGTGCCATAGGCAGAGGGGCTGGGGGCTGAATTGATCCAAGAATGCAGAGTCTCCCACCTTCAGGGAGGGCGGACGTCCCTGGGCTGAGCCTGCCCTGTGCCAGGGGACAGGAAACCCACAGTGGACCTGGCCCCGGGCTTGTCTGAGGCCCGGCGTGAACTCCAGTGCCGGGGACCACCTCCACCCTGGCCCCTCCGTGTGTACATCCGAGCACCAGATTATAAATCTCCTTCCAGTGAAGAGCCAGCTGGGAGGAGTCACGGAGCAGGTTGAACGGAGGCCCCACGTTCAAACCTCCCTCTGCTCTCTGGTCTGGGGCCAGGCCGGGGTCAGCGCCCAGGATCCGGGCAGGCCTGAGCAAGAGGAGGCTCCCCACCCTGGTCCCGTTCCCTCCCCAGACGCCAGTTCTGCTGGTCCAGCCAGTTCGGGTTCCTCCCTGAAACTCTCCCACGCGCCCGCCGGGGCCTGCAGGGCCTCCTGCTTCTGAGCACACAGTAATAATAGTATCGCCAGCCGGCCTCCCTCCGCCCCGCGGGAGAGGGGTTTTCAGACCCATTTGGTGAAGGAGGCAGCCGGGTTCGGAGAAGGAGACACGGCTGCTTGAGGTCACACAGCAGGAAGATGGCAGAGGCAGGCTTACGATCCCATACCCCCACAGCCCACAGCCTCACTCACTCTGCCATGGAAGCACCCCTTCCTTTGTTGTAAAAACGGACACCTCAGGGGCTAAGAGCGGTGAAGACACTCAGCACGGGGTCACCCAGCAAAAGTGGGGCTGGGCTTCCCGGCTGGGAGGCAGGGCGGCGGGGGCCAGGGCCGCATGACCTCACCAGCAGTCATTCACTTTCTCCCGAATCACGATGCCCAGTGACCCCACCCCTGTGACTGAGGTGCTAGTCATTGTTGGGAATGGGGGTGGGGGTGGGGGTGGCGGGGAGGGCGGGCCATGGGGTCTGGGAGACACATAATATCTTTACGAACACAGCTGCTCCTTTTACTGCCATCGCTACATCTCCTCTATGAGCCAAGAGAAACAAAGCAGGGGTCAAGCTGGAACATTATAGTATAATAAATGGAATATAATCTATCATAATAAAAGTGTAATATGCAAATCGACCAAACGGCCGAACAGCAGAACGACCATCCCGACATTCTTCCGGAAAACCTTCCAGATGAAGCTGGGGCTGCGAAGGCCTACCCTTGCACGAATTTCGTACACCGGGCCTCTGGAATAATAAATATAATATAATAATAATATAATATAATATAATATAATATAATATAATATAATATATAACAGCAGTGGCATATATTAGCCAGGACATGGGAACCTTAGTTGTTCTGTGGTTTGCACAGCGTTCTCGTTAGGGTCTGTGCTCAGACGTGGCGATCGCGCAGTGCTCCTGACTATGTCTCCCTCCATTCCACTGGGAGGCCCTGTCTGACGGCAGTGGTGTGTCGGTGTGTCACACACACACCGTGACTGTGCTGCGAGTGCCAGGCCAACTCCTGGCCAGCCGTCCGGGCCTGCCTTTCTCTTTCTTACCTGGGAAACCGCCCAGGCCCTCGCCTGGTCTTCTCTCTCTCCCCAATCTAGAGTCTTTTCCTTTTCTACACAGGGGCCCCAGAGGCCTTTTCTCTTCTTTCTTTAATAGTGACGTACGGCCTAACCGGCGTGGCTCAGTGGATAGAGCGTCGGCCAGTGGACGGAAGGGTCCCAGGTTCGATTCCGGTCAAGGGCATGTACCTTGGTTGTGGGCACATCCCCAGTGGGGGGTGTGCAGGAGGCAGCTGATCGATGTTTCTCTCTCATTGATGTTTCTAACTATCTCTCTCCCTTCCATTCTGTAAAAAATCAAAAATCTATTTAAAAAAAATAGTGATGTATGTTCAGTGACAAGTGTACGTATGTAACTCGGTGATCCCTTTACATATCTGCACACACGTGGAACTACCTCGCAGAGGACGCGTGTGGGGGCTTCTCACCGCGGCTTCGTTGGGACAACGTCCAGCCGGTGGCAGCCCCTGCCGAGACTCCTCCCACAGCTGCTTAGTTTTGTCTGTTCTCCAGCTTCACAAACGTGGAGTTACAATGTGTGTTTCCTCTGTGTAAGGCTTCTGGAGCTCAGCGTCAAGTATCTGAGAGCCATCCAGGACGCCGAGGCCACGGGTGGTTGTTTTCCCTGCTGTGCAATATTCCCCAGGATTAGGGAACTGCTCCTTCCTTCCCTGTTCACTTCCTGGTGGATGTGTGCACTGTCTTCCAGATGGATCCTATTGGAAAGGAAATCTGATGGTGCCCCCAGCTGACGGAGACCCTCCCAAAGATTCTCCACCTTTCTCAGGTTTAATGCAAATCCCTGCTCAGGGCCTGGGACGCCCTACACTAGGGGTGTCGAACTCAATCAGAGAAGGGGCCAAAATCTAAAATTCAGCCTAAATCGCGGGCCGAATGGTTTACTGAACAGTCATAAACTGACAATGTCATAAACTGACAGCGGAGTGCAGTGATGACAGCGCGGTGCGGGCCACATTGCAAGGCCTGGCGGGCTGGATTTGGCCCGCGGGCCTTGTGTTTGACACATGTGCCCTACACGGCCTGGCCCCTGTGATGCTCCGTCTCACTCTCCACCCCTCTCCCTCGCCCTCGGAGCCCCTGGTGCACTGCTCTCCGCCCAGTTTGAACGGGTCTAGCTACTCCCCACCTCTAGGTCTGTGCCTGCTGCTCCCTCTGTTTTGTAACGCTCTCTGCCCCGACCCTGGCCTCCTTCATGGGCTAATTCCTCCATGCCCTCCAGACCACACGGCTCTTACATCTCCAGGGAAGCTACACTGACTGGCTCCACTCCTAGGGGCTGGCAGCTTCCTTCCACTCCTCCTTCATTCTTATTTCTCCAGGGAATAACAACTTGTATGATTATTTGGTGAAGATCTGTCTCCCCCATCAGACGGTGAGCTCAGGGAGGCCAGGCACTGGTTCCGTCTTGGTCTCCAGACCGCAGCTGGCACGCCGCCGTAGTTACTCATGAGCTATTTAGTGGGTGCCAAGTGCTGGGGAGACCCCTCTGTGAACCTCAGCACTCTCCCCTCTGCCCCCCAAACACACAGACTTTCTTTTGGGGACTGTCAGGGAACCTGGACTCCCGCCATTTCCCTCCTTGGCAGCTGTGGGTGACGCACCCAGGGGCGGGCCTGCCGCCCCACATCAGACGCTGATTTGGCCTGGTTGGGCAAGGCCAAGGTTGCCTGGGGGGAAGTTACTCATCCCCAGCTCAGGTAAGAGGACCGGGGCTGTGAGGCGGCACACCGAGGGGGACCTCTGAGGGAGCAGGATCGCACCATGGACCCCGCCAGGAAAGCAGGTGCCCGGGCGGTGATCTGGACCACAGGTTGGCTGCTGCTGCTGCTGCCGCCGACGCTGCTTCAAGGTAGGTCTGGGTAGCTAAGTTGGTTAGAGCGTACTCCCTGTAGCTAAGGCTGTGGGTTCCTCCCCTGGTCAGGGTGTAGGTAAGGGCCAACCAATGAATGCATAAATAAGCGGAGCAACAAATCGATGTTTCTCTCCCCCCCACCCCCCTAGAAAAAGATAAGTAAATAAAAAAGAAGGTGGGTCTTCTGGGGAGAGGGGTGGAGGGGGCAGAGTGGGGCCCAGGGAGAAGGTGGGGGGAGAGGGGGGAGTGATTCCTGCCCTGGGGGAGGGGGCTGTGGGCAAAACTCTTCCAACCTGAGCAGAGGGGGCTGGGGTAAGACCCCTGCTCTGGTCAGGGAGGGGGGAGGGGCTTGTGGGAAGGGATCCCTCGCTGAGCCTAGTCCTCTGTGGGAAAAATTCTCCCATCCTGAGAGGAGCAGTGTGGGAAGGTGCTCCCCATTCCAGGCAGAGTTCTCCCAGGGCTTCCGGTCAGGGCCCCCCACCTTGGGCCTCGGGCGCCGTGGGGAAGATGCCCCCACTGTGGGCACAGGGGGCTTGAAGGAAAGGGACACCATGTCTCCCGTGACCCCATATTTGTGGGACGCTTCTCCTTACTCCTGCCCTGGGAAAGGATGTGCAATAGGATCCTCTGGTCCCGGGGAGCCAGGGCGGGGGAAGGGGCGCCCTCCATCGGGGAGGGGCGGGAGGAGGCAACAGCAGCGACCCACCGCGCCCTCCTCCCCAGGAGCGCGGGCGCTGGAGTGCTACAGCTGCGTGCAAAAGGCCGACGACGGGTGCTCCCCGCAGAAGACCAAGACCGTGAAGTGCGCGCCGGGCGTGGAAGTCTGCACGGAGGCCGTGGGCGCGGTGGAGACCAGTGAGTGGGGCCCCCGGGCCCGCGTGCCTGCTCCTCAGCCAGGCCCCGCCCCTTACAGTCCAGCCACGCCCCCTGGCCTTGGCCACACCCCTCCGAGCAGAGCCCGGCCCCCTCCCTTTCTGCCTGGCCCAGGGCTCAGAAGGGGGCGGGCTGGGAGCTGAGAAGAGGGTGGGTGAGCTTGGGAGAACCAGGATCTGGGACCCCGTCCCCTTCTGGAGCACGCCCTATCCATGTCTGCGCCACCACGACCTCCCTAACCCAGAAGGTTCTCCTCCCCAACCCAGCCCCCCCTCTCCACCGGGGCCCCGGGGATGGGGTTTCTGTAGAGGTTTTCTAGGTGCCCTAGTGGAGGCTGGGAGGCTCAGACCCACCTCCCACCCTGGTCTGAGGCCACAGCTCCCAGGAGGCCCGTCCTCCATCCTGTGCCTTTTTGTCGCCCTTCTATAGCCACCCCTTCCCCCCACACTCCTCCCCGCTTCCGGGGCGCGTTCCCCCCCCCCCCCCCGCCCCAAATCTGTCCACTCTGCCCGCCTGGCAGCCCCCGGGTTCAGCTTGTGGAAGCCCCGCCCCTCCGTGGGTCAGGCTTTCCTCGGATGGGCCCTTTCTGAGGGCCCCGGCTCCTCTGACCCCCCTCCCCTCCCTCCCTCCCCAGTCCACGGGCAGTTCGCGGTGGCCGTGCGCGGCTGCGGCTCCGGCCTCCCGGGCAAGAACGACCGCGGCCTGGACCTCTTCGGGCTGCTGGCCTTCATCCAGCTGCAGCAGTGCGAGCAGGACCGCTGCAACGCCAAGCTCAATCTGTCGGCGCGCGCGCTCACCCCTGCAGGTGCGTGGGTGTGTGTGTGGGGGGCGAAGGGGCGGAGCGTGCGGGGCCCGGGCCGGAGCCGCTGGGGGCGCTCGCCAGCCCGCCGCCGGGGAGTGCAGGGGGGCGGGGGCGGGGGCGGGGGGGGGGGGGGCCAGAGGCAGCCTGGGGGCCGCGCCTCTGCGGCCTCGTGGGGAGGGCGCCAGGGGCGGGCTCACAGGGCGGAGCTAGAGGCCGAACCAGGGTTGGAAGAGGTGGGGAGACATGGGCTGGAGCCACAGGAGACCGAAGTGTGCTTTCCGACCATCTTATTTATTTATTTTTTATAGTTATTCCTGTTAACTTTATTGCTTCTGTTTGAGGATTCTCAATTTATAATATTTGTTTATGTTATCTTAATATTTTCTTTTTTTTTATTATTTTTATTTATTTATTTAAAAAAATTAAATTATTTTATGTGTACATATCTAAAATAAGTTGTTTTTTTTTTTAAGGCCGAAACCGGTTTGGTTCTGTGGTTAGAGCGTCGTCGTTGGCCTGCGGACTGAAAAGTCCCAGGTTCGATTCCGGTCAAGGGCATGTACTTTGGTTGCGGGCACATCCCTAGCAGGGGGTGTGCAGGAAGCAGCTGGTGGATGTTTCTAACTCTCCGTCCCTCTCCCTTCCTCTCTGTAAAAAAAAAATATATTTAAAAAAATATTTTTATTGATTTCACAGAGGAAGGAAAGAGAGGGATAGAAACATCAATGATGAGAATCATTGACTGGCTGCCTCCTGCAAGCCTGGGGATGTGCCCTTGTCTGGAATCGAATCCGGGAACCCTCCTGTCCTCAGGCCGACGCTCTATCCACTGAGCCACACCGGCCGGGGCCCGAGCCTGCTTGTCCCCTTCCTCACCCCCCGCTCGCTCCCTCCCTTGTAGGCAATGAGAGTGCGTACGAGCCCAACGGGGCCGAGTGCTACAGCTGCGTGGGGCTGAGCCGCGAGGCCTGCCAGGGCGCCGCGCCGCCCGTCGTGCGCTGCTACAATGCCAGCGACCGCGCCTACCAGGGCTGCTTCGACGGCAACGTCACCCTGACGGCAGGTGAGCGGCCGGGGTGGGCGGGGCGGGGCGGGTACCTGCAGCCCCTCCGAGGCCTCCGGGGCGGCGGGAGCCCTTGGCGCACAGGGTCCCCCATCTCCAACGCACGCCGGGCGCTCTTGGCCTAAGTTCTTGTCTTGTGTTCAGAAATGCAGTCCTATGGCACCGGGATAGGGATGCTTTCTGTCCTAGTTTTTTAAAAAAATTATTATTTTAAAAAAATATACATTTTATTGGTTTTTTACAGAGAGGAAGGGAGAGGGATAGAGCTAGAAACATCCATCAGCTGCCCTCCTGCACACTACGTTTAATTCATTTTACATGATTTGGACAAAAAACTTGGTACATGGTTTAAATATTTAAAAAAAAAGAAAAAAGATTTGCAATGTTTTATTTTTCATCAATTACAAGTGTATATAAAAGATCCTCCAAAAGCCTGGGAAATGTTTTTAAACCTTCAAGCGTCTACCCGGGCATTGCGGGGGGATTGTGGTTCTGACTCTTTACAACTCGAGGGGTTAGGGTGCCCCCCCAAACCACAGAGGAGAGGTGCAGGTCAGCCTCCTGGCCTCTCCCCCGGGGCATCATGGGAGATGTAGTTTTTTAATCCCTCTCTTCCACCCCCCCCCCCCTTCCCCCGCCAGGTGTATTAGATGTAACTCTCACTCTAAGACTAACTATTGAAGTGTGATGGGGGACAGGAGGGAGGGAGGGAGGGAACTTTTGCTCTTCTGCTGTAAGAAATGGGATCCGTCCTAAGCCAAGGACCGGGACAGTGTTTCTCCGAGTGGGGCCTGAGCTGAGACTTCGGGCTCCATGGATCCCTCGGCCCCCAGTTTGGGAGGTTTTTGCCTCTAAGCTAAGGTGACCAGATCGTCCAGGTGTTGGCGGCACAGTCCTGATTTCTAACAATTTTTCCCGCGTTCCGTGGCGTTTTAAAATGAAGTCCCGATTTTTGGAAAGAATCCAAGTCCCGAGGCGTTTTAAAAAAATCGGGACTTTTTTTTAAAACGCCACGGAACGCGGGAAAAATTGTTAGAAATCAGGACTGTCCCGCCCAAAGCGGGACGATCTGGTCACCTTACTAAACTGCACTCTGCCCGTCTTCAACCCCGGCCTGTGTGTGTGTGTGTGTGTGTGTGTGTCTCCCCCGCTACAGCCAACGTGACGGTGTCCTTGCCAGTCCGCGGCTGCGTCCAGGACGAGTTCTGCACCCGGGACGCGGTGACGGGCCCGGGCTTCACGCTCAGCGGCTCCTGCTGCAAAGGCCCCCGCTGCAACGCCGACCTCCGCAACAAGACCTTCTTCTCGCCGCGCATCCCGCCGCTGGTGCTGCTGCCCGTGCCCCCGGCCACGACCTCCGTCCCGGCCACGACCTCCGCCCCGGCCGCCACCTCCGCCACCACCACCGCCACCGCCTCCGCCTCCGCCGCCCCCCGCGCGCCCACCAAGCCCGTCTCCGCCGCCAAGCCCAGCCCCGCCTCCGCCAGCCGCACGCCGCCCAGGGAGGTCGCAATCAACACCGTGTTGATAGAGGAGGGGGCCAGCCTGGCCGCAGGCGCCGCGGGCCACCAGGACCGCAGCAACAAGGAGCAGCGCCCCACCAACACGTGGCCCCACAATGGGGGCTCGGCAGCGCCCTCTGCCGGCCTGGCGGCCCTCCTGCTGGCCGTGGCCGCCCGCACCCTGCTATGAGCCTCTGCACCTGGGAGCCTGCTCCCTGCTCCCTGCCCTCCTGCCCCGGGGACCCCCTCCTCCCGCTCCCGCCACCGGACTGGGCTGGCCCAGCGCCCCCCTCCCAATCCCCCCCCCCCCCCCCCCCCCCGTTTCTTCCACTGACCTCAGCCCCCAGCTTCCGCTGCGCTGGTCTGCGGCTTCGGGGAAATAAAGGGAAACCCTTGTACATACATACCCTCCGGGCATCCTAGCTTTTTGAGGCTGCAGATAGCCCCCCCCCCCCTCCTCTCCCCCTTGTCGTCATGGGGATGGAAATGGTTAGAAGTGCCACAGGGACTGTGGGAGAGACAGCCAGGAGCTCTCCCATAGCCGCCCTGGAAGATGGGGGGCAGGGTTGGGGGATAACGGGGTCCCTCCTCTGCTGGCTGCGGGCCCCGCCCCGCATCTCCGTGGGGATGGTCTCAGCCTCTGTCTTCCTTCCTGGACTGTGAGCTCCTCAAGGCCAGGGGCCGCGCCTTCTGCCTCTGTGCGGTCCTTCAGCCTCTGTGCGGTCCGTTTGTGGGACATAAAGCCTCAATAAACGGATTTCTTTGTACAGTGTTCCCAAGGAGTCCTCTCTACCTCCTTTCTGACAGGAACGCCTGGAAGCTGAGCTAGGGAGGAAAGGCCAAGACCTTTCACTGAGGAGCTGAGATAGCCCGGGAGGAGTCTGGTTTGAACTCCTCTCTTTTTCATTGTTTTTTAAAATATGTTTTATTTGGCTTCAGAGAGGAATAGTGGGAGGGAGAGATAGACACATCAATGATGAGAGAGAGTCATGGATCGGCTGCCTCCCGCACGCCCCTTGCTGCTGCGGTCAAACCTGCAATCTGGATCTGTGCCCTGACCGGGAATTGAACCATGGTCTCCTAGTTCCTAGACTGAGGCTCAACCACTGAGCCACACTGGCCCGGCTGTTATTTCTTTTATCTTTTTGTCTCTGACACCTTTCGGAGAATGGATGTTTGCCAGGTATTTTATTCATTATTGTTTTTTAAATTTTTATTTATTGATTTTAGAGAGAGAGAGGAAGGGCGGCAGAGAGAGCTTGTTGTTCCATTTATTTATGCATTCTTTGGTTGATTCCTGTCTGTGCTCTGAATGGGGATCGAACCTGCAACCTTGGTGCATTGGGACAGTGCTTTAAGAGCTACCCTGCCGGCTGCCAGATGATTATTTATTTATTTATTGTTGACATTATTACAGATGTTTCCCACTCCCCATCCCCTCCCCCTTTGTTCCCTCCACCCAGACCGCCCTCCCTCCCCGCCTTCCCCCCCACCCCAGCCCCACTGCCAGCTGTGTCCATGGGCTATGCATATATGCTATGGCCAGGTATTTTTAAAAGCACCCATGGTTTGCTGGTTCCAGGCTCTGTGGCAGGCACTTTCCACACACCACTGATGATTCAGAGCCTTCCTGCAATACAGTATCTGCATTCTGTTTTCCAACTTTGATTATAAAACATTTCACACCTACAGACCAGTTGGAAAGATCATGCGAGGCACCTCCCTCCGCCCTCCACTGAGGTCCCCAAACTTTGAACATTCTGTGAGGCCCACTTATGCTCCATTTTACAGATGCGAACACTGAGGCACAAACAAGATTATGTCACTTTCTCAGGCTTTCCCAGAGCTGGACTGGGGCCCAGGGAGTCACCCTAGAGCCGTGGTCAGCAAACTGCGGCTCGAGAGCCACATGCGGCTTTTTGGCCCCTTGAGTGTGGCTCTTCCACAAAATACCATGGCCTGGGCAAGTCTATGTTGAAGAAGTGGCGTTAGAAGAAGTTTAAGTTTAAAAAAATTTGGCTCTCAGAAGAAATCTCAATTGTTTCCTGTTGCTATTTGGCTCTGTTGACGGATGAGTTTGCCAACAACTGCCCCTAGAGGATGCCCCCAAACAACCAGTTTGCAGGTTGGGTTGTTGTGGGACACAGCCGGGAAGGCCCTGCCCTGAGCTGCGGCTCACCATTCAGTGCTGCACTGTCCACTATGGTAGCCACCAGCCACATGTTGCCGAACACATTTAAGTTTAAATTCATTAAAATTAAAATAAATTTAAAATTCAGTGCCTCAGTCACACTTCAAACACTCAAGTTGCCACACGTGGCCACTGTACGGACGGTACAGGTATGGAAATTTCCATTATTTCAGCTCTGGACTCTAGGGTGTAACAGAGAAAAGACCCATGATTTGGTCTTTTTAGTTATTTATCTTTCCTCCTCTCCTCCCCCTCTGATTTTTAGAGAGTGAAAAGGAGGGGGAGAGACACACAGAGAGAAACATCAGTGTGAGAGAGACACATTAATTGGTTGCCTCCCGCACGTGCCTGGTCCAGGGCCAGGGATCGACCGACTGCAGGATCCAAAGTACATGCCCTTGACTGGAATTGAACCTGAGACCCCTCAGTCCGAGGGCCGGCACTCTAACCACTGAACAATCCAGCTAGGGCAAGACCTGTGTTTTTAACCCACCGGGGGTTGGTGGTGAGTCCGAGGCCTGGTCAGAGCCAGTCAGCAACAGGTGGAGGGAAAATTTAGCCAGCTGGCATTTCCTCCTCTCATTCTTATCTTTAATCTCTCTTTTTTTAAACCCTTCCATCTGTCCTCACCTGCCTGTTATTCTTTCCTAGTCTCCACCCTGCCTCTGACCCGTCTCTCGGGAGCATGGATTCAGTTGTGCGGGTACTGTAATCCTAATTGCTTCGACGCATGTCATAACCCAGGAGCTTTCCAACGGGCTGAGTCAGAATTGTGCTGGAATCAGCGTCTCTCCTTGGCTGGCTTCGGCCAGTAAATCCATTCCGGAGAAGAAAGCTACCAGTGAGAGTTTATAGGTACCGTCAGGTGTCACGACCATGGACTAAAACCCAAGGTGGGGGTTATGTGTTGATTAATGGGCTTTTCTTTCTGGAGTAAATTTTTTAAATATTTGATTGATTTTTTTACAGATAGAGAGCTAGAAACATCGATGAGAGAGAAACAACGATCAGCTGCCTCTTGCACACCCCCCACTGGGGATGTACCTGCAACCAGAGTACATGCCCTTGACCGGAGTCAAACCTGGGACCTTTCAGTCTGCAGGCCGACACTCTATCCACTGAGCCAAACCGGTTCCGGCTTTCTGGATTAATCTATAGGAAAACATGACGGTGCCACTTCAGTCAAAGCACAGCTACGTGTGGTTGTTGACAAGGTACCTGACGGGATGTGCTCGTGCGTTCGGCATGGAGTGAAAGGGCATCCGGAATATCGCAGCCCCCCTTTGGAAGGAGTGATTGCTAAGCGCTGGCCAACAATCTCCAGACTCCTCCCTGCCCCGCACAACTGCCAGTGTGTGCTGTGCACCGTGGGAGCCGGGAGCACTGAGCACAAGCGATGGTGTGAGCCTGTAGTGTTTTAATTTTATGTGGATTAGCTTACATTTAAATTAGCCTGTGGCTGCCGTGTTGGGTAGCAAAGTGTTAGAAGGACAGCTGGATGCTGGCCAAACTGGAGGGCTGTCTTCGCATAACTGGGTTCGATGAACAAATAATGGCTTCTGGTTTGGGCTCTAAGCAGCATTGCTCCCTGACTGTTCTCGGGGACTAGTCGCTGCTTTTCAACATCAGCATGACCACGGGCCGGCCATTTCCCTTCTCTGAGCCTTCCTTTCCCAGCAGTCCAGGGAGGGATAATGACATCCCTTTTGCAAGGTGCAGTGAAGTCAGGCTGAAGTTCCAGGCCGGCCCCGCCTTTCTCTGGCTGTGTGACCTTGGACGAGTTGCTTAATCTTTCCTGGCCTCCGTTTCTGCAACTTTAAGACGGACATTAACATCGCCTTCCTTGTTCAGTAGCTGAGGATTAAGCAATATCTGCACAGTACTTAGAGCCCGGGGCGTGATACAACCTATATGGTGTGTGTTTGCTCTTGTTATCCTCGCGAGAGGACTGGGCAGGGATCGTTCAGTAAGCCTCTGCCGGGGGTGCTGGGGCTTATCTCTCTACTGTTCTGTTCCTCTTGGGATTTATTTTTCTTAAAACCATAGTTGATAACATCTTTTTTTTTTTTTTTTTTAATATATTTTATTGATTTTTTACAGAGAGGAAGGGAGAGATATAGAGAGCTAGAAACGTCGATGAGAGAGAAACATCGATCAGCTTCCTCTTGCACACCCCCTACCGGGGATGTGCCTGCAACTCAGGTACATGCCCTTGACCGGAATCGAACCCGGGACCTTTCAGTCCGCAGGCTGACGCTCTACCACTGAGCCAAACCGGCTTCGGCTGATAACATCTTTTTTAAGCAAGGATATTTGTTTTGTGCTGCTCTTGTTTTAGGTTCACAAACATATGTTTTGTACTGGTCTTGATATAAAGAAGATTTCTTGCTCAGCCAGTGTTGCTCAGGAATCAAGATGTGACTGGTTGATTCCATTCAGGGCCCATGCCTGGGTTTTGGGCTCAATCCCCCATAGCTGGCATGCAGGAGACAGCTAGATGATGACGTTTCTCTCTCACAGATGTTCCTGTCTCTTTCTCCCTATCCCTTCCTCTCTCTCTCAAAATCAATAAAAACATTAAAAAACCCCCACAAAAATGTTTCTTACTTCCTATATGCTCAAATAAGTTTTTAAAGCATCGATTTAGCCCTGGCCAGTGTGTTCAGTGGTTAGAGCACCGGTCCTCACATGAAGGGGTCTTGGGTTCGATTCCTGGTCAAGGGTATGTACCTGGGTTGCAGGTTAGATCCCTGACCCAGTTGAGCCCAATTTATGTGCCTCTCACATTGATGTTTCTCTCTCTCTCTCCCCCCTCCCTCCCTTCCACTCTCTCTAAAAATCAATGGGAAAAATATCTTCAGGTGAGGATTAACAAAATCAAAAAAAGCACTGCTTTAATTTTTTTTTAAATTGGAACTATCTCAAAATTACAGAAATGTTGTGAGTACAGTACAAAGACATTAATTTTCTTAAATCACATGAGAGTCAGTTGCCAATATTATGCCTCATAATGTTTAGTGTGTTTTGTATAAGCAAGGACCTTCCATGTAACCAAAGGACAACTTCAAACATAAAAGTGATTAGCATTGGTAAGTTTCTCTATCAAATCCTCACACTCCATTCAAGTGTCACCAGTTGTCCCAATAAATGGCCTTCACAGTATTAAGGAACAAAAATTCAGCCGAGCAAACTTACTTATTAGAATTATGTCATGCAGGTGTTTTGTTTTAGTTTTTAGTCACGCAGTACGTGCTTTTTAATTTTTGTTTTTACTTTTTAAATTAAATGTTACCTTTCCCCCGTCACCATTTATCCCTCCATACCTCTTCCTCCTCCAGCCCCACCTCCCCACAATCACCACACTGCTGTCCTTGCCCATGAGTTCTTCTTTCTTCTTTCTTTTTTGTTCATTCCCCCACCTCTCCCCAACACTGTAACCCCCCTCCCCTTCCCTCCAGAGCTGTCTGCCTGCTCTGTATTTATGAGTCTGTCTCTATTTGCTTGTTAGCTCATTAAGTTCCACAAGTGAGTGAAGTCATGTGGTACTTGCCGTTCTTTGACTGGCTTATGTCACTTAGCATAATGTTCGCCAGGCCCATCCGTGCTGCTGCAGAGGGTAAGAATTCCATTTTCCCCCCTAGCACAGCTGTGTCGTATTCCATTGTGTAAATGCACCGTAGCGTGGGCTGCTTCCAAGTTTTGGCTATTGTAAGTAACGCTGCCGTGAACAGAACAGAGTGGTGCATGTATTCTTTCCAGTTAGTGTTCCAGTTTCTTTGGATACATTCCCAGAAGTGGAATTGCCGGGCCAGAAGGCAGTTCCATTTTTTTAAAAAAATGTACATAAAATGTACATAAAAATATGTACATAGATAATAACTTATTATCTGTGTACATATTTTACCATTGCCCCCCCCACCCCCCATACATACCCACCCTCCCCAGAGTTTTGTGTCCATTGGTTGTACTTATATGCATGTATACAAGTCCTTTGGTTGATCTCTTATCGCCCCCAGATTGGCAGTTCCATTTTTAATTTTTGGAGATAACTCCCTGCTGACAGCAGCCCCGCCTGGGTAACTGGGCTTTCCACAGCGACAGCCCAGAAAATGTAAATACGAATGGACTTTATTGAATGATTCACGAAGGGGCAGCGTCCCACTTAGCAAACAGAAGGCAGCTCCCAGGAGCTGTACAGAAGGGAAGGTTTATAGGCAGGTTACCTCACTCCCGTGGGTCAGGAAATTCCAGACTGGTTGGTTTGCGATTCCCTTCCTGGGAGAGACTGACCTGCACTTGAGGTCTGTTTCTTTTCAACAGCAGTGAAGGGTTCAGGCTGGACTCTGTCATTGCACTGAGTCGTCCTGTCTCTTTAAAATTCTTCCCTCTTCCCTGGGCGTCAGGACTCCCATGAACAGTACAGGCCGGGTTGGGGCACGATGTCCATCCGTTTGCCTTGGTCTGCACCTTCCCCCGATCAGATCCGGGTTATGCACCTCGGGCGGGAGTGTCCCAGGACATGGTGGGCTCTTCTTACTCCCCTCAGGGTGGTGGCTCTCAAGACGGCCACTTTGTTTGCTTGGCAAAGGCCGAGACTTTCAGGCTTCTCCACTAGAAGTCACCAAATGTTTTCTGGGGAGACATTAAAAAAAAATTATTTATTTTTTACAGAGAGGAAGAGAGGGATAGAGAGTTAGAAACATCGATGAGAGAGAAACATCAATCAACTGCCTCCTGCACACCCCTGACCAGGGCTGTGCCCACAACCACAGTACATGTCCTTGACCGGAATCGAACCCGGGACCCTTCAGTCCACAGACTGACGCTCTATCCACTGAGCCAAACCGGTTTTGGCAGTGGGGAGACATTTAGGGGCTCTGTAAATATCTATTCCTCATTGCATTTGCTTTTTTTAAAAAAATAAATCTTTATTGTTCAGATTATTACAGATGTTTCTCCCCCCCCCCCCCCTTAGCTCCCCTCCACCTGATTCCCCACCCCAGCCCATGCCCCAACCCCTCGCCCCCCACCACTGTCTTCAGCCATAGGGGTATGTCTTCAATCACAGGTGTAAGGTTTTTGTACAATCTCTTCCCGCACCCCTCAGACCCCTTTCCCCCTGAGAATGGTCAGTCAACCCCCTTTCTATGTCCCTGGTTCTCTCACATTTGCTTTTTTATTTTGAGAGTATGTTTATTAAAGCTGGGGGCAGGGAGTAAAGGAAGGGCTTGGGATGGAAGAACAGAGAGCCTGGAAATGGGACAGGAAAGTGAGTCACGTGGGGCTGGGTGGGCCCCGTGGGAACTGAAAGTCACGGTGACAGAAAGCTGAGGGGCTGCTGTCCACTCACTGGGAGGTCAGAGGAAAAGGGGGCCTCGGAGACAGGTTCAGGGGGAGACCTGGGATGAGCTGCTGCCGCCCATTGCTTCCCTTGTTGCAAGTCTTGTGGGGACCCTCGGAGTTTAGCAGATGTATGCCTGAGAGGGAGAAAGGCTCCTCATCAGATGTTTGATTTATTAACTTATGTAGTTACATCCGAACAGACTCACAGCACCGGGGGATTATAATCTATCCCAGTCATGGTTTGTTCTCATGTTCAAATTGTCCCCAGTTTGACCTGTGGGAGCTCCTGTGAGCAGGTCGCTGAGTCCTTTCAACCTGTCCCCATCATTCTTTTTATTTATTTATTTATTTTTATTTTATTGATTTTATACAGAGAGGAAGGGAGAGGGATAGAGAGTTAGAAACATCGATGAGAGAGAAATGTCAATCAGCTGCCTCCTGCACTCCTCCCACTGGAGATGTGCCCACAACCAAGGTACATGCCCTTGACTGGAATCAAATCTGGAACCCTTCAGTCCATAGGCTGATGCTCCATCCACAGAGCCAAACTGGTTAGAGCTCCCATCATTCTTTGAGCTTTCTTTTTTTTTTTTTTTCTTCCTGGCACAACAAGACCTGCCAGGCTTGCCTTGTCTTTTCACGGTGTCCGTCCTAGAATTAGCCTCTACGCCAGGAAGCCCTGGGACATTTCCCTGAGGTTCACATTTATTTTTTTATTTTTGTTAATCCTCACCCAAGGATATTTTTTCCCCACACTGATTTCTGAGAGAGGAAGGGAGAGGAAGAGACACACACACACACACAGAGAGAGACATCAGTGTGAGAGAGACATAGGTTTGCTACCTTCTGCACCCTCACTGACCTGGGCTGGGAGGCAACCGAGATACGTGCCCTTGGCTGGAATGGGATCCTTCAGTCAGAGGGCCTGTGCGCAAGCCGGCTCAAGCTGGAGGATGACACCGTTTGGGACTAGTGGCAGCGGTTGTTGCTGTTGGGTTCCTGTTGCACCAGGGTTTCTCAGTGCACAGAAGTAGGAAATATGGATATATTCTCACACACACGTACATCTATATTTATTCCACATCTACCTCTAGATCTTGGAAATCCTGAGGCTACTCTATCTCCAATTCCAACCCCTCACTATAGGGTCATTCTAGTTTCCTCCCTTTGCATAATTTCAGTCCGTGAGTGAGAACTCTGGCTCTCAGTGTCCCTGATACACTCACTTCTGTGCTCAGTTCCCCTGGAAGCAGCCAGTCTGTTACAGCCGTCCCTGCCCACACCCCACAGCCCCTGGGTGGACACCGCTCACCCCACCCTATTCTGAGCCCTGCACCCCTCTTCCTCCCTCCTCCGGACACCTGCTTGCTTCTGTTCAGGAAGGGGAAGGAGAGGGCGACAAAGGGCGAGCTTAATGTGTTTCAGATAGACCTTTGTTTTGCTCTTCCAATTGCTACTCCTAGCTGTGCTTTCTTTCCTTTCCTCTTTCTTCTTAAAAAAGATTCTGCATAACTTGTGTTCTTTGGTTGAACTGGACAGAGCTTTAAAATCTTTTCAGCCCCAGATGGTTTTGCTCAGTGGGCAGAGCATTGGCCTGTGGACTGAAGGGTCCTGGGTTCGATTCTGATCAAGGGCACCTGCCCAGTTTTCAGGCGTGGTATGAGGCGTGCAGGAGGGAGCTGATCAATGATTCTTTCCAATCATTGATGTTTCTATCCCTCTCATCTCCCTTCCTCTCTGAAATCAATAAAAATGTATTTAAAAATAAATAAATAAGTAAATAAATAAAATGTTTTCGGCACAGCACTCACTAAAACAGGAGTCAGAGGAAGAGAAGTGAAAGGAGGAGATGGAGGAAGGACGCAAAGGGCAGGGAATCCAGGCAGATGGAAAGCAAGAGGGCAAAAAATGACCTCATCTGCTGCCCATGTTTTTCCTGAAGTTTGAGCTTTGAAGGCCATGTTTACGCTTGAGAAATGGATTTCAACACCAGGCAGGGCTGGCTGGGACAAGGCAGAGGCGGGAGACAGGTGGGAGCGTCTGCCTGAACTGGCCTTGCTGGTTTCCCTTCTCCCGGGTTTGTGTTTTTAAGGACGGGTTCCTTTCATTTTAATTACGTACGAAACACATGGAAACCTCCTCGCCGTGGAACAAACATGCAAGCCATCCACAGAGAGCGAAAAGCCGCTGTGAGAAACGGGCAGTCAGCCAGCGGCTGAGGGGGAATTTGAGTGCAGTTTGGGAATGCTTTGCACCAGGACAGGCAGTTTTCTTCTGAGGAATTCATCATGGGAGATGAGTTCACATGGCTGACACAAGGTCTGAATTAAATGATCTGAATGCCAGCTGAAACCGGTTTGGCTCAATGGACAGAGCGTCAGCCTGCAGACTGAAAGGTCCTGGGTTCGATTCCGGTCTAGGGCATGTACCTTTGTTGCGGGCACATCCCCAGTAGGGGGTGTGCAAGAGCCAGCTGATCAATGATTCTCTCTCATTGATGTTTCTGACTCTCTATCCCTCTTCCTTCCTCTCTGTAAAAAATCAATAAAATATATTAAAAAAATAAAAATAAATGATCTGAATGCCAGTAGCATTGGTAATGGCAAAAAACTAGGAATATCCCAGAGGTTTATTAAGAGGGGACTGGGTAAGACAGTCAGATGCTTTATGGATATTGAACACAACAGGACAAGGGTATTATGTTAAGTGAAAGAAGTAAGATAGAGAGAGAGAGAGAGAGAGAGAGAGACAAACGCCATATGATTTTCCTTATAGCTGGGATCAAAAGAACAAACACAAACAAAACAGGAATAGACTCATAAATACTGAGAACAGTCTGCTGGCTGCCAGCGGGGAGAGGGGTTTGGGGGCTAAGTGAAAAAAAAACAAAGCAAAGGCATTAAGAAGTACAAACCGGACGAAACCGGTGTGGCTCAGTGGATAGAGTGTCAGTCTGCAGACTGAAGGGTCCCAGGTTTGATTCCGGTCCGGGGCATGTACCTTGGTTGCTGGCACATCCCCAGTGGGGGTTGTGCAAGAGGCAGCTGATCGATGATTCTCTCTCATCAATGTTTCTAACTCTCTATCCCTTCCTCTCTGTAAAAAAATCAATAATAATAATAATAATAATAATATATATATATATATATATATATATATATATATATATATATATAGAAGTACAAACTGGCAGTTATGAACTGGTCACAGGATGTAAAGTCCAGCATTGGGAATATGCAGTCAGTCATATCGTAATAACTGTGTATGGTGTCAGATGCGTACTAGACTTACCAGGATCACTTATATCTGAAATGAATATAATATTGAATGCCTACTATAACTGAAAAAAAAAAGAAAAACAAACTCTAAATGCAACACATGGAAAAAACAACAAACCATCAGGCACATTTATAAAAAGAAAAACAAACTCTAAATGCAACACATGGAAAAAACAACAAATCTCTCATCTGGAGAGATTTTGATGTTGTTCATGAAAAAGAAAAAAAAGAAAAAAAGCAAGATGCAGAATAGTGTGCCACCACTGATTAAAAAATGATCTCTGGCAGAAACTGGTTTGGCTCAGTGGATAGAGCGTCGGCCTGTGGACTGAAGGGTCCCGGGTTCGATTCCGGTCAAGGACATGTACCTTGGTTGCGTGCACATCCCCAGTGGGGGGTGTGCAGGAGGCAGCTGAACGATGATTTTCTCTTATCGATGTTTTTAGCTCACTATTCCTCTCCCTTCCTCTCTGTAAAAAAATCAATAAAATATATGTAAAAAATGAAAAAAAAATCTCTGTGTGAATGTTTGTAGATATTTCAGGAAATACTCACACAAAGCAATAAATGCTCTTGCCTCTGGAAAGAGGTGGGGGTGGGAGGCGGCTTTTCCATCCTTCCTGTGTGATCTTGGACAAGCCAGGGTCTTCTCTGAGCCTCAGTTTCCCCGTTTGAAAAAGGAGGGTGATTAGAGGAGGGACTGGAATTTTATTTCCCACACCCAGGAGACCTGCCCGGCCACAGAAACAAGAGCAGAAGCGACAAGGGTGCGTCCAGGTGCAAGCATTTGAGCGGATGTTCTCTGCTCTGTCGGCGTGACCACCAACCTTCCCAAGGGCAGGGCCGGGTGGGGAGTGAGGACAATGTGGAGGAGGGCCCTCGGAGCCCGTGACAAATGTCAGCCAACGAGTGAGGAATAAACCTTGTTTGTTTTGAGCAGCTGGGTCTGGAGTTGTTTGTCACTGCAGCGTCACTGGCCCCCCCCCCCCCCCCCTCACTTGCTCTGCAGCCGGCCTGCTTGCAGATCTGGTCCAGGCCTCCCACCAGCTGTATGTACCCCTTTCCCGCTTCCCAATGCTGTCAGGACAAGGTGCAGATGCTTCTGAGGCTCTGGAGGCCAGCCCTGCCCTTCGGCATTGAGCACACTGCTTCCGGCTTATCTTCAACCCTCCCCCCTGGTGACATTCCTGTGAGCACCACACTCTGCTGCCTCTCCAGCGTCTCTGAGTTCCTTTGTCCTCCCTCTCTCTGCCTGGCTGACACCTGCTCAGCCCAGGGAGCCCTCTCCGGTGTGGATCAGGTGCCTCCTCTACAGCTCCCCTGCCCCAGGGCTCCCCCATAACTGTCCTGATGCCGTCACATCATCTCTCTCTGACAACAAGTCTCTCTCTGCCCCTGGATTTCAGTCCCCGAGGGCAATGCCAGGGCTGTTTGTAGCTCTGGCTGCTCACATCAGGGCCAGACGCAGAGGAGGGTGTCAGTAAACGTCTGGTGACTGAATAATAGAGGAGCTCGGATGCGCAGCAGATGTCTCTGCCGCAGGGTTTTGCACCAGAGGCTGCGGCCTCCGCCTCTGCCTTCCCAGTTTCCTACGGAAAGGCCGACTTTCCCTGGAGCGGGGCCTGGGCCCTGGGCCCCGGCAGCATTCCTGCCCGAGCGGCAGGGACAGTTCCTTCTTATTTGTTTAGTTTTCAGGTAAAGTGTACACACACTGAGATGCACAAAGGCTAAGTGCACTGTGAAAGGAGTTATGACTGATGTGTAGACCTGTGCCAGCCCAGTCCCTGTCAGAGCATTAGCCATTCCAGAAGGTTCTCTCCCACCCCCTCCCGGTCAATCTCTGCATGTCAGAGAGCAGTAGGGGAGGTGGGAGTAACAGGGTAGGAAGAGGCGACCAAACCTTCAAGAACCTCTTACACCATTATGAGGAATTAAAAAAAAATCTATGTTATTATTAGTATCCTTATTACCCTCTTAACAATTAGACCAATAATAGTAAGAGTGTGCTGGATCTTTTTTGTTCGCTTTTTCAGACCCACTCTCTGCCTTTCCCTGTTATACTTGGGCTGATCTGTATGGACTACACTGGCCTTTCTTTCTTTTTTTTAAATTTTTATTATTTTTTCTTCTTTCTTTCTTTCTTTCTTTCTTTCTTTCTTTCTTTCTTTCTTTCTTTCTTTCTTTCTTTCTTTTTTTTAAATCAAACTCTATTGTTTATATTATTACAAAGGTTCCTCATTTCTTCCCCCCTCCACCAGGTTCCCACCCCACCCTCCGTCCCCTCCCTACCCCCCACTGTCCTCATCCATAGGTGCACAGTTTATGTTCAGTCTCTTCCCTCATCCACCACTCCCCCCCCCCCCCCCCAAGAACTGTCAGTCCACTTCCCTCAGGTATCTCCGACTCTACTACAATCAACAGCTAATATTGTTCATTAGGTTTTTCAATCTCCTTTTTTTTTTTTTTTTTAAATTAATAAACTTTTACACTTCTAAGAATAAATTTTAAAATCTAATAATTTTAAGCCTTGTTTTTTCTGCCCTGGTAATTGAGAAGCAAACTTGTTTACATGTAAACTTGCCCTTAGGCTATCAAAAGGTGTGGCCATTCAAATGTAAATGAACTCATTGTTTAAAGATAGCTGCTGGTTGGAATTGGATTACCTGTTCTGGGTGGGAAGGGCTTGTCCTCCCCTTTCTCCATTAAAATTAAGGTGTTAGCTTTAAAAACTCTTTTTGGCAAGAGACCTTAAACTTTCAGAACTTTAAATTTTTCAGGTAGTAAATCAGTTCCTTAGCATTTTCTCAAATCAATAATACCTCCACATGCCCAAGGATATTCTTCACACAAAAGACATTTCCAAATAGATCAACCAACCTCATCCAGACCACACACAAGGCACTCACAGATCAACACCCCAGCGCTATACTAACTCAACACATTCAGATCTAAGCCTTCATCACTTGATTCAGCAGACCCTCAAGTTCCCCCAAAAGTTTCCAGCCATGTCTGAGAGGCAGCCCTGCGGCATGGGCAGGCAAGGAGCGAGCTGTTCCAGGCCTGGCTGCTCCGGGCCTGGCATCTGTTGTTCTGGTCCGGTCCACAACCAGCTGCTCCAGGTCTGGCCACTGCTGCTCCTGGCATGGTTGCTGCTGCTCCAGGCCTGGCTGCTCCCGGCCTTGCTGCTGCTGCTGTTCCGGGCCTGGATACTACCAACCCGGCTGCTCTGGGCCGGGCTGCTATGGGCCTGGTTGCTCCCGGCCTGGCAGCTCTAGGCTTGGCTGCTGCTGCTCTGGGCCTGGATGCTCCTGACCCGGCTGCTCTGGGCCTGGATGCTCCGGGCCTGGATGCTCCCAGCCTGGCTGCTACTGGCCTGGCTGCTGCTGCTCTGGCTGGTCCCGACCCAGCTGCTCTGGGCCTGAATGCTCCAGGCCCGGCAGCTCCCGACATGGCTGCTCCCGGTTTGGTTGCTGCTGCTCTGGGCACGGCTGCTCTGGGCCTGGCCACTCCCGACCTGGCTGCTGCTGCTTTGTGCCTGGCTACTCCTGACCCGGCTGCTCTGGGCCCGGCTGCTCCAGGATCGGCCGCTCCCAGCTTGGCTGCTGCTGCCTCCGGGACTGGCCGCTCCCCACCTGGCTGCTCTTGGCTTGGTAGCTCCTGCTATGGGCCCTGCTACTCCGGGCCTGGCTGCTCCTGACCTAGCTGCTCCATACTTGGTTGTTGCTGCCCTGGGCTTGGCTTCTCAGGACCAGTCTGCTCTGAGCCCGGCATCTCCGGACCTGGAATCTCCTGGCCTGGCTGCTGCTGCTCTGGGCCTGGCTGCTCCTGGTCCGGCTGCTCCGGGCCTGGCTGCTCCCAGCCTGGCTGCTCCGGGCCTGGCTGCTGCTGCTCTGGGCCTGACTATTCCTGACCCGGCTGCTCTGGGTCCGGCTGCAATGGGCCTGGCTGAACCGACCTGGCTGCTCCAGGCTTGGTGGCTGCTGCTATGGGCCTGGCTGCTCCCGACCCAGCTACTCTGGGCCTGGCTGTTTCGGGTCAGGCTGCTCCTGGCCTGCATGCTCCTGGCCTGGCCGCTGCTGCTCTGGGTTTGGCTGAACAGGGCCCGGCCGCTCTGGGCCTATTTGATCTGGTCTGCCTGGTCTGGGCCTGGCTTGCGCTGCTCTGGGCCTGGCTGCTCCAGACCCGGCTGCTTTGGGCCCGGCCATTCCAGGCCTGGCCGCTCCAGGTCTGGCCCCTCCCGACCTGGCTGCTGCTGCTCTGGGCCTGGCTGCTCCCGACCCAGCTGCACTGGGTCCGGCTGGTCCGGGCCTGTAGCTCCAAGCCTGGATGCTCTCGGCCTGGCTGCTCTGGGCTTCGCAGCTGCTGCTCTGGGCCTGGCTACTCCAAACCCGGCTTCTTTTGGCCCAGCTGCTCCGGGCCGGGCCGCTCCGGGCCTGGCTGCTCAGGACCTGGCTGCTGCTGCTCTGGACCTGGCTGCTCCCAATCTCGCTGCTCTGGGCCCGGATGTTTCTGGCCCTGCTGCTCCGGGCCTGGCTGCTCCCGACCTGGCTGCTACTGCTCTGGGCATGGCCGCTCACGATCTGGCTGCTTCAGGCCTGCCTGCTGCTGCTCAGGGCCCGGCCGCTCTGGCCTGGATTCTCCTGGCCTGCCTTCTCAGGGCTTGGCTGCTGCTGCTCTGGGCCTGGCTGCTCCTGATCAGGCTGCTCTGTGCCAGGCTGCTCGGGTCCCGGCTGCTTTGGGCCTCACAACTGCTGCTTCAGGTCTGTCCGCTACCGACCTGGCTGCTCTGGGCTTGGCCTCTCTGGGCCTGGCCTCTCCCGACCTAGCTGTTGCTGTTCCTGGCCTGGCTACTCCCGACCCGGCTGCTCCGGGCCCAGTTGCTCCGGTCCCTGTCACTCCAGGCCCGGCCACTACGGGCCTGGTTGCTCCGGGCCTGGCTGCTGCTGCTCTGGGCCCGGCTGCTCTGGGCCTGGCCGCTCCAGGCCTGGCCGCTCCAGGCCGGGCCGCTCCGGGCCTGGCCGCTCCCAACCTGGCTGCTTCGGTTTTGTTTGCTGAAGTCTGGGCCCGGCCGCGTTGGGCCTGGCCGCTTCCCACCTGGCTGCTGCTGCTTTGGGCCTAGCTACTCCCGACCCAGCTGCTCTGGGCCTGGCTACTCTCGGCCCTGCCGCTCTGGGCCTGGATTCTCCCAGACTGGCTGCTATTGCTCTGGGCCTGGCTACTCCCGATCCGGCTGCTCTGGGACCAGCTGCTCCTGGCTGCTGCTGCTCTGGCCCTGGCTGCTCCCTACCAGGCTGCTCTATGCCCGGCTGCTCACGTCCCTGCCGCTTCGGGCCTCGCAGCTGCTGCTTCAGGCCTGGCCGCTCCCCACCTGGCTGCTCCGCGCTTGGTTGCTGTTGCTCTGGGCCCGGCCACTCTGGGCGTGGACTCTTCCGACCTGGATGCTGCTGTTCCGGGCTGGCTACTCCCGAACCGGCTGCTCTGGGCCCGGGTGCTCCGGGTCCTGCTGATCCGGGCCTGGTGACTCTGGTCTTGGCAGCTCCAGGCCTGGATGCTCCAGGCCTGGCTGCTGCTGCTCTGGGCCTGGCTGCTCCAGACCCGGCTGCTCTGGGCCTGGCTGCTCTGTGCCCGGCCGCTCCTGACCTGGCTGCTCCGGGTTTGTTTGCTGCTGGTCTGTTACCGGCCACTTTGGGCCTCGCCGCTCCTCACCTGGCTGCTGCTGCTTTGGGCCTGGCTACACCAGACCCGGCTGCTTTGGGCTTGGCTACTTCCGGCCCTGATACCTGGGCCTGGATTCTCCTGGCTTTGCTCCCACTGCTCTGGACCTGGTTGCTCACGACGAGGCTGCTCTGGGCCCGGCTGTTCCGGGCCTGGCCGCTCTGGGACTGGATGCTTCCGGCCTGGCTGCTCCGGACCGGGCTGCTGCTGCTCTGGGCCTGGCGGCTCCCGACCAGGCTGCTCTGTGCCAGGCTGCTTGGGTCCAGGTCACTTCCGGCCTCACAGCTGCTGCTTCAGTCCTGGCCGCTCCCGACCTGGCTGCTCTGGGCTTGGTTGTTGTTGCTCTGGGCCCGGCCGCTCTGGGCCTGGCCTCTCCCGACCTGGCTGCTGCTGTTCCGGGCCTGGCTACTCCCGACCCTGCTGCTCTGGGCCCGGCTGCTCAGGTCCTGGCCGCTCCAGGCCCGACCACTCCGGGCCTGGCTGTTCCTGGCCTGGATGCTCCCGGCCTGGCTGCTCTGGGCTTGGCTGTTGCTGCTCAGGGCCTGGCTGCTCCCTACCAGGCTGCTCTGTGCCCGGCTGCTGGGGTCCCGGCAGCTCCGGGCCTCGAAGCTGCTGCTTCAGGCCTGGCCGCTCCCCACCTGGCTGCTCCACGCTTGGTTGCTGTTGCTCTGGGCCCGTCCGCTCTGGGCCTGGACTCTCCTGACCTGGATGCTGCTGTTCCGGGCTGGCTACTCCCGACCCGGCTGCTCTGGTCCCGGGTGCTCCGGGTCCGGCTGATCCGGGCCCGGTGACTACGGGCTTAGCCGCTCCAGTCCTGGGTGCTCTTGGCCTGGCTGTTCCGGGCCGGGCTGCTGCTGCTCCCGACCAGGCTGCTCTGTGCTGGGCTCCTTGAGTCCTGGCCGCTTCGGGCCTCGCAGCTGCTGCTTCAGTCCTGGCCGCTCCCGACCTGGCTGCTCTGGGCTTGGTTGTTGTTGCTCTGGGCCCGGCCGCTCTGGGCCTGGCCTCTCCCGACCTGGCTGCTGCTGTTCTGGGCCTGTCTACTCCTGACCCTGCTGCTCTGGGCCCAGCAGCTCTGGTCCTGGCCACTCCGGCTGGCCACTCCGGGCCTGGCTGTTTAGGGCTTGGCTGCTCCTGGCCTGGCTGCTCCGGGCTTGGCTGTTGCTGCTCTGGGCCTGGCTGCTCCAGGACCGGCTGCTCCAGGTTGGGCCGCTCCGGAGCTGGCTGCTTCGGTTATGTTTGCTGCTGGTCTGGGCACAGCCGCTCTGGGCCTGGCCACTCCCCAGCTGGCTGCTGCTGCTTCGGGCCTGGCTACTCCCGACTTGGCTGCTCTGAGCCTGGCTACTCTCAGCCCTGCCGCTCCAGGCCTGGATTCTCCAGGACTGGCTGCTACTGCTCTGGGCGTGGCTACTCCCAATCCTGCTGCTCTGGGCCCAGCTGCTTCGAGCCCGGCCTCTCTGGGCCTGGCTGCTGTTGCTCCGGGCTTGGCTGCTCCCAAACTGGCTGATCTGGGCCCGGATGTTCCGGGCCCTGCTGCTCCTGGTCTTGCTGCTCCTGACCTGGCTACTCTGGGCCTGGCTGCTCCCAACCCGGCTGCTCTGGGCCCGGCTCCTCCTGGCCCTGCCACTTCTGGCCAGGCCTCTTTGGGCCTGAATGCTCCCGGATTGGCTGCTCCTGGCCTGGCTGCTGCTGCTCTGGGCCTGTCTGCTCCCGACCAGGCTGCTCTGTGCCCGGCTGCTCAGGTCCCGGCCGCTTCGGGCTACACATCTGCTGCTTCAGGCCTGGCTGCACACGACCTGGCTGCTCTGGGCTTGGTTGCTGTTGCACTGGGCCGGCCGATCTGGGCCTGGCCTCTCCCAACCTGAATGCTGCTGTTCCGGGCCTGGATACTCCTAACCCTGCTGCTCTGGGCCCAGCTGCTCCAGGCCGGGTAGCTCCGGGCCTGGCTGCTAACTACCTGGCTGCTGCTGCTCTGGGCCTGACTGCTCCCGACCTGGCTGCTACAACTCTGGGCCTGGCCACTCACTACCTGGCTGCTCTGGGCCTGTCTGCTGCTGCTCTGGGCCTGGCTGCTTCCGACCTGGCACTCTGGGCCAGGATGGTCCAGGCCTGGACGCTCTGAGCCTGGCAGCTGCTGATTCAGGCCTGGCCACACACGACCTGGCTGCTCCGGGCTTGGTTGCTGTTGCACTGGGCCGGCCACTCTGAATCTGGCCTCTCCCAACCTGACTGCTGCTGTTCCGGGCCTGGATACTCCTAACCCTGCTGCTCAGGGCCCTGCTGCTCCGGGCTGGGCAGCTCCGGGTCTGGCCGCTAACGACCTGGCTGCTGCTGCTCTGGGCCTGGCTGCTCCCGATCTGGCTGCTCCGGGCCTGGCTGCTGCTGCTCTGGGACCAGCTGCTCCCAACCTGGCTGGTCCTGGCTTGGTTGCTGCGCCACTGGGGCTGGCCGTTCACGACCTGGCTTATCCGGGCCTGGCTGCTGCTGCCCTGGACCTGCCTGCTCACGACCCGGCTTCTCTAGGGCCGGCTGCTCCGGGCCCTGACTTTCCGGGCCCGGCCACTCTGGGCCTGGCCGCTCCGGGCCTGGATGCTCCCTGCCTGGCTGCTCCGGGCCTGGATATTACAGCTCTGGGCCTGGCTGCTCTAGGCCTAGCTGCTCAGGGCTCGGCGGCTCCAGACCTGGCTGCTCCGGGTTTGTTTGCTGCTGGTCTTGGCCTGGCCGCTTTGGGCCTTGCCTCTCCCGACCTGGCTGCTTCTGCTTCAGGCCTGGCTACTCCCGGCCCTGCAACTCCGGGCCTGGATTTTCCCGGACTGGCTGATACTGCTATGGGCCTGGCTACTCCCTACCCAGTTGCTCTAGGCCCGGCTGCTCCGGGCCTGGCTGCTCCTGGCCCGGCCACTCTGGGTCTGGCTGCTCCAGGCCTGGCTACTGCTGCTCTGAGCCTGGCCGCTCTCGACCTGGCTGCTCTGGGCTTTGTTGCTGCTGCTCTGGGCCCTGCTGCTCCGGGCCTGGCTGCTCAGGGCCTGGATGCTGCTGCTTCGGGTCTGGCCGCTCCTGACATGGTTTCTCTGGGCTTAGTTGCTATTGCTCTGTGCCTTGGTGCTCCTGACCTGGCTCCTCTGAGCCTGGATGCTCTGGACCCGGCCGCTCCGGTCCTGGCCCCTCCCAACCTGGCTGCTGCTGCTCTGGGCCTGGCTGCTACAGACCTGGCTGCTCTGTGCCCGGCTGCTCGGGTCCTGGCTCCTCCGGGCTTGGTTGCTGTTGCTGGGGGCCAAGCCGCTCTGGGCCAGGCTGCTCCCAACCCAGATGCTCTGGGCCTGGCTGCTGCTGCTCCCAGCCTTGCCGCTCCCAACCTGGCTGCTCTGGGCCTGGCTGCTGCTGCTCTGGGCACGGCTGCTCGGGTCACGGCCACTCCAGGCCTGCCCGCTCCAGGCCTGGCTGCTGCTGCTCCCAGCCTTGCCGCTCCCAACCTGGCTGCTCTGGGCTTGGTTGCTGCTGCTCTGGGTCCTGCTGCTTCGGGCCTGGCCGCTCTGGGCCTGGATGCTGCTACTTCAGGTCTGGCTGCTCCCAACACAGTTTCTCCGGGCTTGGCGGCTGCTGCTCTGGGCCTGGCTGCTCTCCACCCAGCTACTCTGGGCCGGGCTGCTTTGGGCCCGGATGCTCCGGGCCTGGCCGCTCCCGGCCTGGCTGCTGTTGCTCCGGGCCTGACTACTCCCGACCCAGCTGCTCTGGGTCCGGCTGCTTGGGGCCTGGCCGTTCCGGGCCCATTTGCTCCTGGCCTGCCTGCTATGGGCCTGGCTAGTGCTGCTCTGGGCCTGGCTGCTCCCGACCCAGCTGCTCTGGGCCGGGCAGGTCCGGGTCTGGCCCTCCAAGACTGGATGCTCCCAGCCTGGCTGCTCGGGTCCCGGCCGCTCCGGGCCTGGCAGCTGCTGCTTCAGGCCTTTCCGCTCCAGACCTGGCTGTTCCAGACTTGGTTGCTGCTGCTCTGGGCCCGGCCGCTCTGGGCCTGGCTACTCCCGACCCAGCTGCTAGGGCCCAGCTGCTTCAGGCCCAGCCGCTCCCGGCCTGGCTGCTGCTGCTCTGGGCTTGGCTGCTCCCGACATGGTTGCTCTGGGCCCAGATGTTCCGGGCCCTGCCGCTCGGGGCCTGGCCGCTCACAACCTGGCTGCTCCAGGCCTGGCTGCTGTTGCTCTGGGCCTGGCTGCTCCTGACACAGCTGCTCTGGGCCCGGCTGCTCCGTGCCCGGCCTCTCCAGGGTGGATGCTCCCGGCCTCCCACTCTGGGCCTGGCTGCTGCTGCTTGGGGCCTGGCTGCTCGCGACCAAACTGCTCTGTGCCCGGCTGGTCCAGGTCTGGCCCTCCAAGCCTGGATGCTCCCTGCCTGGCTGCTCTGTGCCTGGCTGATTCTGCTCTGGGCCTGGCTGCTTCCGACCAGGCTGCTCTGTGTCTGGCTGCTCAGTTCCCGGACGCTCCGGGGCTGGCAGCTGCTGCTTCAGGCCTTTCCGCTCCAGACCTGGCTGCTCTGGACTTGGTTGCTGTTGCTCTGGGCCCGGCCACTCTGGGCCTGGCTACTCCCGACCCGGCTGCTAGGGCCAAGCTGCTCTGGGCATGGCCTCTCAGGGCCTGGCTGCTGCTGTTCCGCGCTTGGCTGTTCCCGATCTGGCTGCTCTGGGCTCAGCTCCTCCGGGCCCGGCCTCTCCAGGCCTGGCTGCTGATGCTGTGGGCTTGGCTGCTCCTGACTTTGCTGCTCTTGGCCCGGCTGCTTAGGGCCCGGCCGCTCCGGGCCTGACTGCTGCTGCTCTGGGCCTGGCTGCTATCGACCTGGCTGCTCTGGGCCCAAATTCTCCTGGCCCGGCATCTCCCGACATGGCTGCTTTGGGTTGGTTGCTTCTGCTCTGGGCCTGGCAGCTCTGGACCTGACTGCTCTCAATCTGGCTGCTGCTGTTCTGGCCTGGCTACACCCGACCCGGCTGCTTTGTACCCAGCTGCTCCTGGCCTGGCCGCTCGTGCCTTGCTGCTGCTGCTCTGGGCCTGGCTGCTCCCGACCCAGCTGCTCTGGGCACGGCTGATCCGGGCCCGGCCCTCCAAGCCTGGATGTTACCACCTTGGCTCCTCTGGGCTTGGCTGCTGCTGCTCTGGGCCTGTCTGCTCCAGACCCAGCTGCTCAGGGCCCGGCTGCTCGGGTCCCAGCCGCTCCAGGCGTGGCAGCTGCTGCTTCAGGCCTGTCCGCTTCCGACCTGGCTACTCTGGGCTTGGTTGCTGTTGCTCTGGGCCCGGCAGCTCTGGGCCTGGCCTCTCCCGACCTGGCTGCTGCTGTTCCGGGCCTGACTACTCCCGACCCTGCTGCTCTGGGCCCTGCTGCTCCAGGCCCGGCTGCTCTGGGCCCGGACACTCCAGGCCTGGCTTCTCAGGGCCTGGATGCTCTCTGCTTGACTGCTCCAGTCCTGGCTGCTGCTGCTCTGGGCCTGGCTACTCCTGGCCCTGCCGCTCTGGGCCTGGATTCTCCCGGCCTGGCTGCTACTGCTCTGGGCCTCACTAGTCCCGATCCGGCTGCTCTGTGCCCAGCTGATCCGGGATCGGCCGCTACGGGCCTGGCTGCTGCTGCTCTGGGATTGGTTGCTCCCGACCTGGCTGCTCTGGGCCCGGATGTTCCGGGCCCTGCCTCTCTGGGCCTGGCTGCTCTCAACCTGGATGCTACTTCTCTGGGCCTGGCCGCTCACGACCTGGCTGATCTGGGCCTGGCAGCTGCTGCTTTGGACCTGGCTGCTCCCGACCCCGCTGTTCTGGGCCTGGCTGCTCCAGGCCCGGCCGCTCCCAACCTGGGTGCTCCAGGTTTGTTTGCTGCTGGTCTGGGCTCAGCTGCTTTGGGCCTCGCTGCTCCCGACCTGACTGCTGCTGATTCAGGCCAGGCTACACCCGACCCAGCTGCTCTGGGCCTGGCTACTCCAGGTACTGCCGCTCCAAGCCTGGATTCTCCCAGCTTGGCTGCTACTGCTCTGGACCTGGCTGCTCACGTCCCAGCTGCTCTGGGCCCGGCTGCTCCAGGCCTGGCCGCTCCAGGACAGGATGCTCTCGGCCTGGCTGCTCCGGGTCTGGCTGCTGCTGCTCCGGGCCCGGCCACCCCCGACCTGGATGCTCCTAGCTTGGTTGCTGCTGCTCTGGGCACTGCCGCTCCAGGTATGGCCTCTCCCGACCTATCTGCTCTGGGCTTGGTTGTTGCTGCCCTGGGCTTGGCTGCTCCCGACCTGGCTATTATGGGCCAGGCTTCTCCGGGCTTGGATGTTCCCAGTCTGGCTGCTCCAGGCCTGGCAGCTGCTGCTCTGGGCCTGGTTGCTCCGGACCCATCTGCTCTGGGCCCGACTTCTTCGGGCCAGGCCGCTCCTGACCTGGCTGCTCTGGGCTTGGTTGTTGCTGCTCTGGGCCTGGCTGCTCTGGGCCTGGCCGCTCCCAACCTGGCTGCTGCTATTCCGGGCCTGGCTTCTCCCGACTTGGCTGCTCTGGGCCTGGCTGCTCCGGGACCGGACAATCCGGGCCCGGCCACTCTGGGCCTGGCCACTCTGGCCCTGGCTGCTCCCGACCCGGCTGTTCTGGGCCCGGCAGCTCAGGCCCGGCAGCTTCAGGCCTGGCCACTCCCGACCTGGCTGCTGCTGCTCTAGGCCTGGCTGCTACAGACCCAGCTGCTCTGGGCCCGGCTTCTACGGGACCGGCCGCTTTGGGCCTGGCTGCTCCAGGTTTGTTTGCTGCTGGTCTGGGCCCAGCCGCTTTGGGCCTGGCTGCTCCCGAACTGGCAGCTGCTGCTTCTGTTCTGGCTACTCACGACCCGGCTGCTCTGGGCCTGGCTACTCCAGGCCCTGCCTCTCTGGGCCTGGATTCTCCAGGCCTGGCTGCTACTGCTCTGTGCCTGGCTAATCCCGATCCGGTTGCTCTGGGCCTGGCTGCTGCTGCTCCTAACTTGGCTGCTCCCGACCTTGCTGCTCTGGGCTCGGATGTTCTGGCCCCTGCCGCTCTGGGCCTGGCTTCTCCTGACCCGGCTGCTCTGGGCCCTGTTGCTCCAGGCCCAGCTGCTCCGGGCCTGGCCGCTCATGACCTGGCTGCTCTGGGCCTGGCTGCTGCTGCTCTGTGCCTGGCTGCTCCTGACCCGGCTGCTCTGGCCCGGCTGCTCTGGGCCTGGCCGCTCTGCCTTGGATGCACCCGGCCTGTTCACTCTGGGCCTGGATGCTGCTGCTCTGGGCCTGGCTGCTCCCGACCAAGCTGCTCTGGGCTTGGCTGGTCCGGGCCCAGAAGCCTGGATGCTTCTGGCCTGGCTTCTCTGGGCCTGGATGCTGTTGCTCTGGGCCTGGCTGCTCATGACCTGGCTGCTGCTGCTCTGGGCCTGGCTGCTCCCAACCTGGCTGCTGCTTCTCTGGGCCCGACTGCTCCGGGTCCGGCCACTCCAGGCCTGGCTGCTCCCGTCCTTTCTGCTCCGGGCTTGGTTGCTGCTGCTCTGGGCCTGGCTGCTCCCGACCCACCTATTCTGGGCCCAGCTGCTCCGGGTCCAGCCATTCCGGGCGTGGCCACACCTGACCTGGCTGCTCCAAGCTTGGTTGCTGCTGCTCTGGCCCTGGGTGCTCCAGGTCCACCTGCTCTGGGCCCAGCTGATCCGGGCCTCACCACTCCTCTGAGCCTGGCTGCTCCAGGTCCAGCTGCTCCTGGCATGGCTGCTCCGGGCCTGGCTGCTTCTGCTCTGGGCCTGGATGCTCCCGACCCGGCTACTCTGGGCCCGGCTGCTCTGGACCCAGCCACTCCAGGCCCGGCAACTCTGGGCGTGGCCTCACCAGACCTGTCTGTTGCTGCTCTGGGTCTTGCTGCTCCTGATCCGGTTACTCCGGGCCCAGCCATTCTGAGGCTGGTCGCTCCCGACCTGGCTGCTCCGGGCTTGGTTGCTGCTACTCTGGGCCAGGCTACTCCCGAACCGGCTGCTCTGGGCCAGGCTACTCCCGAACTGGCTGCTCTGGGCCTGGTTGCTCCTGGCCAGGCCGCTCCGGGCGTTGCTGCTGCTGCTCTGGGCCCGACTGCTCTGGGTCTGGCCACTCCGGGCCTGGCCACTCCCGTCCTTTCTGCTCCGGGTTTGGTTGCTGCTGCTCTGGGCCTGGCTGCTACCGACCCGGCTGCTCTGGGCCCGGCTGCTTTGGTCCCGGTCGCTTTGGGCCTCGCCGCTCTTGACCTGGCTGCTCCAGGCTTGGTTGCTGCTTTTCTGGGTCCTGCTGCTCCTGGCCTGGCCTCTCCCGACCCGGCTGCTGCTGCTCTGGGCCTGGCTGCTCCTGACCCAGTTGCTCTGGGTCCGGCTGCTTTGGTCCCGGTCGCTTTGGGCCCGGCCGCTTGCGACCTGGCTTCTACGGACTTGTTTGCTACTGCTCTATGCCTGGCTCCTCTGGTCCCGGATGCACCAGGCCCTGCCGCTCCAGGCCCGGCCGCTGCGGGCCTGACTGCTCCCAACCTGGCTGTTGCTGCTCTGGGCCTGGCAGCTCCTGACCTGGCTGCTTTGGACCCGGCTGCTCCAGGCCCGGCCACTCTGGGCCTGGCCACTCACGTCTTGGCTGCTGCTGCTCTGGGCATGACTGCTCTGGGCCCTGCCGTTCCGGGCCTGGCCACTCCCATCCTTTCTCCTCCGTGCTTGGCTGCTGCTGCTCCAGGCCTGGCTGCTCCCTACCCAGATGGTCTGGGCCTGGCTGCTCCGGGCCTGGCTGTTCCTGGCCTGGATGCTGCTGCTCTGGGCCTGGCTGCTCCCAAACTGGCTGCTCCGGGATTGGTTGCTGCTGCTCTTGGCCCTGCTGCTCCGGGCCTGGCCGTTCCAGGCCTGGCTGCTGCTGCTTCTGGTCTGGCAGCTCCCGACACGGCTTCTCCAGGCTTGGTTGCTGCTGCTCTGTGCCTGGGTGCTCCCGACCCAGCTCCTCTGGGCCCAGATGCTGCAGGCTCGGGTGGTCCGGGCCTGGCTGCTCTCGACCTGGCTGCTCCTGACCCAGCTAGCCTGGGCCTGGCTGTTTCGGGCCAGGCAACTCCTGGCCTGGCCGCTCCTGGACTGGCTGCTGCTGGTCTGGGCCTGACTATTTCCGACCCGGCTGCTCTGGTTCCAGCTTCTCCGGGCCCAGCTGCTCTGGGCCTATTTGCTCCCAGCATGCCTGCTCTGGGCCTGGCTTGTGCTTTTTTGTGCCTGGCTGCTCGGGTCCCAACCACTCCATGTATGGCTGCTGCTGTTCTGGGCCTGGCTACTTCCGACCTGGCTACTCTGGGCCCGGCTGCTCCAGGCCCGGCCGTGCCAGGACCGGCCTCTCCAGGACTGGAAGCTCCCTGTCTGGCTGCTCCGGGCCTGGCTGCTGCTGCTCTGGGCCTGGCTGCTCCGACCTGGCTATTCTGGGCCCGGCTATTCTGGGCCCGGCTTCTCTGGTCCCGGCCACTACAGGCCCTGCCACTCCGGGCTTGGCACTCCCGACCTGGCTGCTGCTGCTCTGGGCCTGGCTGCTCTGGACCGGGCTGCTCTAGGCCCAGATGCTCCTGGCCCGGCCGCTCCAGACCTCGCTGCTCAGGGTTTGTTTGCTGCTGGTCTTGGCCTGGCTGCTTTGGGCCTGGCCTTTCCTGACCTGGCTGCTTCTGCTTCAGGTCTGGCTACTCCTGATCCAGCTGCTCTGGGCCTGGATTCTCCCGGACTGGCTGCTATTGCTCTGGGCCTGGCTATTCCCGATCCGGCTGCTCTGGGCCCAGCTGTTCCGGGCCCGGCCGCTACCACCTGGCAGCTCCGGGCTTGGTTGCTCCTGCTCTGGGCCTGGCTGCTCCCGACCCGGTTGCTCAGGGCCTGGCTGCTTCGGGCCCGGTTGCTGCGGGCTGGCTGCTCCATGTCTATCCACCCCGGGCTTGGCCGCCTCCGCCCCAGGCCTGGCTGCCACTGCCCCAGGTCTGGCTACTCCGGGCCTTGCTGCTGCTGCTCTGGGGCCTGGCTGCTGCTGCTCTGGGCCTGGCTGCCACTGCCTTGGGCCTGGCCACTCTCGGCCTGGCCTGCGCTGCTCCAACATTCCGTTCTTTTTTTTTTTTTAAAACGCATTTATGTTTCAATGTTGGCTGCTGAGTTGAGTTCTGTCTTAGCCTTCGATTTTTAAAGATCTTTGTATTCTTTCTTAAGTAATTTTACTATCTTTTGCTATAACTTGATCTCTTCACATTAAAAACTTCTTCGGTTTCTTCCTCCTTGTTCTGGAAGCTCAACAGGCTGGCCTGCGGCGCCCCTTTGTTCTCGTGGACTCCTGTATGGCTTCAGCCTGTTTCCGGGGTCTGCGATGCCCAGGAAGCAGCCCCCAGACTCGGCTCCGTGGCCCGCGATCAGTGGTTGAGGGCAAAGCGTCACCTCTCCCCTGGGGGCCCTTTTGCCCGGCTCCTTGCCGGGGCCCGGCTGGCCTGTGTCCGGCAGCGGCTCCTGCTCCTCATAGCGTTCTTCCCAGTCTGGAGATTTTTTTTCCCTTCCCGTTAGGGCAGTCTAGCATCAGAGTCAACAGACTGTCCTCTGCGCACAATATGCACGACTCATGGGGCTCCGCTTTTCACCGCTCCCCAGGGATTCCACTTCACAGCCCTGTCTCCTGTTTGAGCCTGGGTCCCTAGGGTCTGGCCTAGAACTGGGGTTCAGTGCTGTTAGACTGCGGTTCAGCCCAGTGCGGAGCTTTTATTTCCTTCCTGCTAGGGGACGCCAGCCAGGCACACAGCCGCCCCTCCTCTCTGGCTCCGTCCTCTCTGTGCAAGTGCACAGCATGTCTCCGTACCTTAGGCTTTTTCAGCTCCTCTGATTTTCCTTCTGTTTTTCTCTTTCCTTGTTGTAGAATTTTCAGTCAGTCAACTACCTGTAGCTTTGACGATGTCCATTTTATATTTTAGTTGTATTCCATTGAAATTGTTGTGTGCGACTGCGGTTAGGTGTATACCTGTGCAGCCATCTTGGATCCTCCCTCTGTCTCTTTCTTTCTATTGTAAATATATTTTATTGATTTTTTACAGAGAGGAAGGGAGAAAGATAGAGAGTTAGGAATATTGATCAACTGCCTCCTGCACCCCCCCAACCAGGGATGTGCCCGCAACCAAGGTACATGCCCCTGACCGGAATTGCACCTGAGCCAAAATGGTTTTGGCTACACTGGGCTTTCTTGACCTCTTGCTTTCTGTTTGGTCAGTCAGTGGGGACACTGGTGAGAGACTGGAAGGAGGGGTCTTTCTAACCTAGCTCCCTCCCTGATGTGGCATTGTCCTTCCACCCAAGACCACCCTCTCAGTCAGGAGGTCCTCACCACGCACACCTGGGTAACGATGGCCATGCAGGCCTGGGGATGACAGAAGCTCCTGTCTTCCCAGCCCCGGGGCTGTCCCACCTCCCAGCCTCCACCCTGTAAAGAGTCTCTTTATTATCAAACTCTCCTCTGCCACTCAACTTGGATTTTCCTTCTGTTTCCTGCTGAGGCCCTGTATGCTGCTGCCCCTACTAGATACTGAGGACGCCCTAAAAGTCACACCGTTCCAAGCGCTTTATAGGAAATGGTCTCCTTGGTCCACCTGACGATCACGTACGTAGACACAGAGGTTTGGAGAGGTGATGTCACTAGCTCCGAGTTCGGAATGGAGGACCCAGGATTTGAACCAAAAAGGCATCTTATCTGTTAATCCTAAGAGCAACTGGCAGCCACTGACCCGGTTTTCAGCCAAGTCTGGCAGTGTTTTGAAAGCGCCCCCTGGTGGCCCTGAGGAGCATTGCCAGTTGAGTTACCATGGGCCCTGGTTAGTACAGAACCTCTATTTGGCTTTGCGGGTGCAATCTTCAACTAAATCCTGCAGCGGAGACACGGACAAGGGGACTCTGTCTGCATTCCAGGGTGCCCTCTTGGAGGAGATGACCTGGATCAGAGCCTTAAAGGACAAGCGGCAAAGGCCTGAGAGAACCGGCCTTGCTCATGGAAGTGGGCGTAGCTTTGTGTGGGAGGGGGTAGGGAGAGGAGTCTGGGGGCGCAGTCGGGGTTCATTTGGGAAAGAACCTTGGCCTTGGCATGCTGCCCTGTCACTCAGTTTGGAGCTTGTCAACCAGAAAATTCCAAAGACAAACTGAAAGGGCCAACTTTTTATCCTGCCAGGATGGACGTGAGCCCATACTTTTTTTTTTTTACTGATTCTAAAAGCTTTTCTTGAGAAGCTTTTGTGTGTCAGGGAGTGTTCCAGGGCTGGATCTGAGTCTGTTCAGTACAACATTGCACTATGAGAGCCCAGAGTCCTGGGAAGCCGAGGAGAAGGGATGAATGAAATGAAAGGTGATTGCTAGGGCAAGGTCGGTGCAGGAATGAACGCTGGGGTTGAATGAGGTCGAGGTGGGTTGAGGAATAGATGAGCTTGGGAATGAAGTTGGAAGTCTTCACTCTATGTTTATTATTATTCGGGGCCCAGTGCACGAATTCGTGCACCTTGAAAGGAACTGTGGGGCCAAAACCGGTTTGGCTCAGTGGCTAGAGCGTCGGTCTGTGGACTGAAAGGTTCTGGGTTTGATTCCGGTCAAGGGCATGTACCTTGGTTGCGGGCACATCCCCAGTAGGAGGTGTGCAGGAGGCAGCTGATCGATGTCTCTCTCCCATCGACATTTCTAGCTTTCTATCCCTCTCCCTTCCTCTCTGTGGAAAATCAATAAAATATATTTTACAAAATGTTCTGACTCTAGAACCCTTGCTCTTGAACACAAAATTAAAAAAAAAATAAGATTATAGTCCTCAGGTCAATATAACAACATAAAACCAGTGGGGAATGAAGCATAGTAACCTCCATCTTGGGTAAAAGCTTCTGTTTAAAATTTAACCCTGCTATTCTGGCTTCTGTAAATGTTTGCTTGCTTAAATAATAGGGAAAAATAAGACTGCTCCCCATTCCAGAGAGGCCATAAACTATGCCCCAGACAGAGTTGTCGGTACTGGCACCATCCCAGTGGGAGGAGTGCAGGAGGCAGCTGATTGATGTTTCTCTCTCATCGATGTTTCTGACTCTCCCTCTCCCTTCCTCTCTGTAAAAAAAAAAAAATCAATAAAATATATTAGAAAGAAAAAAAAAGAATGATGGGGACAGGTTGAAAGGACTCAGCAACCAGCTCACAGGAGCTCCCACAGGTCAAACTGGGGACAATTTGAACATGAGAACAAACCATGACTGTGATAGATTATAATCCCCCGGTGCTGTGAGTCTGTTCGGATGTAACTACATAAGTTAATAAAGCAAACATCTGATGAGGAGCCATTTCCCTCTCAGGCATACATCTGCTAAACTCCGAGGGTCCCCACAAGACTTGCAAGAAGGGGAGCAATTGGAGGCAGCAGCTCATCCCAGGTCTCCCCCTGAACCTGTCTCCGAGGCCCCCTTTTCCTTTGACCTCCCAGTGAGTGGACAGCAGCCCCTCAGCTCCTTTCTGTCACCGTGACTTTCAGTTCCCACGGGGCCTACGCAGCCCCACGTGGCTCATTTTCCTTAACTGGATTGCCTTATAATGACTCAGTTTTAAGTTATAATCTCAATTACTAACCCCAGCATTAGATGGGCCATGAACGGTGACCTCACTAGCGACTTAAAGCTCCCACAGCCACTGATACATCTCTCCCTGGGCTGCTCAGGCCCCAGAACACAGGTTAGGCTCCGGCTTCCAGGCCCTTTATTTCTAGCACCTGTGAATTTGTGTTTCATTGGCACCCAACTATTTACTGAAAGACTTTTTCTACAATATATATGCCTTTTGAAAAGTGTCTGAGGGCCAAGTATGTGTCAGGTTCTGCACTTCAGACCCACGCCTGGACAAACAACACAGACCATCTTGTCTTCTGAATGATTAGATTCCACTGTTCCTCCTCCCCCTGGGGGAATGGGCAGTTTAATTGCAAATAGAGAGTGAAAGGCTGAGAGAACATGACCAGAGATCCTTCTGTTTAAGGAGTCAGGGAATATCTCCAGAAAGAAATAACATTTTAGTGAAGTCAGGAAAGACAAACCGTCTATGGCAGGCATCAGCCCTCTCTGGCATCTCCACACCTTTGCCATTCAATCAAGGCCACAGAAAAGACAGCTATGATGTGTGCTGATGCTTCAGGGTCTGGAGGAGGGGAGGGCCGGATGTGAAGATCCTGTGAGATCCAGCTGGTCATGCAGACCACCTCCCACCTAAAAGATGGTTTCTTTCAGGAAAGGATAACAAAGTCGTGCCTGCAGAGAAATCATTTTATTGCTGGGCAAGGGGTCTTGAGTTGCAGGGAAAGGATGTCACCTCTGTCACTCAGAGAATGCCTTCCATGCTTGAGATGTCTTGGCTTTCTGCCCTTCTGTTTCAAAGACTTGACTGGATCCATGGCTGTTGGTAGGGTCCCTCAAAAGACATAAAACACGGTCTTGATGTCAATATGAATGAGTTCTATGTATTTCTTCAAATCAGCCCCCTGGAGTGTTTCTTTTCTCCACTTCTTCCTGTTCTCTCCCAGCACTTCTTCCTACTCCGGCTCTCTCACACTCCCTCAAAAGACTGTGCATTGGAGCTACCTGGTTTGGCTCAGTTGATAGCATCAGCCTGTGGACTGAAGGGTCCCAGGTTCAATTCAGGTCAAGGACACATGCCCAGGTTGCGGGCTCAATCTTCATTGTGAATCGTGCAGGAGGCAGCCAACCAATGATCCTCTCTCATCATTGATGTTTCTATCTCTCTCTCCCTCTCCCTTCCTCTCTAAAATCAATAAAAACATATTTAAAAAAAAAAGACTGTGCATTGTACTCTCTCTTCCCTTCCCACCTTCTCTCCTTCTACTTTCTCTTACCCCTAATCCTCCCCAATCCTTCCTTCCATGTGTTATCTGCAATCTCTGTTTCTTCTTCCTTTTCTAATTCTCCTCTCTCCGTTTTTTGCATTCTCTCTTTGTTTTTTACTCTTTTTATTTTTCCTCTATTTTCTTTCCTGTCTAAACCACTGCTCCTCACCCCTCCTCCTGTCCCCTTCCTCCTCACCAGACCCCTCCACATCTCCTCCGTCCTCTCCATATCACCTGACTCCATTTCTATATCCAGCTCTGTCCTTCCATACTCATCTCTGTCTTTTCTCCTCCTCCCCAGGCTCTCTTACCCTGTGCTAGAAGTTCTTGCAGAGCTTCAAAGCTCCATCTGTGTCGTAGTCTTTAGTGAGTGAGCACCATAGTTCCTTGGAACCGTCATGGGTTACGCATTCCGAATACGTATTTCCTCTATAGAGAAAGGGAAAGACGCATTTGGCTCGGTCTGAAAAGTAGAAGCAAAGGGTGTGGAAATTAGCTGTGGTGAAATTGTGTTCATCTTAGCAAGAGAAAGGGGACGTGAATGGAACACCGGGGGCTGGGTGGGGAGAGGATTCCAAATAGGAGTCAATTATGGAGATCCCCCACACGGTCCCGACATGCTTACCATCCTCTGCGCAATATTTCCATTTCCCTTTATATTCTGAGTCTAGAGAACACCAATAATCTCCAGCGTTAGCGAGCGTGCAATCAAAATATTTGATGCCATCATAGGTAAACGGGAAAGCACAGGGTTCCACTGAAAAAAGGAAGCAGACATTATTCTCCTCACAACTCCTAGGCACCATTTGCTCTGCGGTAATTCTGGTTATGTTTCTGTTCCAGCCAGCCCACCCCGATAAAGGGAATGCGTGGCTGGAGCCCCCTGCTAAGCACTAGAGTTTTCCAGATCCATATGGCCTGGTGCCTGTCCTGTGACAGTTGTAACGTCCAATGACATTATTTACTCAGAGACATTTATTTCTTGTGGGCTTTGGAGTTCCAGGAGACAGATAAGTTTGCCAGACCACAAAGCAGCCTGATTTTGGATTATAATTTCTTTTAATCCTTACCCAATGATATGTTTTTATTGATTTTTAGACAGACAAGAAGAGATGAAGGGAGACACAGAGAGAAACATCCCTCAGTTGCCTCCCATACCGGTCCAGATAGGGGATCAAACCGGCAACCTATAAGTATGTGCCCTGAAGCCAAATCGAACCCACAACCTTTTGATGACCCTCCAACCAACGGAGGCACCCGGCCAGGGCTAGGATCATAATTCTTTATACCCTGCTGACTTGTTGTGTCTGGAGCTGCGGCTTCACCCGATTCAACACCAAAAATCTAAGTCCATGTCATATTTATGAACCCAGGCGATGTCTCTTTATTATCGTTAATAGTCTGCCTCACATCATTCAGAAGCCTAATTACAATCCACATTCATGGGGTTTCAGTGTGCACCAACTTTGAGTTACAGCGTGCACCAACTTTGGCACTTGAATAGGTTGAGGAGGAAAACTATGGAAACCAGAGAGGGCTTCGTGGCAAAGGCATCTTTGGCTTGAATGAATTCTCTCAACTGCATCACTGAACTTACTGGTGCCAAAGCTCACCTCTCTGCAACTCATGTGCCTATTTCTTTCTGTTTGAATAACCTCTGTCCCCACTCAGTCCTGCCTGTGCTTCTTGAACAGGCTCCCTGAGTAGAACACCATCCCTTGGAATGAGGCCTGATCCTGAGACTCCAGCCCCACTATCTAACAGTGGCTTGACCTTAATGACTAAACACCTAGGGGGAGAGAGAGGGGAGAGGTGCACGTCCCCCTCCCATTACCGAGAGGGCAGTCTTAGCCCATGCATGTAAAATACCTTTGAAGAATGCTGATAGCAGTAGCCACCTAACATTAGTTTGTTTGATTTGATTATTACTTTTCTTTTCATTATTTTCCAACATTTCTTATAAAAGTGTATCATGCTAATTAGACAGGACAGCTGAACAACCTTCCAGATGTCATTCCTGACATCCTTCTAGACGAAGCCGCTGCAGCAGGGGGCAAAGCATGGGTGGTTAGGGGCAATCAATCAGGAAGGCAGGCAGACTGGTTAGGGGCAATCAGGCAGGGAGGTAAGTGGTTAGGGTTATAAGGAAGGCAGATGAGTGATTAGGAATGATCAGGCAAGCAGAGTGGTTAGGGTCGATCAGGAAGGCAGGCAAGCAGTTAGGGGTGATCAGGCAGGTAGACAAGTGGTTAAGGGTAATCAGGTCGGCAGGCAGAGGCAATTGGGGGCAATCAGGCCGACAGACAAGCAGTTAGGGGCGATCAGGAAGGCAGGAGAGCCATTATGGGTATCAGGCAGATAGGCAAAGTGGTTAGGAGCAATCAGGTAGGCAGGCAGAGTAGTTAGGGGTGATCAGGCAGGCAGGTGAGTGGTTAGGGGCTATTTGGCAGGCAGGCAGAGGAGCGGTTAGGAGCCAGTGGTTCCAGAATGTGAGAGGGATGTCCAACTGCTGGTTTAGGGATGATCTTCAGCAGTTAGACATCCCCTGAGTGGTCCCAGATTGTGAGAGGGTGCAGGCGGGGATGAGGGACCCCCCAGCCATGCACGAATTTTGTGTGCCATGCCACTAGTGTGTGTATGGTCCCTAGGTTTGGCCTGTAATCAGGGCCATCTTCCCTGGCTGCCCACAGCTGGCCCTGCACCTTACAGCCAATCACTCCAGTTTCCCTTTTGCCATCAGGCAATTGGAGCGTGTCAGCCAGGTAAAGGGATCTAGAGGTGGTTAGTGCGCCTCATAATGATTGGTCGAGCAGTCGTTCTGGTTATTCCACCAATCGGGTCAAAATTTGCATATTACCCTTTTAATATATAGGATATATACAGCTAATATTCTAAGTGTCCTTCCATCCATCCAACAGGTCGCTATGACACGCACGAACCACCAGGTGGCAGATGCTCAATGAAGGAGTTGTGTGACACACAGAGAATGGCACCATGGACTTGGCACCCACAAAGCAACACTCAGAAGATTCCCCCAAGTGGAACACAGGCCCTGGCACCACCCCGTAGAAAGAGCCCATCAAATCGCAGCCAATGTTGCCAAGACCCCATGGCACAAAACGCAGCGCAAGCCCAGACCAGCCCAGAAACGGTCGCTGTGGGCACCAGGTAATGACATCATATAGCAAGGCCTGGCTTTCTTGCCCTAGTGACGATTAGCCTCCTTGCAGTCTCTTCAGCCCAGAAACATGACTTGCTTTATAGCCAGGTGGAAACACTATACTGTAACCAAATATCTGTGAAGCGTTTTCCTGTGCCTCATCTCATTGGATCCTCACAGAAGTCCTGGAGTAGGTAGATATTAGACTCGGTGGAATTCTATTTTCTTTCGTTAGCAGAGAAACAGAGATTTAGAGAGCTTAAAAACTTGACCTACTGAAAAGAAATAAAAAATTGTGGACCTTGAAAATGACTTCAGGCTTTCTCATTGTGCAGAATATAGTCAAACACTGCTGCAGTTAAATATTTTACCCTTGTTCTCCCTGCGTGATCTACAATAATAATCTGCTTCATGTTGATATTTACTGCTGTGTTTCTGACAATTACCTAAAAGAAAAGTTGGGGTGCTTCATTGGGCTGAAAACATGTTTAGATAAATCAGAAAGCAGGTCTAGTTAAGCAAGTTTATTCTACATACATAAAAAGCTAAGTTGACTCATGCATGTGTGATACATATAAAGCTCTTGCTGGCTTCACTCACTAAATCACAGTCGTTGTCAATTGTGGATTTGGTTAATGCTTCTATTATAGAGAAAGGGCGAATAGCAATATAAAAATATTTCTTCTAATTAATTTCTTTTCAATGTGCATGAATTTGTGTACCAGGCCACTGGTCTGAGATAATTGGAGGAGAGAGTGTCCCAGGCTACAACTGAGCTGGAAAAAATACAGGGTAGAGGAGATGGAAGGAGGAGAAGAGAGATGGATGGGGATGGTTTGAGTCCATTTTATGGCAGAAATGCTCTGCAGCTCTAACTTTTTTCACATTAAAACATTATAATTTTGTATGGGGTAAGAACACCAAGTGTGAGCTCCGTGGATCTACTCTACAGCATAGTGACTATAATTAACAACACTGTATTTTCTTCACATTTTGAAGGCCATTTTAATAGAAACAGGTACATGAGAAAGCTACAAGACATACCAGATTAGTAAGAATCTTACACTTTCTCATTGCAATCATACTGACAGCTAAGGGTTAAATGGCCAAATGGGACTCAAATCATACATTAATCATGCATTAGCCCTGACAATATGGCTCCCCTGTTATTCCGTACACGTACCCCTATTTACATCAAAAACTCACTGTGAACAATATATGAAACCTGTGTGTAGGGGCCTATGTCTGGAATACTGGAAAGCAAATTTAGGAATGAGTCAGCTATTGTGGGAATCGATAGTTATTAGCACTATGAGCTTTTGAGTCAGACTGACTGGGCTTATACTTCAGAGACTTGTTTAAAAACAACAAGTTTTTAATAGAGTTTGGCCACCCTGGGCAATGTGGCTCAGTTAGTTGGAGCATTGTTCCATACACCAAAGGGTCAAGGGCTTGATTCCCAGTTATGGCACATATGCAGGTAGTGGGTTCAATCCTCAGTTGGGGCCCATACAGAAGGCAACTAATCAATGTTTCTCTCTCACATCAATGTTTCTCTCTCTCTCTCTCTCTCTCTCTCTCTCTCTCTCTCTCTCTCTCTCACACACACACACACACACACACACACACACACACATCAATAAAAACACATCCTCGGTGAGGATTTTAAAAACAGTGTTTGGCCCTTGAGGCACACTCAAGAACATTATTATTATTTACTGAAGGGAAGATGCACCAAATCATACGTAGGTACAGTCCCCAAGCCTAGCCTGTGATCAGGGCCATCTTCCCCGGCTGCCAGCAGCTGGTCCTGCCCCCCCCCCCACCTCAGTCCCCCATTCACCATCCAGCAATGGAAGCCTGACGGCCAGGGAGGAACCCAGAGATTGGCTGTTCCCGCCCTCTTGCCAGCCCCACCCCAGCTGCCCAACACCCCCTGTGTGTGTGGTGACTGGCAGGGTGGGTGCTTGGCCTGGTGCTACCCGCATCTCCCACCATGCACCCCGGCTCTGTCCCCCTTTGCCATTGATGATCAGAGCCTACTGGTGGGAGAAAGGGATTGAGATGTGGTCAGTCGACTCATAGTGACCGATTGAGCAGTCATTCTGGTTCTTCTGCCATTATGGTCTGTGGGTTTTTATTATATAGGATTATTATTAATACTAGTGGTCCAGTACACAAAATTTAATGCACAGGGGTGTTTCTCAGCCTGGCCTGAAACCTCACCAATCTGGGATCCCTTGGGGGATGTTTAAGCCCAATCCCTCTAGTAATCCAGGACCACTGGATCCTAACCGCTCACCTGCCTGCCTGCCTAATTGCCCCTAACCCCTCTGCCTGCTGACCTGCTTGCCCCAATCTGTCCCCCTTGTTGGCTTGATCACCCCCTACTGCCCTCACCTCTTGGAATGATCACCGCTAACAGCCTCTGCCTCGTCCCTGCCACTGTGTCTTTGTTCAGAAGGACATCCAGGAAAATCTCCTGGAAGGTCTCCCAATTTAATTAGCATATTACCCTTTTATTAATATAGATAGAGGCCTGGTGCACAGTTGGGAGCCAGCTGGTCTGCCATGAAGGGTGTACCAGAACAGGGTGGGGGTCCCCCGGGGGACAGGGCCAGCCTGGGTGAGGGGCCTGGGGCAGTTTGTAGGCTGGCCACACCCCCATCAGGCATGCCATGCCCCCACGAGGGGGCATGGCCGGCCGGGCCAAGGGCCATTTAGGGGTTGTTTGCAGGTCAGCCAAGCCCTCGGTTTGTCTGGGAGGATGTCCAGAAGTTCTCTGGAGAGAACCAAGAAGATGGCATAGGTAAACACCTAAACTGCTGCCTCTCACAACAATTTCAAAACTAAAACTAAAAGACAAAATGTCTGTCACCCACAACCACAGGAAAGCTGGCTGAGTGGAAGTTCTTCAACTAGAAGGAAAGAGAAAAGAGCATTGAGTCGTGCACAAGCACTGAAAAGATGAGGTCTGAAGGTGCACAAACCAGGCTGGTGGTGGGCGTTGCTTTTTTCAACCTGAAGGGAGACAAACACCCGATTACTCTGAAATCCAGTTTCTGGGTAGACACAGGGGAGACTCTTTTGGGGAGAAGCTGGACTGTCTGCCATCGTGTTGGAAAGTGAGGGGGCCTTGTTTGCAGAGCTTCATGCAGGAATAATTGTTTACAGTGCTGGGGCGTGCGACATGGGGACACGGTTGGAGATGCAGAGATGGCTGACTGGCAGCCATCACTGTTTGTCATGCCTTAGCCCAGTGATACCTTGAAACCCTGCCCCACACAATCTACAAACCCTCCCAAGCAGAGGATTTTGTATATGAATGGCCTTTCACACCTTAACCTAGCAAACTACAGCCCTGATCAGACAGCTCCAAAACCTCCAAACCCCAAGCAAAGAGGAGAAAACTGTAGTTATCACTATAGCTCCTGCTGGGTGGCCTCAGACAATAGCTGACCTGCACCCCACTGGAGATCCAGAAGCCAGTGTACCAGGTGGTCAGCATGAGACACCAGATTTCAACTCCTCATATCCTAAGTGACACATTCAAGAGGTAGACTCAATGAGCACCAAAGGCCCACTGATATAAGTCCTACCCCATAAGTGTGTCTCGAACTCAGCAGTTCTTCCATTATAGACACAGTGGGTCCTCACAGCCAATTAGCCTGGAGGTCAATTCCTCCCAGTGTACCAATAGCAATTAAGGCTTAATTAAACCAAGACTTTGCACTCAGCCCATCAAGGATTGTACCAAGAGTGTCTATCTCAGGAGATTGGGGAGGCTGAACTACTGGTCTCTGTGGGACACTTACCACACAAAGCCACTCCATCAACACAGGGAAGCAGCCAAAATGTGGAGACAAAGAAAGTCACGAATGAAAGAAATGGAGGAAAGCAAACTACTGGACATAGAGTTCAAAACCACATTTATTAGGTTACTCAAGAATCTTTTTTAAACTTCAGAGAAACTTGATGAGACTTCTAAGGAGCTTAGTGAGACTTTCAAGGACCTGAATGAGAATGCAAAAAAAAGGGGGGGGGGGACCAATCAGAAATTAAGCATCACTGTCTGAAATAAAGAATATACAGAAACTCAACTGTAGATCAACGTACCTCAAGAATCGAACCAAAAATCTGAAATATGAGGAAACAAAAAAATACCCAACCAGAAAAACAAAAAGAAAAAAGAATCCAAAAATATGAAGAAAGTGTAAGGAGCCTCTGGGACAACTTTAAGCATACCAACATCAGAATTATGGGGGTTCCAGAAAAGAGAGAACAAAATTTTGAAAACCTATTAGAAGAAATATTGACAGAAAACTTTCCCTACCTGGTGAAAGAAATAAACAAAAGTCCAGGAAGTGCACAGAACCCCAAACAAAAGAAATCCAAAGAGGACCACACTAAGACACATCATAATTATTGATAAAATGCCAAGGGCAAAAGACAAAGAATCTTGAAAGCAGCAAGAGAATAACAGTTAGTTACTTGCAAGGGAGTACCCCTACAAATGCCAGCTGATTGCTCAACAGAAACTACACAGGCCAGAAGGGAGTGGCAAGAAATATTCCAAGTGATGAACAGCAAGTACCTACAACCAAGATTACTCTACCCAGCAAAGCTATCATTCAGAATTGAAGGTCAGATAAAGAGCTTCGCAGACAAGAAAAAGCTAAAGGAGTTCATCACCACCAAACCAGGATTACATGAAATGCTGAAGAGTATTCTTTAAGAAGAGGAAGAAGAATAAAAGGTAAAGATAAAAATTATGAACAACAAAATGACATCAAATACATACCTACCAACAAGAGTATCTAAAAATCAAGTGAATAAAAAAATATGATGAACAGCATGGATTGATGAATATAATAGAATCAGGGACATAGAAAGGGAGTGGACTGACAATTCTCAGAGGGAAATGGTCTGAGGGGTACAGGAAGAGATTGGACAAATATCTTATACCTATGGATGAAGACAGTGGCAGGGGGTAAGGGTATGGGGTAAGGTGGGGAATCAGATGGAGGGGAGCTATGGGGACACCTGTAATATTCTGAACAATAAAGATTTATTTATTTAAATAAAAAACACAAAAGATCTCTGGAAGGACTCCTGGTCTAATTACTGTATTACCCTTTTATAGGTATATATTATTATTAATTTTATCATCCAACCCATTTCTGGTGCACTTTCTTCCACCTCAGTCTAAGCCTCTCTCCCCTCCCTTACCTCCACTTTCAGGATTTCCCCCTTGTAGAATTGCACAGGTACCAGCAAAGATAAGAAGGATCCCAGCACGCAGAGCCATAGCTGCTGGCCTTCCTGTGACTGATGGATGTCAGCCCCTGCTGACTTTTATATAACGTGCTTCCCTCACACCACCCCCTGCAACCAGATAAGAATCAACCTCCTCAAGGCAGTGCATGTGAGTTTCTAAGCCGGAGAGCATGAAGTTCAAGATTATCTCTCAGTTGAAATCACAAGATGTTGACTCAAGGCTTAATGTCCCTGTGTCTCAGAAGCTTAAAATGCATTTAAAATGAGGCATAGATGTTTGTAAAATTCCTCTGTTTTAGTGTTTCATGACCAGGCAAAAGGGAGAGGGAAAGATAAAAAGGACCTCTGCATCACAGGGTATTCAACCCCATGGATATGGACTATACCTTAGTAAAGGCCAAGGAAGCAGGAGGTGGAGGTGGGCAAAGAGGGAAGGGGGTCTCCTGCAATAATGTCAACATTAAAAAATTTTTAATTAAAAAAAAAATACTAAAATGGCCCCGCTGGCATGGCTCAGTGGTTGAACATTGACCTGTGAACCAGGAGATCACAGTTCGAATCCCGGTCAGGACATATGCCCTGGTTGCAGGCTTGATCCCCACTAGGAAGCTTGCAGGAGGCAACCAATCAGTGATTCTCTCTCATCGTTCATGTTTCTCTCACTCTTCCTCTCCCTTCCTCTCTGAAATCAATAAAAAGTATTTTTAAATACTAAAATGAATAAAAAAATAAATTAAAAAAAGAGCAAAAGCCATTTGATTTCCTGACTGTAGACCCCAGATTGAGAGCCCAACAAGTTCGCCTGTTAGAGTCTCAGAGAAGTGTGAGAAGACAGCCATGCAATTCTCCATTTAGGAGGAAACTGAGGCTCAGGGAACTCCTCAAGGGCACAGGGTGAGTTAAAACCACCCAGCTGCCCAACCTGGTTTTACTCAGTGGATAGAATGTGGGCCTGAGGACTGAAGGGTCTCAGGTTCAATCTGGACGAAAGCACATATCTCCATTCTGGGCTTGATACCCAGCCCTGGTAGGACAAGTGTGGGAGGCAACCAACCCATGTGACTCTCACATCAATGTTTCTCTCTCTGTCTCTCCCCCTCCCTTCCACTCTCTCTAAAAATCAATGCAAAAATATCCCTGGGTGAGTATTAACCTAGAAACATTTTTTAATAACTAAATGAATAAAACCACCAGCCTCAGGGACATTTTCAGAGTAAGTTTCCCTGACACATTCACCCTTGACCATATTTATCTCCTCCAAAAGGCTTCCCTACAATGGCTCAAAATTCAAGTAACACTGGAAACACAGCTCATTTTCTGGACCATAAAGGCCTAGACCCCTCATCTACTTGTTATGAAATGCTTCTCTTCCTCTGAGCCTCAGTTTCCTCACTTGCAAAATGTAGGTCACAATCCCTTTCTCTCAGGGCTTTGAGCTGGTGTGGATGCTCTACAGACAGCAGGTGCTCTGTAAAAGCCACCTCACTCTGGTGCGAATCCATGGGCCATTTGTTTACCATAGTGAACAAAGAATAAAATACTTAGAAATGGATTTAGCAAAAGAAATTTAAAAATATACTCCGCAAACTACAGTACATGGTTGAAAGACATTAAAGAAGACCTATCCCAGATAGCTGGGCTCAGTGGTTGAACATCAACCTATGAACCAGGAGGTCACAGTTCAATTCCAGGTCAGGGCACATGTCCAGGTTGCAGGTTCGATCCTCAATAGGGGCTATGTAGGAGGCAGTTGAGCAATGAGTCTCTTTCATCATTGATGTTTCTATTTCTCTCTCCATCTCCTTTTCTCTCTTAAATCAATAAAAATATATTATTTCTAAAAATAAAAAGAATGAAATGCCCTGACCAGTGTGGGCATCATCCATGCACCTAAAGGTTGCTGGTTCAATTCCCAATCAGGGCAGTTGCAGGTTCAATCCTCAGTAGGGAGCATGCAGGAGGCAGCCAATGGGTGTTTCTCTCTCATATCAATGTTTCTCACTTTCTCTCCCCTTCTCTTCCTCTCTCTCCAGAAAAATCAATGAAATATATTTCTAAATGACGCAATCATACATACCACATAAATAAACCTTGAAGACATTATGCTAAGTGAAAGAAAACAGGTGCCAATGCAACATGTGCTACGACTCCATTTATATAAAATATCCAAAATAGCCATAACCGGTATGGCTCAGTAGATAGAGCATCGGCCTGCAGACTCAAGGGTCCGGGGTTCAATTCTGGTCTAGGGCATGTACCTTGGTTGCAGGCACATCCCCAGTGGGGGCTATGCAGGAGGCAGCTGATTGATGTTTCCCTCTTATCGATGTTTCTAACTATCCCTCTCTCTTTGCCTTCCTCTCTATACAAAATCAATAAAATAGATTTTTTTCTAAATGTCCAAAATAGGCAAGTCTGTAAAGACCAAATCCATTAGTGCTTGCCAAAGCCTGGGAGGTGGGAAGTGGAGAACTAATGATGGGCCCTGGGTTTCTCTTGCAGTGAATGAATCTGTTCTAAAATTAATTGTGATGATGAGTGCACAGCTATGAATAGGCCAAAGACCATTGAATTGTATACCTTAAATCAATAAGTTGTGTGACATGTGAATTGCATTACTACAAAGCTGTTCTCAGAAAATGGCAGGTGGAAACATTTGAGATCTTCTTCCCCGGCATATGCTGTTAATTCGGCTCCACTAAACTCTTATAAGATGTATCCACAATAAAATAAACTAATGAAAATTTTAAAAACTGGGAAGGCATTCCTAAAGGTCATTTCACATTTTACAGCAGATTTGACAGAGGCCCACATGGTATCCCCGCCCCTGGCTTTATGGGGGACCTCCTTCTGGCAGCCTGGTCAGGAACCTCAGAATCCAGGTCTGCTTTATGCATTTTCTGGCTAGAACGACCTTGGGGAAAGATTTTAATTGCTCTGGCCCTGTCTTGTCATCTATAAAATGAAAATACCAATAACTTTGATCCCTAGTTTTGTTACCAGATTCAAACCAGAAAACATACGTTAATAATTAAAAGCTCCCTGGCCAGTGTGGCTCAGGTGGTTGGGCCATTGTCCCTGTACACCGAGAGGTGGCAGGTTTGATTTCTGATCAGGGCACATACCCAGGTTGCAGGTTCCATCATGATTGATGTTCTCACATTGATGTTTCTCTCTCTCTCTTCCTTTCTCTCTAAAATAAATAAGCATATTCCTTGGTGAAGATTAAAAAAAAAATTGTTCAAAGGACCAAATGGAAATTTTGGAGTTTAAAAGTATGATGATGCCAGAAAACCGGTTTGGCTCAGTGGATAGAGCATCAACCTGTGGACTGCAATGTCCCAGGTTTGATTCCGGTCAAGGGCATGCACCTTGGTTGTGGGCACATCCCCAGTGGGGAGTGTGCAAGAGGAAGATGATTTATGATTCTCTCTCATCAATGTTTCTAATTCTCTATCCCTCTCTCTTCCTCTCTGTAAATAAATCAATAGAATATATATATTTTAAAGTATGATGATGAAAATTAAAAACTCACTTGAAGGACTCAAAAGCAGATCTGATCTAGCAAAAAAAAAAATGTTGGCAAACTTGATAAGTGAATAAAAGTATCCAATCTGAAGAGAAGAAGGAATAAAAATGAACTGAACCTCAAAGACCTGTGGGACACCATCAATAGAACAAAAGACACATAATGGAAGTAGGAGAAGGAAAAGAAAAGGGCAGAAGTAAGATCAGTTTGGGGAGTACTGGCATCTTAACAGTGTTGTCTCCTCACCACACACATGGGATGTCTTGCCACTGATTTAGGTCTTTTTCCATTTCTTTCTGCAATGCTCCGTAGACATCAACCATGTGGATTCTATGATGTGTAAATTATACTTCAATAAAGCAAGAGTGAAAAGGAGACTAACAGGAAGTTTCTTGTTTACTTACACTGGGTCCCACGATCTGGAACATTATTCAGTCAGCAGGAGAGATGGACATTGTGTTTTTCCTTTCCAGGCATTGAAGTTTCTTAATGGTAGCCAGAAAGCCCTAGGCATCTCTCCTGGAGTCTATCTATGTACTTCCTGCATCGACCTCATAAATTTTCATGATTCCCTATCGAGCTAAGAAAACCGGGCAGACTTCCTCCCTTGTTGCTCCAAGCCTGTGTCCTGCAGGCCCAGCTTACTAGCTCTGCTCCTGACTACACCCCGGGTGGGCCTGGGTGGGGTGTGATGCCTCCTCTCCTGGGCTGTGAATACATGTGATTAGATGCTGCTGTCCATCTGGTCTGTGCCCTGGTGGATGCTGTGCATGGGGTCATCTCATACTATTTCAGGTGTGGTGTCCCTCCCTGACCAATGGTGTGACCAGGAGATGATCAGAACAACATAGCTATTTCCTTCACAGTCCTACCAGCGCTGTGGAAAGAGTGGGTCAGTCCCAATATATATTTTATTGATTTTTGTATAGAGAGGAAGGGAGAGGGTGCTCAATCACTGAAGACTACGACAGGGTTGGAGCTTGGAAGCTCTGCTAGTACTTCTAGCACAGGGTAAGAGCGCCTGGGGAGGAAGAGAAAACACAGGGATGAGTATGGAAGGACAGAGCTGGATAGAGAAATGGAGTCAGGTGATATGGAGAGGACAGAGGAGATGTGAAGGGGTCTGAGAAGGAGGAAGGAGACAGGAAGAGGGGTGAGGAGCAGTGGTTTAGACAGGAAAGAAAAGGGAGGAAAAATAAAAAGAGTAAAAGACAAAGAGAGAATGCAAAAAATGGAGAGAGGAGAATTAGAAAAGGAAGAAGAAACAGAGATTGCAGATAACACATGGAAGGAAGGATTGGGGAGGATTTGGGGTAAGAGAAAGTGGAAGGAGAGAAGGCGGGAAGGGAAGAGAGAGTACATTGCACAGTCTTTTTTTTAAAATATATTTTTGTTGATTTTAGAGAGGAAGGGAGAGGGAGATAGAGGTAGAAACATCAATGATGAGAGAGGATCATTGGTTGGCTGCCTCCTGCACGATTCACAATGAAGATTGAGCCTGCAACCAGGGCATGTGTCCTTGACCTGAATTGAACCTGGAACCTTTCAGTCCACAGGCTGATGCTCTATCCACTGAGCCAAACCAGGTAGGGCCAATGCACAGTCTTTTGAAGGAGTGTGAGAGAGCCAGAGTAGAGAGCAGGAAGAAACGGAGAAAAGAAACACTCCAGGGGCCTGATAAGAAGAAATAAATAGAACTCATTCACATTGACATCAAGACCATGTTTCATGTCTTTTGAGGGACCCTACGGACAGCCGTGGATCCAGTCAAGTCTTTGAAACAGAAGGGCAGAAAGCCAAGACATCTCAAGCATGGAAGGCATTCTCTGAGTGACAGAGGTGACATCCTTTCCCTGCAACTCAAGACCCCTTGCCCAGCAATAAAATGATTTCTCTGCAGGCACGACTTTGTTATCCTTTCCTGAAAGAAACCATCTTTTAGGTGGGAGGTGGTCTGCATGACCAGCTGGATCTCACAGGATCTTCACATCCGGCCCTCCCCTCCTCCAGACCCTGAAGCATCAGCACACATCATAGCTGTCTTTTCTGTGGCCTTGATTGAATGGCAAAGGTGTGGAGATGCCAGAGAGGGCTGATGCCTGCCATAGACGGTTTGTCTTTCCTGACTTCACTAAAATGTTATTTCTTTCTGGAGATATTCCCTGACTCCTTAAACAGAAGGATCTCTGGTCATGTTCTCTCAGCCTTTCACTCTCTATTTGCAATTAAACTGCCCATTCCCTCGGGGGGAGGGGGGACAGTGGAATCTAATCATTGGGAAGACAAGATAGGCTGTATTGTTTGTCCTGGCATCCGTCTGAAGTGCAGACCTGACACATACTTTGCCCTCAGACACTTTTCAAAAGGCATATATTTCTTTCAGTAAATAGTTGGGTGCCAAGGAAACACAAATTCACAGGTGCCAGTAGTAAAGGGCCTGGAAGCCGGAGGCTAACCTGTGTTCTGGGGCCTGAGCAGCCCAGGGAGAGATGTATCAGTGGCTGTGGGAGCTTTAAATAGCTAGTGAGGTCACCGTTCATGGCCCATCTAATGCTGGGGTTAGTAATTGAGATTATAACTTAAAACTGAGTCATTATAAGGCAATCCAGTTAAGGAAAATGAGCCACGTGGGGCTGCGTGGGCTCCGTGGGAACTGAAAGTCACGGTGACAGAAAGGAGCTGAGGGGCTGCTGTCCACTCACTGGGAGGTCAGAGGAAAAGGGGGCCTCGGAGACAGGTTCAGGGGGAGACCTGGGATGAGCTGCTGCCTCCAATTGCTCCCCTTCTTGCAAGTCTTGTGGGGACCCTTGGAGTTTAGGAGATGTATGCCTGAGAGGGAGAAAGGCTCCTCATCAGACGTTTGATTTATTAACTTATGTAGTTACATCCGAACAGACTCACAGCACCGGGGGATTATAATCTATCACAGTCATGGTTTGTTCTCATGTTCAAATTGTCCCCAGTTTGACCTGTGGGAGCTCCTGTGAGCTGGTCGCTGAGTCCTTTCAACCTGTCCCCATCCTTTTTTTTTTCTTCCTAATATATTTTATTGATTTTTTTTTTTTACAGAGAGGAAGGGAGAGGGAGAGTCAGAAACATCGATGAGAGAGAAACATCAATCAGCTGCCTCCTGCACTCCTCCCACTGGGATGTGCCCACAATCAAGGTACATGCCCTTGACTGGAATCGAACCTGGGACCCTTCAGTCTGCAGGCCTATGCTCTATCCACTGAGCCAAACTGGGCAGGGTCCCATCATTCTTTGAGCTTTTTTTTTTTTTTCTTCCTGTCACAACAAGACCTGCCAGGCTTGCCTTGTCTTTTGACAGTGCCCGTCCTATAATTAGCCTCTACGCCAGGAAGCCCTGGGACATTTCCCTGGAGGTTCACATTTATTTTTTTATTTTTGTTAATCCTCACCCAAGGATATTTTTCCCCCCACACTGATTTCTGAGAGTGGAAGGGAGAGGAAGAGACACACACACAGAGAGACATCGATGTGAGAGAGACATAGGTTTGCTGCCTCCTGCACCCTCCCTGACCTGGGCTGGGAGGCAACCGAGATACGTGCCCTTGGCTGGAATGGGATCCTTCAGTCAGAGGGCCTGTGCGCAAGCCGGCTCGGGCTGGAGGATGACACCGTTTGGGACTAGTGGCAGCGGTTGTTGCTGTTGGGTTCCTGTTGCACCAGGGTTTCTCAGTGGACAGAAGTAGGAAATATGGATATATTCTCACACACACGTACATCTATATTTATTCCACATCTACCTCTAGATCTTGGAAATCCTGAGGCTACTCTATCTCCAATCCAACCCCTCACTATAGGGTCATTCTAGTTTCCTCCCTTTGCATAATTGCAGTCCGTGAGTGAGAACTCTGGCTCTCAGTGTCCCTGATACACTTACTTCTGTGCTCAATTCCCCTGGAAGCAGCCAGTCTGTTACAGCCGCCCCTGCCCACACCCCTAGGTGGATGCCGCTCACCCCACCCTATTCTGAGTCCTGCACCCCCTCTCCCTCCCCCCTCCGGACACCTGCTTGCTTCTGTTCAGGAAGGGAAAGGAGAGGGCGACAAGGTGAGAGCTTAATGTGTTTCAAATAGACCTTTGTTTTGCTCTTCCAATTGCTACTCCTAGCTGTGCTTTCTTTCCTTTCCTCTTTCTTCTTAAAAAAGATTCTGCGTAACTTGTGTTCTTTGGTTGAACTGGACAGAGCTTTAAAATCTTTTCAGCCCCAGATGGTTTTGCTCAGTGGACAGAGCGTTGGCCTGTGGACTGAAGGGTCCTGGGTTCGATTCTGATCAAGGGCACCTGCCCAGTGTGCAGGGGTGGTATGAGGCGTGCAGGAGGGAGCTGATCAATGATTCTCTCTCATCTTTGATGTTTCTGTCTCTCTCCTTTCCCTTCCTCTCTGAAATCAATAAAAATGTATTTAAAAATAAATAAATAAGTAAATAAATAAAATGTTTTTGGCACAGCACTCACTAAAACAGGAGTCAGAGGAAGAGAAGCGAAAGGAGGAGATGGAGGAAGGACACAAAGGGCAGGGAATCCAGGCAGATGGAAAGCAAGAGGGCGAAAAATGACCTCATCTGCTGCCCAGGTTTTTCCCGAAGTTTGATCTTTGAGGGCCATGTTTACTCTTGAGAAATGGATTTCAATACCAGGCAGGGCTGGCTGGGACAAGGCAGAGGCGGGAGACAGGTGGGAGCGTCTGCCTGAACTGGCCTTGCTGGTTTCCCTTCTCCCGGGTTTGTGTTTTTAAGGACGGGTTCCTTTCATTTTAATTACGTACGAAACACATGGAAACCTCTTCGCCGTGGAACAAACATGCAAGCCATCCGCAGAGAGCAAAAAGCCGCTGTGAGAAACCGGCAGTCAGCCAGCGGCTGAGGGGGAATTTGAGCGCAGTTTGGGAATGCTTTGCACAAGGACAGGCAGTTTTCTTCCGAGGAATTCATCGTGGGAGATGGGTTCACATGGCTGACACAAGGTCTGAATTAAATGATCTGAATGCCAGTAGCATTGGTAATGGCAAAAAACTAGGAATATCCCGGAGGTTTATTAAGAGGGGACTGGGTAAGACAGTAGGATGCTTTATGGACATTGAACACAACATGTCAAGGGTATTATGCTAAGTGAAAGAAGTCAGATAGATAGATAGATAGATAGATAGATATATAGATAGAAACAAATGCCATATGATTTTCCTTATATGTGGGATCAAAAGAAAAATCAAACACAAACAAATGAGGACAGACTCATAAATACTGAGGACCGTCTGATGGTTGCCAGCGGGGAGAGAGGTTTGGGGGCGAAGTGAAAAAAAAAAGCAAAGGCATTAAGAAGTACAAACCGGACGAAACCGGTTTGGCTCAGTGGCTAGAGCGTCAGTCTGCAGACTGAAGGGTCCCAGGTTCAATTCCGGTCGGGGTCATGTAGCTTGGTTGCGGGCACATCTCCAGTGGGGGGTGTGCAAGAGGCAGCTGATCGATGATTCCCTCTCATCAATGTTTCTAACTCTCTATCCCTTCCTCTCTGTAAAAAAATCAATTAAAAAAAATATATAAAAGAAAAGAAAAAAAAGTACAAACCGGCAGTTACAAAATGGTCACAGGACGTAAAGTCCAGTATCGGGAATATGCAGTTAATCATCTCGTAATAACTGTGTATAGTGTCAGATGCATACTAGACTTACCAGGATCACTAACATTTGAAATGAATATCATATTGAATGCCTACTATAATTGAAAAAAAAGAAAAACAAACTCTAAATGCAACACATGTAAAACACAACAAACCACCAGGCACATTTATAAGTACTCATCTGGAGAGATTTTGATGTTGGTCATGAAAAAAAAAAAAAAAAAAAGCAAAAGCAAGATGCAGAATAGTGTGCCACCACTGATTAAAAAATGATCTCTGGCCGAAATCAAATCACCGGTTTGGCTCAGTGGATAGAGCGTCGGCCTGCGGACTGAAGGGTCCCGGGTTTGATTCCGGCCAAGGACATGTACCTTGGTTGCGTGCACATTCCCAGCGGTGATTTTCTCTTATCGATGCTTTTAGCTCACTATCCCTCTCCCTTCCTCTCTGTAAAAAAATCAATAAAATATATGTAATAAATGAAAAAAAATGATCTCTGTTTGAGTGTAGATATTTCAGGAAATACTCACAAGGCAATAAATGCTCTTGCCTCTGGAAAGGAGTGGGGGTGGGAGGGGGCTTTTCCATCCTTCCTGTGTGATCTTGGACAATCCAGGGTCTTCTCTGAGCCTCAGTTTCCCTGTTTGGAAAGGGAAGGTGATTAGAGGAGGGACTGGAATTTTATTTCCCACACCCAGGAGACCTGCCCGGCCACAGAAACAAGAGCAGAAGCGACAAGGGTGCGTCCAGGTGCAAGCATTTGAGCGGATGTTCTCTGCTCTGTCGGCGTGACCACCAACCTTCCCAAGGGCAGGGCCGGGTGGGGAGTGAGGACAATGTGGAGGAGGGCCCTCGGAGCCCGTGACAAATGTCAGCCAACGAGTGAGGAATATACCTTGTTTGTTTTGAGCAGCTGGGTCTGGAGTTGTTTGTCACTGCATCGACACTGGCGCCCCCCCCCCCCACTTGCTCTGCAGCCGGCCTGCTTGCAGATCTGGTCCAGGCCTCCCACCAGCTGTATGTACCCCTTTCCCGCTTCCCAACGCTGTCAGGACAAGGTGCAGATGCTTCTGAGGCTCTGGAGGCCAGCCCTGCCCTTCAGCATTGAGCACACTGCTTCCGGCTTATCTTCAACCCTCGCCCCTGGTGACATTCCTGTGAGCACCGCACTCTGCTGTTGGGAGCCATCAGAGTTGAGACAAGCAACTCCGTCTTAAGAAAATACAGCTCCATCTTAGAATTAAGTTCCTTCTAGCAGAAGTTATGCGGTGCCTTGCGGGTTTGGCCAGAAGATAAAGATTAACCTGCTGCTTAGCACATCTTGCTTCAGAGGATCTCTGCAACTCCCCTTCCTGATCCTCCCCCATAGCTAGCCCGGCCTTGGAATGTTACGCCGCCTTGGCAGTTAGCCAATCCTGTGTTGCCAAGTACCTTACCACCTTGTCACTCAGTGCCTAAACCAATTATACACTGCCACAGACCCCGCTGCGAAAGTAACCCTGCCCCCCTTTGTTCCTGCTGTATATATACTGCTATTCCAAAAATAAAGTTTGAGGCTTGATCAGAACTTTGTCTTATCTCCATTTCCCCTGTCCCTTCTTTTCATCCTCCACAGGTCCTCCCTCTCCCCACGTTGTTGTGCCCCGCGGGTTGGGGCACTCTGCTGCCTCTCCAGCCTCTCTGAGTTCCTTCTCCTGCCTCTCTCTGCCTGGCTGACACCTGCTCAGCCCAGGGAGCCCTCTCCGGTGTGGATCAGGTGCCTCCTCTGCAGCTCCCCTGCCCCAGGGCTCCCCCATAACTGTCCTGATGCCGTCACATCATCTCTCTCTGACAACAAGTCTCTCTCTGCCCCTGGATTTCAGTGTCCGAGGGCAATGCCAGGGCTGTTTGTAGCTCTGGCTGCTCACGTCAGGGCCAGACGCAGAGGAGGGTGTCAGTAAACGTCTGGTGACTGAATAATAGAGGAGCTCGGATGCGCAGCAGATGTCTCCGCTGCAGGGTTTTGCACCAGAGGCTGCGGCCTCCGCCTCTGCCTTCCCAGTTTCCTACGGAAAGGCCGACTTTCCCTGGAGCGGGGCCTGGGCCCTGGGCCCCGGCAGCATTCCTGCCCGAGCGGCAGGGACAGTTCCTTCTTATTTGTTTAGTTTTCAGGTAAAGTGTACACACACTGAGATGCACAAAGGCTAAGTGCACTGTGAAAGGAGTTATGACTGATGTGTAGACCTGTGCCAGCCCAGTCCCTGTCAGAGCATTAGCCATTTCAGAAGGTTCTCTCCCACCCCCTCCCGGTCAATCTCTGCATGTCAGAGAGCAGTAGGGGAGGTGGGAGTAACAGGGTAGGAAAAGGCGACCAGACCTTCAAGAACCTCTTACACCATTGTGAGGAATTTAAAAAAAAAATCAATGTTATTATTAGTATCCTTATTATCCTCTTAACAATTAGACCAATAATAGTAAGAGTGTGCTGGATCTTTTTTGTTTGCTTTTTCAAACCCACTCTCTGCCTTTCCCTGTTATACTTGGGCTGATCTGTATGGACTACACTGGCCTTTCTTTCTTTTTTTTAATTTTTATTATTTTTTCTTCTTTCTTTCTTTCTTTCTTTCTTTCTTTCTTTCTTTCTTTCTTTCTTTCTTTTTTTTAAAATGGAACTCTATTGTTTATATTATTACAAAGGTTCCTCATTTCTTCCCCCCTCCACCAGGTTCCCACCCCACCCTCCGTCCCCTCCCTACCCCCCACTGTCCTCATCCATAGGTGCACAGTTTATGTTCAGTCTCTTTCCTCATCCACCACTCCCCCCCTCCCCCCCAAGAACTGTCAGTCCACTTCCCTCAGGTATCTCCGACTCTACTACAATCAACAGCTAATATTGTTCATTAGGTTTTTCAATCTCCTTTTTTTTTTTTTTTTTTAAATTAATAAACTTTTACACTTCTAAGAATAAATTTTAAAATCTAATAATTTTAAGCCTTGTTTTTTCTGCCCTGGTAATTGAGAAGCAAACTTGTTTACATGTAAACTTGCCCTTAGGCTATCAAAAGGTGTGGCCATTCAAATGTAAATGAACTCATTGTTTAAAGATAGCTGCTGGTTGGAATTGGATTACCTGTTCTGGGTGGGAAGGGCTTGTCCTCCCCTTTCTCCATTAAAATTAAGGTGTTAGCTTTAAAAACTCTTTTTGGCAAGAGACCTTAAACTTTCAGAACTTTAAATTTTTCAGGTAGTAAATCAGTTTCTTAGCATTTTCTCAAATCAATAATACCTCCACATGCCCAAGGATATTCTTCACACAAAAGACATTTCCAAATAGATCAACCAACCTCATCCAGACCACACACAAGGCACTCACAGATCAACACCCCAGCGCTATACTAACTCAACACATTCAGATCTAAGCCTTCATCACTTGATTCAGCAGACCCTCAAGTTCCCCCAAAAGTTTCCAGCCATGTCTGAGAGGCAGCCCTGCGGCATGGGCAGGCAAGGAGCGAGCTGTTCCAGGCCTGGCTGCTCCGGGCCTGGCATCTGTTGTTCTGGTCCGGTCCACAACCAGCTGCTCCAGGTCTGGCCACTGCTGCTCCTGGCATGGTTGCTGCTGCTCCAGGCCTGGCTGCTCCCGGCCTCGCTGCTGCTGCTGCTGTTCCGGGCCTGGATACTACCAACCCGGCTGCTCTGGGCCCGGCTGCTCTGGGCCTGGTTGCTCCCGGCCTGGCAGCTCTAGGCTTGGCTGCTGCTGCTCTGGGCCTGGATGCTCCTGACCCGGCTGCTCTGGGCCTGGATGCTCCGGGCCTGGATGCTCCCAGCCTGGCTGCTACTGGCCTGGCTGCTGCTGCTCTGGCTGATCCCGACCCAGCTGCTCTGGGCCTGAATGCTCCAGGCCCGGCAGCTCCCGACATGGCTGCTCCCGGTTAGGTTGCTGCTGCTCTGGGCCCGGTCGCTCTGGGCCTGGCCACTCCCAACCTGGTTGCTGCTGTTCAGGCCTGGCTACTCCCGACCCAGATGCTCCTGGCCCGGCCGCTCTGAGCCCGGCTGCTGCTGCTCCAGGCCTGGAGCTCCCCACCTGGCTGCTCCGGGCTTGGTTGCTGCTGCTCTGGGCACGGCTGCTCTGGGCCTGGCCGCTCCCGACCTGGCTGCTGCTGCTTTGTGCCTGGCTACTCCTGACCCGGCTGCTCTGGGCCCGGCTGCTCCAGGATCGGCCGCTCCCAGCTTGGCTGCTGCTGCTCCGGGACTGGCAGCTCCCGACCTGGCTGCTCTTGGCTTGGTAGCTCCTGCTATGGGCCCTGCCGCTCCGGGCCTGGCTGCTCCTGACCTAGCTGCTCCATACTTGGTTGTTGCTGCTCTGGGCTTGGCTTCTCCCGACCAGTCTGCTCTGGGCCCGGCATCTCCGGACCTGGAATCTCCTGGCCTGGCTGCTCCAAACCTGGCTGCTGCTGCTCTGGGCCTGGCTGCTCCTGGCCCAGCTGCTCTGGGTCAGGCTGCTCCTGGCCTGCATGCTCCTGGCCTGGCCGCTGGCTGCTCTGGGCCTGGCTGTTTCGGGTCAGGCTGCTCCTGGCCTGCATGCTCCTGGCCTGGCCGCTGCTGCTCTGGGCCTGACTATTCCCGACCCGGCTGCTCTGGGTTTGGCTGAACAGGGCCCGGCCGCTCTGGGCCTATTTGATCCGGTCTGCCTGGTCTGGGCCTGGCTTGCGCTGCTCTGGGCCTGGCTGCTCCAGGCCTGGCCGCTCCAGGTCTGGCCCCTCCCGACCTGGCTGCTGCTGCTCTGGGCCTGGCTGCTCCCGACCCAGCTGCACTGGGTCCGGCTGGTCCGGGCCTGTAGCTCCAAGCCTGGATGCTCTCGGCCTGGCTGCTCTGGGCTTCGCAGCTGCTGCTCTGGGCCTGGCTACTCCAAACCCGGCTTCTTTTGGCCCAGCTGCTCCGGGCCGGGCCTCTCCGGGCCTGGCTGCTCAGGACCTGGCTGCTGCTGCTCTGGACCTGGCTGCTCCCAATCTCGCTGCTCTGGGCCCGGATGTTTCTGGCCCTGCTGCTCCGGGCCTGGCTGCTCCCGACCTGGCTGCTACTGCTCTGGGCATGGCCGCTCACGATCTGGCTGCTTCAGGCCTGCCTGCTGCTGCTCAGGGCCCGGCCGCTCTGGCCTGGATTCTCCTGGCCTGCCTTCTTAGGGCTTGGCTGCTGCTGCTCTGGGCCTGGCTGCTCCTGATCAGGCTGCTCTGTGCCAGGCTGCTCGGGTCCCGGCTGCTTCAGGCCTCGCAACTGCTGCTTCAGGCCTGTCCGCTACCGACCTGGCTGCTCTGGGCTTGGCCGCTCTAGGCCTGGCCTCTCCCGACCTAGCTGTTGCTGTTCCTGGCCTGGCTACTCCCGACCCAGCTGCTCCGGGCCCAGTTGCTCTGGTCCCTGTCACTCCAGGCCCGGCCACTACGGGCCTGGTTGCTCCGGGCCTGGCTGCTGCTGCTCTGGGCCCGGCTGCTTTGGGCCTGGCCGCTCCAGGCCCGGCCGCTCCAGGCTGGGCCGCTCCGGGCCTGGCCGCTCCCGACCTGGCCGCTTTGGTTTTGTTTGCTGAAGTCTGGGCCCGGCCGCGTTGGGCCTGGCCGCTTCCCACCTGGCTGCTGCTGCTTTGGGCCTAGCTACTCCCGACCCAGCTGCTCTGGGCCTGGCTACTCTCGGCCCTGCCGCTCAGGGCCTGGATTCTCCCAGACTGGCTGCTATTGCTCTGGGCCTGGCTACTCCAGATCCAGCTGCTCTGGGACCAGCTGCTCCGGGCCCGGCTGCTCCGGGCCTGGCTGCTGCTGCTCTGGCCCTGGCTGCTACCGACCCGGCTGCTCTTGGTGACTCTGGTCTTGGCCTGGTGACTCTGGTCTTGGCAGCTCCAGGCCTGGATGCTCCAGGCCTGGCTGCTGCTGCTCTGGGCCTGGCTGCTCCAGACCCGGCTGCTCTGGGCCTGGCTGCTCTGTGCCCGGCCGCTCCTGACCTGGCTGCTCTGGGTTTGTTTGCTGCTGGTCTGTTACCGGCCGCTTTGGGCCTCGCCGCTCTTCACCTGGCTGCTGCTGCTTCGGGCCTGGCTACACCAGACCCGGCTGCTTTGGGCTTGGCTACTCCCTGCCCTGATACCTGGGCCTGGATTCTCCTGGCTTGGCTCCCACTGCTCTGGACCTGGTTGCTCACGACGAGGCTGCTCTGGGCCCGGCTGTTCTGGGCCTGGCCGTTCTGGGATTGGATGCTTCCGGCCTGGCTGCTCCGGACCGGGCTGCTGCTGCTCTGGGCCTGGCGGCTCCCGACCAGGCTGCTCTGTGCCAGGCTGCTTGGGTCCAGGTCACTTCCGGCCTCACAGCTGCTGCTTCAGTCCTGGCCGCTCCCGACCTGGCTGCTCTGGGCTTGGTTGTTGTTGCTCTGGGCCCGGCCGCTCTGGGCCTGGCCTCTCCCGACCTGGCTGCTGCTGTTCCGGGCCTGGCTACTCCCGACCCTGCTGCTCTGGGCCCGGCTGTTCAGGTCCTGGCCGCTCCAGGCCCGACCACTCCGGGCCTGGCTGTTCCTGGCTTGGATGCTCCCGGCCTGGCTGCTCTGGGCTTGGCTGTTGCTGCTCAGGGCCTGGCTGCTCCCTACCAGGCTGCTCTGTGTCCGGCTGCTGGGGTCCCGGCAGCTCCGGGCCTCGAAGCTGCTGCTTCAGGCCTGGCCGCTCCCCACCTGGCTGCTCTGGGCTTGGTTGCTGTTGCTCTGGGCCCGTCCGCTCTGGGCCTGGACTCTCCTGACCTGGATGCTGCTGTTCCGGGCTGGCTACTCCCGACCCGGCTGCTCTGGGCCTGGCTACTCCCAGCCCTGCAGCTCCGGGCCTGGATTTTCCCGGACTGGCTGATATTGCTATGGGCCTGGCTACTCCCGACCCGGTTGCTCTAGGCCCGGCTGCTCCGGGCCTGGCCGCTCCTGGCCCGGCCACTCTGGGTCTGGCTGCTCCAGGCCTGGCTACTGCTGCTCTAAGCCTGGCCGCTCTCGACCTGGCTGCTCTGGGCTTTGTTGCTGCTGCTCTGGGCCCTGCTGCTCCGGGCCTGGCTGCTCCGGGCCTGGATGCTGCTGCTTCGGGTCTGGCCGCTCCTGACATGGTTTCTCTGGGCTTAGTTGCTATTGCTCTGTGCCTTGGTGCTCCTGACCTGGCTCCTCTGAGCCTGGATGCTCTGGACCCGGCCGCTCCGGTCCTGGCCCCTCCCAACCTGGTTGCTGCTGCTCTGGGCCTGGCTGCTACAGACCTGGCTGCTCTGTGCCCGGCTGCTCGGGTCCTGGCTCCTCCGGGCTTGGTTGCTGTTGCTGGGGGCCAAGCCGCTCTGGGCCTGGCTACTCCCGACCCGGCTGCTCTGGGCCCGGCTGCTCCCAACCCAGATGCTCTGGGCCAGGCAGCTCTGGGCCCGGCCGCTCTGGGCCTGGCTGCTGCTGCTCCCAGCCTTGCCGCTCCCAACCTGGCTGCTCTGGGCCTGGCTGCTGCTGCTCTGGGCACGGCTGCTCGGGTCCCGACCACTCCAGGCCTGGCCGCTCCGGGCCTGGCTGCTGCTGCTCCCAGCCTTGCCGCTCCCAACCTGGCTGCTCTGGGCTTGGTTGCTGCTGCGCTGGGTCCTGCTGCTCCGGGCCTGGCCGCTCTGGGCCTGGATGCTGCTACTTCAGGTCTGGCTGCTCCCAACACAGTTTCTCCGGGCTTGGCGGCTGCTGCTCTGGGCCTGGCTGCTCTCCACCCAGCTACTCTGGGCCGGGCTGCTTTGGGCTCGGATGCTCCGGGCCTGGCCGCTCCCGGCCTGGCTGCTGTTGCTCCGGGCCTGACTACTCCCGACCCAGCTGCTCTGGGTCCGGCTGCTTGGGGCCTGGCCGTTCCGGGCCCATTTGCTCCTGGCCTGCCTGCTATGGGCCTGGCTAGTGCTGCTCTGGGCCTGGCTGCTCCCGACCCAGCTGCTCTGGGCCGGGCAGGTCCGGGTCCGGCCCTCCAAGACTGGATGCTCCCAGCCTGGCTGCTCGGGTCCCGGCCGCTCCGGGCCTGGCAGCTGCTGCTTCAGGCCTTTCCTCTCCAGACCTGGCTGTTCCAGACTTGGTTGCTGCTGCTCTGGGCCCGGCCGCTCTGGGCCTGGCTACTCCCGACCCAGCTGCTAGGGCCCAGCTGCTTCGGGCCCAGCCGCTCCGGGCCTGGCTGCTGCTGCTCTGGGCTTGGCTGCTCCCGACATGGCTGCTCTGGGCCCGGATGTTCCGGGCCCTGCCGCTCCGGGCCTGGCTGCTCACAACCTGGCTGCTCCAGGCCTGGCTGCTGCTGCTCTGGGCCTGGCTGCTCCTGACACAGCTGCTCTGGGCCCGGCTGCTCCGTGCCCGGCCGCTCCGGCGTGGATGCTCCCGGCCTCCCACTCTGGGCCTGGCTGCTGCTGCTCGGGGCCTGGCTGCTCGCGACCAAACTGCTCTATGCCCGGCTGGTGCAGGTCCGGCCCTCCAAGCCTGGATGCTCCCAGCCTGGCTGCTCTGGGCCTGGCTGATTCTGCTCTGGGCCTGGCTGCTCACGACCCAGCTGCTCTGTGCCCAGCTGCTAGGTTCCCGGCCGCTACGGGGCTGGCAGCTGCTGCTTCAGGCCTTTCCGCTCCAGACCTGGCTGCTCTGGACTTGGTTGCTGTTGCTCTGGGCCCGGCCACTCTGGGCCTGGCTACTCCCGACCGGCTGCTAGGGCCAAGCTGCTCTGGGCATGGCCTCTCAGGGCCTGGCTGCTGCTGTTCCCGATCTGGCTGCTCTGGGCTCAGCTCCTCTGGGCCCGGCCTCTCCAGACCTGACTGCTGATGCTGCGGGCTTGGCTGCTCCTGACTTTGCTGCTCTTGGCCCGGCTGCTTAGGGCCCGGCTGCTCCGGGCCTGGCTGCTGCTGCCCTGGGCCTGGCTGCTCTCGACCTGGCTGCTCTGGGCCCAAATTCTCCTGGCCCGGCAGCTCCCGACATGGATGCTTCGGGTTGGTTGCTTCTGCTCTGGGCCTGGCAGCTCTGGACCTGACTGCTCTCAATCTGGCTGCTGCTGTTCTGGCCTGGCTACACCCGACCCGGCTGCTCTGTACCCAGCTGCTCCTGGCCTGGCCGCTCGTGCCTGGCTGCTGCTCTGGGCCTGGCTGCTCCCGACCCAGCTGCTCTGGGCACAGCTGATCCGGGCCCGGCCCTCCAAGCCTGGATGCTACCACCTTGTCTCCTCTGGGCCTGGCTGCTGCTGCTCTGGGTTTGGTTGCTCCCGACCTGGCTGCTCTGGGCCTGGATGTTCCGGGCCCTGCCACTCTGGGCCTGGCTGCTCTCAACCTGGATGCTACTTCTCTGGGCCTGGCCACTCACGACCTGGCTGATCTGGGCCTGGCAGCTGCTGCTTGGACCTGGCTGCTCACGACCCAGCTGCTCTGGGCCCGGGTGCTGTGTGCCTGGCTGCTCCCGACCCCACTGTTCTGGGCCCGGCTGCTCCAGGCCCGGCCGCTCCCAACCTGGGTGCTCCAGGTTTGTTTGCTGCTGGTCTGGGCCCAGCTGCTTTGGGCCTCGCTGCTCCCGACCTTACTGCTGCTGATTCAGGCCAGGCTACACCCGACCCAGCTGCTCTGGGCCTGGCTACTCCAGGTCCTGCCACTCTGGGCCTGGATTCTCCCGGCTTGGCTGCTACTGCTCTGGACCTGGCTGCTCACGACCCAGCTGCTCTGGGCCCGGCTGCTCCAGGCCTGGCCGCTCCAGGACAGGATGCTCTCGGCCTGGCTGCTCCGGGTCTGGCTGCTGCTGCTCCGGGCCCGGCCACCCCCGACCTGGATGCTCCTAGCTTGGTTGCTGCTGCTCTGGGCACTGCCACTCCAGGTATGGCCTCTCCCGACCTGGCTGCTCCGGGCTTGGTTGCTGCTACTCTGGGCCAGGCTACTCCCGAACCGGCTGCTCTGGGCCTGGCTGCGACCGACCCGGCTGCTCTGGGCCTGGTTGCTCCGGGCCAGGCCTCTCCGGGCGTTGCTGCTGCTGCTCTGGGCCCGACTGCTCTGGGTCCGGCCACTCCGGGCCTGGCCGCTCCCGTCCTTTCTGCTCCGGGCTTGGTTGCTGCTGCTCTGGGCCTGGCTGCTCCCGACCCGCCTATTCTGGGCCCGGCTGCTCCGGGTCCGGCCATTCTGGGCCTGGCCGCACCCGAAGTGGCTGTTGCTACTCTGGGCCTGGCTGCTACTGACCCGGCTGCTCTGGGTCCGGCTGCTTTGGTCCCGGTCGCTTTGGGCCTCGCCGCTCTTGACCTGGCTGCTCCAGGCTTGGTTGCTGCTTTTCTGGGTCCTGCTGCTCCAGGCCTGGCCTCTCCCGACCCTGCTGCTGCTGCTCTGGGCCTGGCTGTTCCTGACCCGGCTGCTCTGGGTCCGGCTGCTTTGGTCCCGGTCGCTTTGGGCCTGTCCGCTTGCGACCTGGCTTCTACGGGCTTGTTTGCTGCTGCTCTGTGCCTGGCCACTCACGTCTTGGCTGCTGCTGCTCTGGGCCCGACTGCTCTGGGCCCTGCCGTTCCGGGCCTGGCTGCTCCCATCCTTTCTGCTCCGTGCTTGGTTGCTGCTGCTCTGGGCCTGGCTGCTCTGGGCCCAGCTGCTTTGGGCACGGCCTCTCCGGGCCCGGCCACTTTGGGACTGGCTGCTCCCGACCTGACTGCTCCAGGCTTGGTTGCTGCTGCTCTGGGTCCTGCTGCTCCGGGCCTAGCCTCTCCCAACCTGACTGCTGCTGTTCTGGTCCCGGCTGCTCCGGGCCCGGTTGTTCAGGGCCTGGCCGCTCCCAACCTGGCTGCTTTGGGCTTGGTTGCTGCTGCTCCGGGCCTGGCTGCTGCAGGCCCAGCTTCTCTGGGCCCGGCTGCTCCTGGCCTGGGTGCTCCAGTTCCGGCCGCTCCGGGCCTGGCCGCTCCCTACCTGGCTGCTGCTGCTCTGGACCTGGTTGCTCCTGAACTCGCTGCTCTGGGCCTGGCCGCTCTGGGCCTGGATGCTCCCGGCCTGGCTGCTCTGGGCCTGGCTACTCCCGATCTGGCTGCTCTTGGCCCAGCTGCTCTGGGCCCGGCTTCTCTGGGCCTGGCTACTACTGCTCTGGGCCTGGCCGCTCCCGACCTGGCTGCTCTGGGCCCGGCTGCTGCTGCTCTGGGCCTGGTTGCCCCCGATCCGGCTGCTCTGGGCCCAGCTTTTCCGGGTCCGGCCGCTCCGGTCCTGGGCGCTCCCGGCCTGGATGCTCAGGGCTTGGCTGCTGCTGTTCTGGGCCTGGCTGCTCCCGACCCGGTTGCTCAGGGCCTGGCTGCTTCGGGCCCAGTTGCTGTGGGCTGGCTGCTCCGTGCCTGTCCACCCCGGGCTTGGCCGCCTCCGCCCCAGGCCTGGCTGCCACTGCCCCAGGTCTGGCTACTCCGGGCCTTGCTGCTGCTGCTCTGGGGCCTGGCTTCTGCTGCTCTGGGCCTGGCTGCCACTGCCTTGGGCCTGGCCACTCTCGGCCTGGCCTGCGCTGCTCCAACATTCTGTTCTTTTTTTTTTTTTAAAACGCATTTATGTTTCAATGTTGGCTGCTGAGTTGAGTTCTGTCTTAGCCTTCGATTTTTAAAGATCTTTGTATTCTTTCTTAAGTAATTTTACGATCTTTTGCTATAACTTGATCTCTTCACATTAAAAACTTCTTTGGTTTCTTCCTCCTTGTCCTGGAAGCTCAACAGGCTGGCCTGTGGTGCCCCTTTGTTCTCGCGGATTCCTGTATGGCTTAAGTCTGTTGCCGGGGTTGGCACTGCCCAGGAAGCAGCCCCCAGACTCGGCTCCGTGGCCCACGATCAGCAGTAGAGGGCAAAGCGGCACCTCTCCCCCGGGGGCCCTGTTGCCCGCTCCTTGCCGGGACCCGGCTGGCCTGTGTCCGGCAGCGGCTCCTGCTCCTCATAGTGTTCTTCCCAGTCTGGAGCTTTTTTTCTCCTTCCCGTTAGAGCAGTCTAGCATCAGAGTCAACAGACTGTCCTCTGCGCACAATGTGCACGACTCATGGGGCTCCGCTTTTCGCCGCTCCCCAGGGATTCCACTTCACAGCCCTGTCTCCTGTTTGAGCCTGGGTCCCTAGGATCTGGCCTAGAACTGGGGTTCAGTGCTGTTAGACTGAGGTTCAGCCCAGTCCGGAGCTTTTATTTCCTTCCTGCTAGGGAACGCCAGCCAGGCACACAGCCGCCCCTCCTCTCTGGCTCCGTCCTCTCTGTGCAAGTGCACAGCATGTCTCCGTACCTTAGGCTTTTTCAACTCCTCTGATTTTCCTTCTGTTTTTCTCTTTCCTTGTTGTTGTAGAATTTTCAGTCAGTCAACTACCTGTAGCTTTGACGATGTCCATTTTATATTTTAGTTGTATTCCATTGAAATTGTTGTGTGCAACTGCGGTTAGGTGTATACCTGTGCAGCCATCTTGGATCCTCCCTCTGTCTCTTTCTTTCTTTTGTAAATATATTTTATTGATTTTTTACAGAGAGGAAGGGAGAAAGATAGAGAGTTAGGAATATTGATCAACTGCCTCCTGCACACCCCCAACCAGGGATGTGCCCGCAACCAAGGTACATGCCCCTGACCGGAATTGCACCTGAGCCAAAATGGTTTTGGCTACACTGGGCTTTCTTGACCTCTTGCTTCCTGTTTGGTCATTCAGTGGGGGCACTGGTGAGAAACTGAAAGGAGGGTTCTTTCTAACCTAGCTCCCTCCCTGATGTGGCATTGTCCTTCCACCCAAGACCACCCTCTCAGTCAGGAGGTCCTCACCATGCACACCTGGGTAACGATGGCCACGCAGGCCTGGGGATGACAGAAGCTCCTGTCTTCCCAGCCCTGGGGCTGTCCCACCTCCCAGCCTCCACCCTGTAAAGAGTCTCTTTATTATCAAACTCTCCCCTGCCACTCAACTTGGATTTTCCTTCTGTTTCCTGCTGAGGCCCTGCATGCTGCTGCCCTTACTAGATACTGAGGACGCCCTAAAAGTCACACCGTTCCAAGCGCTTTATAGGAAATGGTCTCCTTGGTCCACCTGACGACCACGTACGTAGACACAGAGGTTTGGAGAGGTGATGTCACTAGCTCCGAGTTCGGAATGGAGGACCCAGGATTTGAACCCAAAAGGCATCTTATCTGTTAATCCTAAGAGCAACTGGCAGCCACTGACCCGGTTTTCAGCCAAGTCTGGCAGTGTTTTGAAAGCGCCCCCTGGTGGCCCTGAGGAGCATTGCCAGCTGAGTTACCATGGGCCCTGCTGAGTACAGAACCTGTATTTGGCTTTGCGGGTGCAATCTTCAACTAAATCCTGCAGCGGAGACACGGACAAGGGGACTCTGTCTGCATTCCAGGGTGCCCTCTTGGAGGAGATGACCTGGATCAGAGCCTTAAAGGACAAGCGGCAAAGGCCTGAGAGTACAGGCCTTGCTCATGGAAGTGGGCGTAGCTTTGTGTGGGAGGGGGTAGGGAGAGGAGTCTGGGGGTGCAGTCGGGGTTCTTTCACAAAAATTCATTTGTGAAAGAACCTTGGCCTTGGCATGCTGTCCTGTCACTCAGTTTGGAGCTTGTCAACCAGAAAATTCCAAAGACAAACTGAAAGGGCCAACTTTTTATCCTGCCAGGATGGACGTGAGCCCATACTTTTTTTTTTTTTTACTGATTCTAAAAGCTTTTCTTGAAAAGCTTTTGTGTGTCAGGGAGTGTTCCAGGGCTGGATCTGAGTCTGTTCAGTACAACATTGCACTATGAGAGCCCAGAGTCCTGGGAAGCCGAGGAGAAGGGATGAGTGAAATGAAAGGTGATTGCTAGGGCAAGGTCGGTGCAGGAATGAACACTGGGGTTGAATGAGGTCGAGGTGGGTTGAGGAATAGATGAGCTTGGGAATGAAGTTGGAAGTCTTCACTCTATGTTTATTATTATTCGGGGCCCAGTGCACGAATTCGTGCACCTTGAAAGGAACTGTGGGGCCAAAACTGGTTTGGCTCAGTGGCTAGAGCGTCGGTCTGTGGACTGAAAGGTTCTGGGTTCGATTCCGGTCAAGAGCATGTACCTTGGTTGCGGGCACATCCCCAGTAGGTGGTGTGCAGGAGGCAGCTGATCGATGTCTCTCTCCCATCGACATTTCTAGCTTTCTATCCCTCTCCCTTCCTCTCTGTGGAAAATCAATAAAATATATTTTTACAAAATGTTCTGACTCTAGAACCCTTGCTCTTGAACACAAAATTAAAAAAAAAAAAGATTATAGTCCTCAGGTCAATATAACAACATAAAACCAGTGGGGAATGAAGCATAGTAACTTCCATCTTGGGTAAAAGCTTCTGTTTAAAATTTAACTCTGCTATTCTGGCTTCTGTAAATGTTTGCTTGCTTAAATAATAGGGAAAAATAAGACTGCTCCCCATTCCAGAGAGGCCATAAACTATGCCCCAGACAGAGTTGTCGGTGCTGGCGCCAGGCCAGGCCTTGAGATACAGTCTCACAGCCCTGTTCCAGCACACAGGACCTCTTTCTCAGAAGGTCTGAAGTCTCATTCAAAATTTGGAAGACAAAAAACTAAAGAATATATAAATAGGGAAGACTTCCTTTATTTGGGGCCCCAGAATTTGAAAACCAATATTTCCACTGGGCCCATTGGTGGTATCGAAATAAAAAGACTCCAAATTAACTTCGCTTATTGATGAAGGTATCTTCTACTTTACAATATAACAGTGTGACACGTGTTCCACTAAGCACATTTCTCCATCAGCTTTGAACTTCTCTTCCCCACCCTGGCAACCAGACCATCTGCTTTCCTTACTTTGAAAGCCTTCCCATTTTCCCAACCAGCATTCTTTGTTTGCCTGTTGGACTCAGCCAGTCCTCACTAACATAGCCAGAATCCTTCATTTACATAAAGAGGATTGAATCGAGGACAGCACACAGAGCCTGAAACTTTGTAAACCCTGCCTTCTTTGTTTCCTTCAGAACACTATGTGGGTTTCTGTCTGAATCAGTGCTTCCCAGGTAACTGTTCTTCTGGCTCACAAATAAATGCTTGTTGCCTCTCACCACAGCCTTCTACTTTTAGGTTAGCAAGTATACTCCAGAACCCTAAACATCCACTCTTGTGTCTAACACCAGTCAGGCATCAGAGAAATGTTTCTCCACAGGCCTTGCTGTATTTCCTTGAAACAATGTAATCTCATTTGGAAACTAGAGGCCCGGTGCATAAAATTCATGCCCAGGTAGGTCTGAGTGGCAATCAGGGTCGATCTGTGGGGTAATCGATGCGGTGATCGGGGTCTCCCATTTGAACCTGCCTTGGCCTGGTGCTGCCCGCTCACCAGACCTTCCCCCCACTGCCACCGCCTGTAGGGACCTGCACCCTGGGGGCAACTCCTGCAGTGAGCATCTGCCCCCTGGTGGTCAGTGAGTGTCATAACGACTGGTCATTCCACCAGTTTGATTTGCACATTAGGGTTTTAGATAGATAGATAGATAGATAGATAGATAGATAGATAGATGATAGATGATAGATAGAGTCTTTTACACATAATCAGTTAAGGTCATTGAGTGAATTGGCTGGGCCCTAAATACAGTGACTGGTGTCCTTACAAGGAAAGGAGAGGACACACAGAGACACAAAAAGAAGCCATGTGAGGAGGTGGCAGAGACTGGAGTGTTGCAGATACAAGCCAAGGAATGCCAGGAGCATTCTTTTCCTCTCAGCAATGTTCTGTGGTTTTCTTTGAATAAATCTTTCTCCTCCTCAGTTAACACCTATGTTTTTTATTCTTTTTGATGCTATGGTAAACAGGGTTATTTTTCCTCGTTACCTTTTCAGATTGTCCATTGGTCATATGCGGCCATATTGTCCACTGCCCCACTGTCTGCCATATTGTTTAAGCTGAGTAGCTTAGATCAGTAGCCCCAAGGACCCAGTTAAAGGGAATTCATGGGGTAAAGGGTCAGTTTCAATGACACCAAAGAGATACAGTGAGCAAAATCCAGAGGTGGCTCTGTCCAAAATTATTTTGGGGGTGGGAAAGAGAGAAAAGCTATCATTTAAGAGACTTAAACACACAAAATCAAGTGCAATGTGTGGACCTCACTTGGGTCCTGATTTGAAAAAGCAGGAAAAATAATGGTGTGAGACAGGTAAGGAAATCCATTCGTTGACTATTTAACCATATTAGGTATTTTAAATTCTATTAGATACAAGGACTGAGACCAAGTATTTCAACATGACTTAGTGCTTTGTTTCAAGAAAATCTTGCCTATAAGGCAACATCTATAAAACAATAAAGAACTCATTACTTCCCTGGCCACTTTGGCTCAGTTTGGCACCGGCCAAGGAACCAAAGGTGGTGGGTTGAACTTCTAGTCAAGGGCAAGTCCCTATCGATGTGCCTCTCTCAGGTTGATCTCTGTCTTCCTCCTTCTCCTCCTCCTCCTCCTCCTCCTCCTCCTCCTCCTCCTCCTCCTCCTCCTCCTCCTCCTCCTCCTTCTTCTCCTCCTTCTCCTCCTCCTCCCGCTTTTTCTCTTTCCCTTCCACTCTGTCTGAAAATCAATGGAAAAAAATATCCCAGGTGAGGAATTTTTTTAGTAAGAGAACCATTTGTTTGGTAAATCACAGAGGTAGAAGGAGTAATTCCTAGAAGAAATGGGTGTAGGAAACAAGTTTTAGAGGTAAAGGAAGGGCCCTTGGAGCTTGGGAGTGAGGAAGCCTTTGGCAGGGAGAGAGGGGGGAAAGCTCCCTTGAGGGAGAGCTCCCTGGTGAGGATGAGTGTGTGTGTGTGTGTGTGTGTGTGTGTGTGTGTGAGAGAGAGAGAGAGAGAGAGAGAGAGAGAGAGAGAGAGAGAGAGAGAGAGAGAGTGCTCATTATTGGTTCCAGGGAATTCCTACAAACCAATTGCTCTGGGCAGTGTGTTTACCTGGGCAACGAGCCCTCCCGTCAGGATAGCAGATTGCTCACCTGGGCAGAAAGCTCACTTATCCGACATCAAGCCTTGTTCCAAGACCCCCACGTTGTCGTGTTCACCAATCCTAGAGTGTTGTGTCAGATCCTTACCCAGTCCTGACGAGTTCCTTGCTTTGAAAAATCCACCCCAGATTGCCTTATTTAGTTCTTCCCGTGGTGGCCCAGCGGAGACATGGTGGTCTTTGTGAGTCAACCATTAGCAATTGTAATAATAGTTTTGTGAGTGTTTATTAAAAAGGGGGAGTTTAGCCCTGGCCGGTGTGGCTCAGTTGGTTGAGTGTCGTCCCAAGCATCAAAAGGTTACTGATTAGATGCCCAGATGGGGGACATGCCCGGGTTGCAGGCTTGGTCCTCAGTAGAGGGAGGTTGGGGTACAGGGAGACAGCCAATCAATGATTCTCACATTAATGTTTCTATCTCTCTCCCTCCCCATTCATCTCTGAAATCAATAAAAATATTTTTAAGTGAATAGATAAATTAAACCCTCTTCTCAGAACCCTGCAATGGCTCTCCCCTCACTCAGAGCCAGACTTCCTACAGGGGCCTAGGAGGGCCAACATGTCTGTGCCACCAAGTCCGTTCTCTGCACTCCTCTTCTCAGACACACCCCATGGGTCACTCCCCAGCCACACTGGCCTCCTTCTGGTTCCACCCATCAGCACACTCTCACCTCGGGACCTTTGCACCTGCTGGTCCCTCTGTTCCATGGTGCCACTTCCTTCAGGTCTTTACACAAATGTCCCTTCTCACTGAGGCCTCCTCTGACCGCCCTCTGAAAAGGACAGCCATCCTCCCCAACGCAGGCACACCCTTTCCCCCACTATATATCTCATTGATGTTTTTTTTTTTAAATAAATTTTTATTGTTCATATTATTACAAATGTTCCTTTCCCCCCCCTTCTCACCCCACCCTCTGTCCTTTCCCCACCCCCCATTGTCCTCATCCATAGGTGCACAATTTATGTTCAGTCTCTTCCCATATCTCCCTCTCCCCTTTTCCCCAAGAATCATCAGTTCACTCCCCTTCCATACCTCTGATTCTATTATATTCAACAGTTAATATTGTTCCTCAGATTTTTTTTTTTTAGTTTCCTTGGTTTTTAGATTCACTTGTTGATAGTTACGTATTTGTTGTTCATAATTTTTTATCTTTATTTACTTTCTCTTCTGAAAGAACCCCCTTTAGCAATTCATATAATTCTGGTTTGGTGGTGACGAACTCCTTTAGCTTTTTTTTATTAGTGAAGCTCTTTATCTGACCTTCGAATCTGAGTGATAGCTTTGCAGGATAGATTATCTTTGGCTGTAGGTTCTTTTTTTTTTTTTTTTTTTTTTTTTTTAAATATATTTTATTGATTTTTCACAGAGAGGAAGAGAGAGGGATAGAGAGTTAGAAACATCGATGAGAGAGAATCATCGATCAGCTGCCTCCTGCACACCCCCCACTGGGGATGCGCCCGCAACCAAGGTACATGCCCTTGACCGGAATCGAACCCAGGACCCTTCAGTCCGCAGGCCGACGCTCTATCCACTGAGCCAAACCGGTCCCGGCGTGGCTGTAGGTTCTTACTATTCATCACCTTGAATATTTCTTGCCATTCCCGTCTGGCATGCATGGTTTCTGTTGAGAAATCAGCTGACAATCGTATAGGTGTTCCTTTATAGGTAACTACCTGCTTAGCTCTTGCTGCTTTTAATATTCTCTCTTTGTCTTTTGCTCTTGGAATCTTAATTATGATTTGTCTTGGTGTGGTCCTCTTTGGATTCCTTTTATTTGGAGTTCTGTGTGCTTCCTGGACTTGTAAGTCCAATTCTTTCCCCAGGTGGGGGAAGTTTTCTGTCACTATTTCTTTGAGTATGTTTTCGATATCTTGCTCTCTTTCATCTTCTGGGACCCCCATAATTCTGATGTTGGATCATTTGAAGTTGTCCCAGAGGTTTCTTACATTATCTTCAATTTTCTGGATTCTCTTGCCTTCTAGCTTCTGCAGAGGAGTGTCTTCTGGCTCTTTATGTTCCAAATCTTTGACTTGATTCTTGCGATCTTCTATTCTGTTTTTAGGACTCTGTAAAATATTTTTTTATTTCAGACAATGTATTCTTTATTTCTTGTTGATCCCTTATCATTTCTTGTTGATCCCTTTTCATATCCTCATAGGTCTCATTTATTTTATCGGCCTTTTCTAGGAGACTCTTGAAAAGCCTTATAAGTGTGGTTTTGAACTCTATATCCAGTCGCTTTTTGTCCTCCATTTCTTTCGTTTGTGATCTATTTGGTTTAGGCATTTTCGCAGGCAGCTTTCCTGATGGGGCGGGGTTTCAGGGTGGAGCCTACAGCCTTGCCTTCCGTCAGCCCCGCCCTATGCGACTCCTGAGACTCAGGGTCCTTCAGTACTTGTTGCAAGCGCCTCTGAGAGAAAGGTGCCCTCGATTTTCGCCTGCTGCCAAACTGTCTATGCTCTCCCCCAATGAGTCCGGTATTGGGGTTCAGTTCAGTTGGAAGTGGAGTTGGAGGTGGCGTTCAGAGCAGTCTGGAGCCCCTGTCTCCTTCCCGTCAGGGCAATCCCGCTGCACAGCCGGCCGGCCCTTCTCTGCGTGCACTGTGCACCTCTGGAACCTCCTCTCGCCGTTCCCTGGAGTTCCGCCTTACAGCCCAGCTCCCTATGGGTGAGCCTGGGTCCCCAGGGTCTGGCCTAGAATTGGGGTTCAGAGCAGTTGGGGGCCCAGCACAATCGGAGCTTTTCTCTGCTTCCCGCTTGGGAACGCCAGCCAGGCACTCGGCCTCCCTCCTCTCCGGCTCCGTCCTCTCCGCGCGCCGCTTGTCTCCGTACCTTAGGCTTTTACAGCTCCTCCGCGCTTCCTTCTGGTTTTCTGCTTGCTTCTTGTTGTAGGATTTCCATTTAGTCGACTTTCCTGTAGTTCTGGGTAATGTCCACTTTATATTTTAGTTGTATTTTTTGAAATTGTTGTGTGCGGCTGCGGCTAGTTGCCTACCCGAGCAGCCATCTTGGATTCTCCAGCTCATTGATGTTTTTGTTTCTCTCTCCCTCTCCTAAATCAATAATATATTATTCAGAGAGGAAAGGAGAGGGAGAGAGAAACAAAAACATCAATGAGAGAGAAGCAACATTGATCAGTTGTCTCCTACAAGACCCCACTGGGGATCAAGCCAGCAACCCCGACTTGTTCCCAGAACGGGAATTGAGCTGTGACTCCTGCCTCGTAGGTTCAACCTCTGAGCCACACCTACTGGGCCCATTTTCTCTCTCTCCTTTGTCCCTATCATCATACTTGTTTATATTTTTTCTTATCTTCCTCCTTAGGAAACAAGCTCTCTGCGAACAGTGATCTCTGTCGCTTCTGTCCCCTGCTGTCGCCCCAGTGGCTGGAACAGTGCCCGGGACAGAACAGGTGCTCAGTACATAGTGATTCAATGACTTTGGTCACTATTGTCTTCCATGCTGCCTCCCTGCCATGGCACTATTTACTTGTCCAGGGTTCAAATTCAGCTGCTAGGTCCAGATAGGATAATTAGGAAAGAAGGTCTTGATTTTTTAAAATTATTATCTTAAGGGAAGAGAGAGAGGCAAGGCCCTGACAGAGCAGTCCACAGTGGTCTAGATGAATGATGACCCATGAAGCAGAATTTTGTGAGGGATGAGACCCAGGCCTTCAGACAATGGCATTCCCCATGCATGAGCCAATGGGCCAGGAGATTGAAAACGATGTCCAATTTCCCTCCCTAGGAGCCCAGGAAATGCAAATTAAAACAACAAGTTACCTCGGCAGCTTTCCAAAGAGAGAAAAGAAACAGCCAGGAATTAGAAAACTTAATTCAAGACACGCTCTCAATGCAGTGTCTGATTTTCTGGATGCAGCTCAAGACAAATGACTCACATTTCTGACTCTTTAAAAAATATCGAAATAATTTTCTCGCAGAATTAAAAATACCAGTATTATTTTGAAAAAAAAAAATGTTTGGCAGCACCAACGAAGACAAGACATCAGTGTGCCAAATGGCCTGGCAACTCCACATCTGGGTGCACACCCAGGAAAAATAATTGCCTGCATTTATGTAAAAAAATGTGAATGGCAGCTCTATTCATAGTAGCTAAAAACTGAACCAGCCCACATGTGCATCAGCAGCAGGCTTGGGTAAATAAGTGTGGGATATTCATAAAGTGAAGTGCCTCGTGGCTATCTCAAAAAACACCAATACTGCTACATGCCACCACATGGTTGAATCTCATGACATTACGTTGAGTAGGAAAAGTCAGAGACAAAAGAGAGCAGTTCCTTTTATATAATTATCAGAAATGGGCTTACCTAACTAGTTTTGGGAGAAATCATTGAGAGGGCAGGGCGGGGTGGGTCCAGCTCCCGACTCCATTTTTTAACTGGACCCTAGCCCTAACCTAACCAATCAGGTCAGCCAAGGTAGTGGCACCCCCCCCCCCCCCATAAAACCCATTTATATGTTAAATTATCTCTCTTTCCCACCATGCGGTCGCCGGTGTAAGTGGGACCGAGCTCGGACTAGTCCGAAATAAATACAGGCTTTCTGCAATTGCATTGGATTCAGCTCCCTGGTAGTTTTTGGGTTTATGACACTTGGGCACAACATTTGGGGGCTCGTCCGGGATCTCAAGGACTCTGAGGAACACTGAATCCGGCCGAGGTAGAATTGTGTGAAGGGATCCCTGTGGGAAGTGCCCGAAAGGTCTAGCGGATGCACTATTGAAGACCACAGGCCGGAGAGATCAAAAGACGTTTTGATCCTCCTTTAGGAGGGACATAGAATTCCCTTTCAGGATGAGGTAGTCGGTGTGAGGCTGTCTTTTAGTTTTAGGCGCCGCTTCCATGGAGTTGGAAGGCTGTTCTTGGGGGCCCTCCATCTGTTCCTGTGTTCTTTGTTTGTATGTTTGTATAAGTAAGGGAAGGGTTTCAGTTTGCTCTTGTTTGTAAATTTACTATAAAAACTTAAATCTGAATGTATTGAATTGTTATAATACTGAAAATGTTGATGTGGGGAGTTCTTTTGGTGGTTGTTGTGATTTTATGTGTTATTTTGTGGACTCACTGTATAGATGTTATGGGAGACTCAGATTATTCCTTTGAGCATTGTGATTAATTATTTTCAGGAAGTAGAGGAGAGACCTAACGATTTTAGTATGGAGGTCTGGAAGAATGAATGGCAGACTTGTTCAAGTGAGTGGCCAGCTTTCAATGTCGGATGGGCAGCAGAGGGAACATTCGATTTCCATACCATTCGCCAGGTTCGGAGTGTCGTCTCAACCCAAGACAGGTTACCCCAATCAGCTCCCATACATTATAATGTGGCAGGACCTTGTGGAGAACCCACCTTTTTGGCTTAAGCCCTTAGTGGCTCTGCGCTCCCCGGAGCCAGAACCTATTTTTGCCTTACGGGGAACGGAGAGGACAGAGGAGAAGAAAATCACCATGCCATCAGCTGCCCCCTACTCTGTCTTGGGGAACTGAAGAAGAATTAATTTTTCCTCCCCTGTGCCAGAGGAGGGACTTGATCCTCCCCCATTAAGGGAAGCAGATGCCATGAGGAGAGCGGGAAGCCTGCCGAATACCAGACAAAGAGCCCAGAGGGAACCATTCGCCTTCGTCGCCGACTCCACTGTTAAGACTTTACCCCTGCGAGCCACTGGTCCCCCAGATGAGAGGAGTGATCAGCCCCATCACTACTGGCCTTTCGCCACTAGTAACCTCTATAATTGAAAAGCTCAAAATCCTGAGTTTTCTGAGAAGCCAGCGGGACTTATCAATCTGTTGGATCCTATCATTTTTACCCATCAGCCAACCTGGGACGACTGCCAGCAGCTCTTGCAGGTCCTGTTCACCACCGAGGAGAGGGAGAGGATCCTTGATGAGGCCCGGAAGCTGGTTCCAGGCATGGATGGGAATCCTACCACCAATCAGGCTCGGATAGATACCTCTTTTCCTCTGACTAGGCCTGAATGGGATTTCAACACAGCAGAAGGTAAGGAGAGGCTCTGGGTCAACCGCCAGGCTCTAATGGGGGTCTCCAGGCAACTGCCAGAAAGCCGACTAATCTGGCTAAGGTAGGCAGCGTACAGCAGGAGAAAGATGAATTTCCAGCAGCCTTTTTAGAATGGATCATGGAGGCATTCTGCACCTATACCCCCATGGATCCAGAGGCTCCTGAGAGTAAGGCAGCTGTTATTGTAGCCTTTGAAAACCAGTCTGCTGCAGATATTAGGAGAAAACTGCAAAGAATAGATAGACTGGGAGAGAAGAGTCTGCAGGACTTGTTGGTGGTGGCTGAAAAGGTGGACAATAACCGGGAGCCCGCTGAAGATAAACAGGCTCGCAGGCAGACCCGAGACCTGGCTAGGATCCTGTGGGCCACAACCACGGACTCCCCTGAGAAACGGGACCTCCGCCTCCGACAGCTTGAAAATGATCGAAAGAAGCGTAAGGAGACCTCTGGGGGAGCGAGGTGGAATCTGTAGAAGGATCAATGTGCATCCTGTAAGAAGATAGGGCATTGGGCTCAAGAATGTCCTAAGAGAGGCCGTGGGAAGGAGAGCAATACAGACCAAGTAAAGGTCTTGGGGCTTGATGAACTAAGTGATTAGGGGAGTCAGGGTTTGGACTCTCTCCCCGAGCCCAGGGTAACTCTTAGAGTGGAGGGGACCCCTGTTGACTTTCTTGTTGACACCGGAGCGCAGCATTCAGTCCTCTGCACTCCACAAGGAAAACTAGCTAGCAAAAAGTCCTGGGTGCAAGGGCCAACTGGTATGAACCAGTATTCATGGACTATCCAAAGAACAGTGGATTTAGGGATGGGCCGGGTAACCCACTCCTTCATGGTAATACCCGAATGCACCTACCCACTGTTAGGACGGGACTTACTGAACAAGATTGGAGCTCAGATAACTTTCAGACAAGGAGGGCCTCAGGTCACCGATGGCGAGGGCCACCCCATCCACGTTCTGACTCTCAGGCTAGAGGATGAGTACCGCCTCCACCAGGAGGCACTACCAAGGGGGGATAACATGGATTGATGGCTACGAGAATTCCCCACAGCCTGGGCAGAGACAGGAGGGGTAGGACTAGCTGCTCACAGGACCCCAGTCCTAGTGGAGCTAAAGCCAGGAGAAGGTCTGGTAAGGATCAAACAGTACCCCATATCTCATGATGCCTGGGAGGGAATTCAGCTACACATCCAGAGACTGCGGAGTCTAGGGATGCTGGTACCCTGCCAATCTGCCTGGAACACCCCCCTACTGCCGGTCAAGAAGCCTCACACAAATGACTACCGACTGGTGCAAGACCTGCGGGAAGTAAATAATAGAGTCATGGACATACACCCAACTGTCCCCAATCCATACACTCTCTTGAGCTCCCTGGTGCCCACCAGAATTTGGTATACTATATTAGATTTAAAGGACGCCTTCTTCAGTTTTCTGGTAGCCCTTTCACCTCTTTGTAGATGAGCACAAAGGGGTAGTAAATGGGGTTTTAACTCAAGCCTTGGGCCCCTGGAGCCGTCCAGTAGCTTACTTGTCTAAGAAACTAGACCCAGTGGCTGCCGGCTGGCCACCATGCTTGAGGATTATTGCGGCAACAGCACTCCTAGTGAAGGATGCTAACAAGCTAACTCTAGGGCAAGAAATCTGGACTACAACCCCCTAACCCTAACCCTAACCCTAACCCTAACCCTAACCCCCCCCATGCGGTTGAGGGAGTAATAAAACAGCCACCTGATAGGTGGATGAGTAATGCATGCATGACTCACTGCCAGTGCCTCCTCCTAAACCCTCCCAGAGTGCGGTTCCACCCCAGTGCAGCCCTCAACCCCACAACTCTCCTGCCTGACCCTGACCTAGACGCCCCACTACATGACTGCGCCAAGATCTTGGAACAGGTGCATGGACTCCGGAAGGGCCTGCAGGGCCAGTCCCTCTCAGATGCAGAGGCCACATGGTTCACCGATGGGAGCAGCTTCATGAGAAACAGGCACACGTATGCAGGCACAGCAGTAGTAACTGAGACTGACACCTTATGGGCAGAGGCTCTGCCATCTGGAACATCAGCCCAGCGTGCAGAACTCATTGCTCTGACAAAGGCATTGACACTGGGGGCCGGGAAACGACTCAATGTTTTTACAGATAGCCGATACGCGTTTGCCACAGCTCACATCTGTGGAGCAATCTATCAGGAGAGAGGGCTGTTGACTGCAGAAGGAAAGACTATAAAAAATAAACAAGAAATACTCGACTTGCAAGCTGCCTTATGGCTCCCAGACAAGTTAACCATCATCCACTGCCCAGGACACCAGAAAGCCAACAATCCTGTAGCCATGGGCAACCAGAAGGCTGATCAGGTGGCCAAAGAAGTAGCCCTCACTGCAGTCCCTGCACTGGCCCTGCAATTGCCAGACCCAGGGAACCCAGTTCTGCCGGATCAGCCCGGATACTCCCAGGAAAAATTACAGCGAATCAAAAGCCACCCCACGAACACGGAAGTCAGAGGCTGATGGTATGCTCCAGACAGGAAGTTCCTGCTATTGAACCAGCTTGGGATCCCAATGTTGAAACACATACACCAATCAACTCATCTAGGGTCCTGGAAACTAAAGGATTTGGTCCGGCATGCTAAGATCAAAATTCACCAACTGGACTCCAGAATAGATCAAATTGTATCAGCCTGTAAAACTTGCCAGCTTACAAATGCAAGGGCCGGGTCAAGTGGGAAAGGAACCCAGCTCAGAGTAACAAAGCCTGGGGTGCACTGGGAGATTGACTTCACTGAGGTAAGGCCGGGAAAGTATGGCTATAAATATCTTCTAGTTTTTGTAGACACCTTTTCTGGATGGGTAGAAGCATACCCAACTAAGCATGAAACAGCTCAGAAGTTCGCCAAGAAGCTACTGGAGGACATTCTACCCAGGTAGGGTTTCCTAGCTATGATAGGATCGGACAACGGCCCGGCTTTCATCTCACAGGTAACACAGGCAGTAGCCAAGGCTACAGGGGCAAATTGGAAATTACATTGTGCGTATAGGCCCCAGAGCTCAGGACAGGTAGAAAGAATGAATAGAACATTAAAAGAGACCCTTTCTAAACTAACCATGGAGACTGGCAGGGACTGGGTGGCTCTCCTTCCCTATGCTCTTTACCGGGTGAGGAATTCACCCTACACTTGGCTTCACACCCTATGAAATTATGTTTGGTAGGTCCCGCCTACCATTCCCAATCTTAAGAAAGAACTGCTAACTGAATTTGAAAACCAAGAAATATCTTTTTCTTTAAGAAGGCTCCAGAGGGTGCATGAGGACATTTGGCCACACCTACAGGTCATCTATGAGGCTGGCCTGCTTCCGATGGCCCACCAGTACCGGCTGGGAGACTGAGTCTTTGTCAAAAGACACCACCAGGAGATGCTTGAACCACGTTGGAAAGGACCATACATCGTGGTGCTGACGACGCCCACCGCCCTCAAAGTGGACAGCATTGCGACCTGGGTCCACCACACCCATGTTCGGCCAGCTGATTCTTCTATGATCCGGGAGGACTTCGCCAACCAATGGAGCATCAACCGAGACCGAGACACCTCCCTCAAGCTCAAGTTACAACATACTCAACCTGCCTGATACTGGAAATTTTGTCTGTGGCCGCTCTGGCTGCAGGAGTCCCCACACCCCATACACTGGTTCTGGAGGAAAGACTCACTTGTGCCCTGGACACTCCCGACCCCACTGTGTAGTCTTGTGTCTCCACTGGACACATCTCGTGGACTCCCCCAAAATGTCAGATCAGGGCACCGGAAAGGAGGAACTTTATACACCCTTCAGAAGTGCAAATGTTCCCATGATTGGGCCCGTTAAGTCTCAAGATAAGGGGGGAATGAGGGGGCAGGGCAGGGTGAGACGGCAGGGCGGGGTGTGAGAGCAGGGCTGGGAGGGGCCAGTTCCCAGTAACTGGACCCTAGCCCTAACCCAACCAATCAGGCCAGCCAAGGTAGTGGCACCGCCCTCCCTATAAAACCCATTGATATGTTCAATTCTCTCTCTCTCCCGCCATGCCGGCCATCGCCAGTGTAAGTGTGACCGAGCTCGGACTAGTCCGAAATAAATACAGGCTTTCTGCAATTGCATTGGATTCAGTTCCCTGGTAGTCTTTGGGGTTCATGACACTTGGGCACAACATCAGAAAGAGATTAACCATGGGTGGAAGTGACTGGAAGGAGGCACAAGGAAACCTGAGATGACTAGAATGCTCTATACCCTGTGGCTTCGTGGACATACGCATTCATAAAGTCATCGAGTTGCCCTCTAAGTTGTAAGTGCTGTGCTCTAAGTTATACACAATAGAAAGTTAAACTTTGGCCCGCCGGTGTGGCTCAGGGGTTGAACATCAACCTATGAACCCGGAGGCCATGGTTCGGGTCACATGCCTGGGTTGCGAGCTTGATCCCCAGTTGGGGGTCTGCAGGAGCAGCTGATCAATGATTCTCTCTCATCTTTGATGTTTCCATCTTTTTCCCTCTCCTGTCCTCTTTCTGAAATCAATAAAAATATATTTTTTAAAAAGTTAAACTTTTCAAATTTTTAAGTAAAAGAGAATAAATGACTAGTATGTCAGTATTTTCAAGACACGAAATACCACAATGCAAGACTGGCAGGTGGAACTCACACATGGAGAACCAGGAACAGGTTCTCAGATTCCCTCTCTCGCCACAAGGTGGCTCCCTCGCCTTCCTCAAGTCTCTGACCAAGTCCTCTGGGAAAACCAGCTGGAGATGGCATTGCAGCTCAGAAGAATCACTGCAGGTGGAGGATTGCGTGCACCAGGAGCTGGGAGCATGGGCACAGTGTGTGAGAATGCTGTGAATGACTCCAGCCCCAGGAGAGCATGACCCTCTGGAGCTCCCTCATTTCTTGGCAGTGACATCGGGAGTGTTCCTCATCTCCTCGGTGCCTCCGTGTCCTCATTTGTTAGGTGGAATTACCAGTAGTGCAGTCCTCAGGGTGTGGTTGCTGCTGGTGGTGCTACTGTAGTTACTGAGAGATGACTCGATCCTCGTGAAGCTCTTATTTAAAAATATATATTTTATTGGTGTTTTTTTTTTTTTTTTGTGTTTTTTTTTTTTTTACAGAGAGGAAGGGAGAGGGAGAGGTAAAAACATCAATCAGCTGCCTCCTGCACACCCTCCACTGGGGATGTGCCTGCAACCAACATACATGCCCTTGACCAGAATCGAACCTGGTACCCTTGTGTCTGCAGGCTGATGCTCTATCCTCTGAGCTAAACCACTTAGGGCTCATGAAGCTCTTAGAACATCATCTGGCACAGGAGAGAGCACAAGCCTGGCCTGTGTAGCTCAGTGGTTGGATGATGACCCATGTGCACCAAGAGGTCACCAATTTGATTCCTATCTGGGCACATCCCCTGGTTTGGGGCCCAATGCCTAGCAGGGGGCATGCAAAAGGCAGCCCATAGAAGCTGATGTTTCTCTCATCAATGTTTCTATCTCTCTCTTTCTCCCTTCCTCTCTCTCTCTAAAATCAATAAAAATGAAGGAAAAGAAGAAGGGGGAGGAGGAGGTACCAAAGATGTGCCCCTCAGTGTGAGAGATAGACTAATGTCCTCCAAAGATTTTCATATCTTAAAACCCAGGACCTGTGATTATGTTACCTTACATGGTAAAATAGAGCTCAAAGGTGTGATTAATTTAAGGATATTGAGATGAAGAGATCACCTCGGATTATCAGGAAAGGTCTAATGTAATCACCTGGGTCATTACAAGGGGGAGGCAGGAGAATCAGTCAGAGAGGGCGATGTGACAGTGGAAGCAGATCAGAGTGATGTGGCTAGGAGCCAAGAAATGCAGGCAGCCTCTGGAAACTGGGAAAGGCAAGGAGCACGTTCTCTCCTGAGCCTCTGTAAAGCACACAGCCTTTTATGTTAGCCCTGTAAGGCCTACTTAAGGATTTTTGACCTCCAGAACTAGAAGATAATAAAACCATTGCTTCAAGCCACTAAGTTTGGGGTAATTTGTTACGGCAGCCATTGGAAACTAATACACTCAACTTCAAGCAATGTCTGGGCAACTTTGTGGTGGTTATAGTTGCACATCATCATTTGTTTTACTTCTTTAAAAGTCAAATTCCACCTCATGGTTCAAAATTTGGTAAGTATGTTGTGGGGTCAACCCTGGGTTCAAAATAAGATCACTGGAGGAGGCTGATGATTGATTTAAAAAAGCAGGCAAGGATTTATTGAAAAACTGGCCAGGACGGCCAGGAGAGCACCACAGGCAGGTGGACTGCACACGACTGACTGTACAGGTGTAGGCAGTCCTTTTAAAGGTCCAAACCACAGGAATTTTCCTTTGCTCTAAATTCTAAAGGCTGGGAACATTGGAATGTGGCCCTACCTTGCGATAGTCGATAATACAAAAGCAGAGCTCAGAGGTTAATCTCTACAGATTATCTACAGTTTCTACCCCTGAAACTACTGAGTCAGTGGGAATCAATCTCCTGTAGTTATGGTCCTGGGCACAGGAAAATTGCCTTAGCCTCCAGGTCTCCACCTAAAAGATGAGGTAACTACCCTATGTTTAAGCAGGTGCAGAAGTCAAAATACAGGGGTAAAATTCAAACAGCAGTTTTTACCCAGGTATATTTGCTACCATATTTCAGTCCCCTCAACCAGGAGTTTGACCAGCAGGCAGGCCAGCCAACTGCCCATGTCCCCTCCCGCTGGCCAGGCTGGCCAGACTCCACCCATGCACGAATTCATGCACTGGGCCTGAATATATATACTGAGTGGCCAGATTATTATTTGTTCAGATTATTATAATAATCTGACCACTCAGTGTATACAAGGGGTTAGTTATAGGTTAGTGTTACCAAAAGTCACGTAGGGCAGTATAGCAGTGTTCATGGGGTATCTCCTGCAGGGGGTGAGGTGTGTTTACACCGAAGGCCTGGGAGAACCTCACCAGAGAGCATCACGTGAGCCCTAAGCTGCAGGACGTGAGGAGGCCATGACCGGAGCTGATGCCTCTCCATGGCTTAAAGCTGCCCTTGCACACGATGGGCATTGCACCAGCGGAGTGACAGCCTGGTGGGCACCTGGGGGCCTGGGAACTCCAGGCAGAGGGAGCAGTGGGGCAGAGGCTCTGAGGAAGAAGTGGACTGTGGCTAAGACCACAGGAGGCCAGCGCTGCTGGGGTGGATAGGCAAAGGGCGCTGTGCCAGAGGGAGGGCCAGACAGCCAGGCTGGACGCATAGGGACGTGTGGGCCACATGAGGGTGCGGGCCTCCCCTCAGTGAGACGGGGAGCCCCCAGAGTGTTCTGGGATTCACAGTCAGTGGTAACAGCCTCATTTGCCTCCAGCCCCGCCTTTGGAGAAAGATGTGGCGCCCTCTCTCTCTCTCTCTCTCTCTCTCTCTCTCTCTCTCTCTCTCCTTTCCTTCCATGACTGCAGTCCTGCTGTGTCGTCCCTCCCATTCCCCGCCTCATGGTTAAAGAACATTTGATCAGATTTTATATATATATATATATATATATATATATATATATATATATATATATATATATATATATATATAAAACGCATGTGGCACTTACAGGAAATGGTAGTTTTCAGATCTGGGGAATTGCATAACTGAGAGTTTACTTTGTTCTGACTTGATAACTTAGTTTAAACTTGAGACTATAAATATAAATAGGCTTTCAAACAAGTTCTCTCAGTGCAAAGGAATTCCTAAAAAGTCAATGATAGCCTCACTGGGAAAGAAGAAAAGAAAAGGCATTGGTTTAGAACAAGCATGTGGAACTCAAAGGCTAATGCGGGCCAAATAAGGTGTAAGTGTATGTGGGCCACAAAGAACCAAAAGCTTCAATTTCCATAGAAATGTAGGTTTATTTTGATAGAGACATGCTGAGTACAAAGGGCTGAAGTAAATGAGCCATTGTTAACATAAAATAATAGAAGATTTGGCATGACTTCCAATGGGAAGTGGGTTATGCTTTCAGTTATAAAAACATGTACTTTCTGGGAATGAGAAAAATACAATTATTTGGTTAGGCAAGCACAGTTGTTTTTAAAAAAATATATATTTTATTGATTTTTTGCAGAGAGGAAGGGAGAGAGATAGAAAGCTAGAAACGTCGATAAGAGAGAAACATCAACCAGCTGCCTCTTGCACACCCCCTACCAGGGATGTGCCCGCAACCAACGTACATGCCCTTGACCGGAATCGAACCTGGGACTCTTCAGTCCACAGACCGACACTCTACCGCTGAACCAAACCGGTTTCGGCCAGTTTTTAAAGTTGAAAATATTTCGGAAACAAACAAACAAACAAAAAATAGAACATTTTAATGAAAATTAAGATTTCTTTCTTGAGCATTAACTTACCAGACACTGAATAGCTGCACAAATTAATAAGCGAATAAACCTATTTCTCTTGTTCCGCCAAAGCGAAATATTTCCTGTTGCATGCACCAAACAAGTCAGTATAAGACTAACGATGTGGCCATCGGCTGCTAAAACATTCGCTGCTGGTATTAGTGGAGAGAAATGGTGCACCTGCACGTAAGGTGCATAAGGAAAATGAATACAACAGGATTATAGTCGTCAGTCATGGGTGAACACTATGGCTCATTATTAATAATTAGAGGTCTGGAGCACAAATTTGTGCACCAGTGGGGTCCCTCGGCCTTGCCTGTGAGATCAGGCCGAAACCTGCTCTCCGACGTCCCCTGAGGGGTCCCGGATTGTGAGAGGGCACAGGCCAGGCCGAGGGGCCCCACCAGTGCATTATTGGGGCCAGGGAGGGATGTGGGAATTTGCAAGCCAGAGAAGGACCATTGGAGGCCTCCAGGGTGTGTCTGACCCATCTCACTCAGTCCTGATGTGCCAGATCCCAGCAGCAAGCTAACCTACCATTCAGAGCATCTGTCCCCTCTTGGGCAGTACATGTCATAACAAGCAGTTGATCAGCCTTAGCATATCATTAACATACTAGAGGCCCAGTGCATGAGATTCATGCACTGAGCCAGGGGTGGGGGGAGGGTGTCCCTCAGCCCAGCCTGCACCCTCTCCAATCTGGGACCCCTCAGGGGATGTCTGACTGCTGGTTTAGGCCCTATCCTGGTGGGACATCCCTTTCACAATCAGGACTGCTAGATTCCAACTGCTCACCTGCCTTCCTGATTGGTCCTAGCTGATTCTGCCTACCAGCCTGATCACCACCTAACCACTCCCAGGCAAGCCTGATTGATGTCTAACTGCTCCCCTGCCGTCCTGTTTGCCCCCAACTTCCCTCCTCTGCTGGCCTGGTCACCCCTAACTGCCCTCCCCTGCAGGGTTGATCGCCTGCAACTGCCCTTCCTTGCAGGCCTGGTCCCTCTCAACTGCCCTCCCTTGCAGGCCTGGTGCCTTCCAACTGCCCTCCCATGCAGGCCATCTTGTGGTGGCCATCTTGTGTCCACATGGGGCTGGTCATCTTTGACCACAAGGAGCAGCTATTGTGTGTTGGAGTGATGGTCAATCTGCATGTTACTCTTTTATTAGATAGGATAGAGGTCTGGTGCATGGGTTAGGGCTAGACGGTTTGCCCTGAAAGATGTCCCAGATCAGAGTGGAGGTTCCTTCAGGCTGGGGCAGTCTGAGCAAGGGGCCTGTGGTGGTTTGCAGCTGGCCATGCTCCCCAGTGACCCAAGCAGAGGTCCTGGTATCTGGAATTTATTTACCTTCTACAATTGAAAGTTTGTAGCCTGGAGCAGAGCCAAGCCTCCTGCTTGCTCTGTGGCTGGCAGCCATTTCTGTTTGGATTTGTTTACCTTCTATAATTGAAACTTTGTAGCCTTGAGGGGAGGCCTAGGCCAGCAAGGGCAGGTGGAAAGCTTGACTTCCTCCGTTGCCTAGGAAACCCAAGCCTCCCTTCTGCTCTCTGTGGCCGGTAGCCATTTTGGTTGGGTTTATTTGCATACTCGCTCTGCTTGGTTGGTAGACGTGGCTTGTAGGTGTAGTGGAGTGATTGCTAATTTGAATATTATTCTTTTATTAGGTAGGATTATGCTTTGATTAGTTTAATAAATGACCAGACACTTAGCATATTAGGCTTTTATTATATAGATTATGTATAACATGATATTGTAAAAATTAAGCTACAGGCCCTAGCTGGTTTGGCTTGGTGGATATAGCATTGGCCTCTGGACTGAAAGGTCCCAGGTTTGATTCTGGTCATGTTCCTTGGTTACAGGCACATCCCCAGTAGAGGGGTGTGCAGGAGGCAGCTGATGAACGTTTCTCTCTCACCAATGTTTCTAATCCTCTATCTCTCTCCCTTCCTCTCTGTAAAAAATCAATAAAATATTTTTTTAATTAAGCCAAGGAATTTTTATTAAAATGTTTTTTACAGCCTTAGCCAGCTTGGCTCAGTGGATAGAGTGTCGGCATGTACACTGAAGGGTCATAGGTTTTGTTTTGATCAAGGACATATGCCTGCATTGTGGGGTATGTGCAGGAGGCAGCTGATCAATGACTCTCTGTCATCATTGATGTTTCTATTTCTCTCTCCCTCTTCCTTCCTCTCTGAAATCAATAAAAAAATATATATTTTTAAATGTTCCTTGTATACTGTTATATTGGCTGGGCTGCAAAAATATTCATTGTGGGCCACATGCCTCCAGTTTGGCATGCTTGGTTTAGAAGAAACATGAAATTCTAGAAAAAGGTTTTATATATATATATATATATATATATATATATATATATATATATAGTATTGATTTTTTTTATAGAGAGGAAGGGAGAGGGATAGAGAGTTAGAAACATCAATGAGAGAGAAACATCCAACAGCTGCCTCCTACACACCTCCGACTGGGGATGTGCCCACAACCAAGGTACAGGCGCTTGACCAGAATCAAACCTGGGACCTGACACTCTCTCCACTGAGCCAAATCGGTGAGGGTGAAAAAGGTAATTTAAACACTAGAGGGAAATGGTTAAGAGCCTGAGCCAGTCTGCCCAGGATTCACATCCTGACTTACAGCTCACCCGCTGAAGGGCCGTGGGCAAGTTACCTCCTCTCTCTTGTTCCACTCATTGGAAAGGACATTGCCAGCAGGATCCGAGGGGGCACAGAAGGTTTGCCCTAATACATGCATAAACATTCGCATCATGTTTTTTCCACAATTGGGTACTTCTTTCATACTTTCCCTACCCCACATTCCTGGAACATAGGAAGTAGCAATATTTGAAGATGGCTTACAATTTTTAATTCATTTTTCAATTACAGATGCCATACAAGGTGATATTGCACTCAGGTGTACAACATAGTGGTTAGATGTAACTTGTTTATATAACTTAGAGGTGATCACCCTGACAAGTCTAGTCCACATCTGACACCATACATAGTTATTACAATATTATTAACTATATTCCCTAGGTTGTATTCTCTGTTGCATCCCCATGACTTTTTTTTTTTTTTTTTTTTTTGTTTCTTCAGAGGGGCTGGGAGAGCATCACTGTTGCAGAACCACAAGTGTTCTTATAAGTGGCAATGTTAACATCTTAATCCCTTCATCTTTTCCACCCAGCCTCCCAAACTGCAGGATTCAGTTGAAGATTGAAATAGAGGTACTGTACTCCGCAGGGCCCATGGTAACTCAGCTGGCAATGCTCCTCAGGGCCACCAGGGGGCGCTTTCAAAACACTGCCAGATTTGGCTGAAAACCCTGCCAGTGGCTGCCAGTTGCTCTTAGGATTAACAGAAAAGATGCCTTTTGGGTTCAAATCCTGGGTCCTCCATTCCGAACTCGGAGCTAGTGACATCACCTCTCCAAACCTCTGTGTCTACGTACGTGGTCGTCAGGTGGACCAAGGAGACCATTTCCCATAAAGCGCTTGGAACGGTGTGACTTTTAGGGCGTCCTCAGTATCTAGTAGGGGCAGCAGCATACAGAACCTCAGCAGGTAACAGAAGGAAAATCCAAGTTGAGTGGCAGGGGAGAGTTTGATAATAAAGAGACTCTTTACAGGGCAGAGGCAGGGAGGTGGGTCAGCCCCAGGGCTGGGAAGACGGGAGATTCTGTCATCCCCAGGCCTGCGTGGCCGTCATTACTCAGGTGTGCGTGACGAGGACCTCCTGATTGGGAGGGTGGTCTTGGTGGGAGGTCAGCCCCATATCAGGGAGGGAGCTAGGTTAGAAAGACCCCTCCTTCCAGTCTCTCACCAGTGTCCCCACTGAGTGACCAAACAGGAAGCAAGAGGTCAAGAAAGGACAGTGTAACCGAAACTGTTTTGGCTCAGGTGCGATTCCGGTCAGGGGCATGTACCTTGGTTGCGGGCACATCCCTGGTTGGGGGTGTGCAGGAGGCAGTTGATCAATGTTCCTAACTCTCTATCTCTCTCCCTTCTTCTCTGTAAATAATCAATAAAATATATTTTAAAAAGAAAGAAAGAAAGAGACAGAGGGAGGATCCAAGATGGCTGCACAGGTATACACCTAATCGCAGTCGCACACAACAATTTCAATGGAATACAACTAAAATATAAAATGGACATTGTCAGAGCTACAGGTAGTCGACTGAATGAAAATTCTACAACAAGAAGGAAAGAGAAAAACAGAAGGAAAATCAGAGGAGCTGAAAAAGCCTAAGGTACGGAGACATGCTGTGCCCGTGCACAGAGAGGACGGAGCCGGAGAGGAGGGGCGGCTGTGTGCCTGGCTTGCATTCCCTAGCAGGAAGGAAATAAAAGCTCTGGACTGGGCTGAACCGCAGTCTAACAGCGCTGAACCCCAGTTCTAGGCCAGCCCCTGGTGACCCAGGCTCAAACAGAGGGAGACAGGGCTGTGAGGTGGAGTCCTGGGGGAGCGGCGAAAAGCGGAGCCCCATGAGTCGTGCATATTGTGCGCAGAGGACAGTCTGTTGACTCTGATGCTAGACTGCCCTAGCGGGAAGGAAAAAAAAAGCTCCAGACTGGGAAGAACGCTATGAGGAGCAGGAGCCACTGCCAGACACAGGCCAGCCGGGCCCCGGCAAGGAGCTGGGCAACAGAGTCCCCGGGGGGAGGTGCGGCTGGGCCGTCGACCGCTGATCGCGGGCCACAGAGTCGAGGCCGGGGGCTGCTTCCTGGGCATCGCAGACCCCGGAAACAGGCTGAAGCCATATAGGAGGCCGCAAGAACAAAGGGGTGCTGCAGGCCAGCCTGCTGAGCTTCCAGGACAAGGAGGAAGAAACCGAAGTTTTTAATGTGAAGAAATCAAGTTATAGCAAAAGATAATAAAATTACTTAAGAAAGAATACAAAGATCTTGAAAAATCGAAGACTAAGACAGAACTCAACTCAGCAGCCAACATGGCAACATAAATGCGTTTAAAAAAATAAGAACAGAATGTTGGAGCAGAGGAGGCCAGGCCAAGAGTAGGCAGGCCCAAGGCAGTGGCAGCCAGGCCCAGAGCAGCAGCAGCCAGGCCCCAGAGCAGCAGCAGCCAGAACCAGAGCAGCAGCAGCAAGGCCCGGAGCAGCCAGACCTGGGGCAGTGGCAGCCAGGCCTGGGGCGGAGGCGGCCAAGCCCGGGGTAGACAGGCCCGGAGCAGTCAGCCCGCAGCAACCGGGTCCAAAGCAGCCAGGCCCTGAGCAACCGGGTCGGAAGCGGCCAGGCCCAGAACAGCAGCAGCCAAGCCCGGAGCATCCAGGCCAGGAGCACCCAGGACCGGAGCGGCTGAATCTGGAGCAGCTGGGCCCAGAGAAGCTGGGCCTGCAGCAGCCAGGTCCGGAGCAGCAGCAACCAAGCCCGAAGCAGCCAGGTTGGGAGTGGCCAGGCCCTGAACAACCGGGCCCGGAGCAGCTGGGAACAGAGCAGCAGCAGTCAGGTTGGGAGAGGCTAGGCCCGGAGCAGCAGGACCCAGAGCAGCAGCAACCAAGCCTGGAGCAGTCAGGTTGGGAGCGGCCAGGCCCAAAGTGGCCGGGCCCGGAGAGGCCGGGCACAAAGCAGCTGGGCCCAGAGCAGCCAGGCCCAGAGCAGCTGCAACCAAGCCCAAAGCAGTCAGGTCGGGAGAGGCCAGGCCCAGAATAACCGGACCCGGAGCAGCTGGGACCAGAGTAGCTGGGTCGGGAGCGGCCAGGCCCAGAGCAGCAGCAACCAAGCACGGAGCAGAAAGGATGGGAGCAGCCAGGCCCAGAACGGCAGGGCCCAGAGCAGTCGGGCCCAGAGCAGCAGCAGCCAGGACGTGAGTGGCCAGGCCCAGAGTGGCCGGGCTGGAGCAGCCGGGCCCAGAGCAGCCAGGTCAGGAGCTGCCAGGCCCAGAGCAGCAACAGCCAGGTCGGGAGCGGTCAGGCCCGCAGCGGCCGGGCCTGGAGCGGCAGGGCCTGGTGCATCCCGGCCCAGAGGAGCCAGGTTGGGAGCAGCCAGGCACAGAGCAGCAGCAAACAAGCCCGAAGAAGCCAGGTCGCAAGCGGCCAGGCCCAAGCGACCGGGACCAAAGCAGCCGGACCCAGAGCAGCCGGGTCAGGAGCGGCCAGGCCCAGAGAAGCAGCAGCCAGGTCGGGAGAGGCCAGGCCCGCAGCAGCAGGACCCAGAATATCAGCAACCAAGCCTGGAGCAGAAAGTATGGGAGCGGCCAGGCCCGGAGTGGCCGGACCCAGAGCAGTCGGGCCCAGAGCAGCAGCAGCCAGGTTGGGAGCAGCCAGGCCCAGAGCAGCAGCAGCCAGGTCATGAGCGGCCAGGCCCGGAGCAGCAGCAGCAAGGCCCGGAGCGGCCTGGCCCGGAGCAACCAGGCCCAGAGCAGCCAGGTCGGGAGCAGCCAGGCCCAGAGCTGCCGGTTCGGGAGTAGCCTGGCCCAGAGCAGCAAAAACCAAGCCCGGAGAAGCCAGGTCAGGAGCGGCCAGGCTCGGAACGGCCCTGCCCGGCGCAACCGGGCCCGGAGTAACCGGATCAAGAGCAGCAAGACCTAGAGCAGCAACAGACAGGTCTGGCGGGGCCATGCCCAGAGTTGCCAGGCCTGGAGCGGGCTGGGCCTAGAGCAGCCGGGCCCAGAGTAGCTGGGACAGAAGCAGCCAGGCCCAGAGCAGAAGCAGCCAGGCCCAGAGCAGCCATGCCAGGAGCAGCTGGACCTGGAGCAGCCAGGCCCAGAGGAGCGGCGAAGCCCAGAGAAGCTGGGCCCAGAGCAGGTGGACCTGGAGCACCCAGGGCCAGAGCAGCAGCAACCAAGCTTGGAGCAGCCAGGTCAGGTGCGGCCACGCCCGGAATGGCTGGACCCGGAGCAGCTGGGCCCAGAATAGGTGGGTCGGGAGCAGCCAGGCCCAGAGCAGCAGCAACCAAGCCCGGAGCAGAAAGGACGGGAGCGGCCAGGCCCAGAGTGGCCCGACCTGGAGCACCCAGGCCCAGAGAAGCAGCAACCAAGCCCGGAGCAGAAAGGATGGGAGCGGCCAGGCCTGGAGTGGCCAGACCCGGAGCAGTCGGGCCCAGAGAAGCAGCAGCCAGGTTGGGAGCAGTCAGGCCCAGAGCAACAGCAGCCAGGTCATGAGCAGCCAGGCTCGGAGCAACAGCAGCAAGGCCCGGAGCAGCTGGGCCCAGAGCAGCTGGGTCGGGAGTAGCCTGGCCCAGAGCATCAGCAGCCAGGCCAGGAGTGTCCAGGCCCAGAGCAACCGGGCCCAGAGCAGCTGGGTCAGGCGCAGCCAGGGCCAGAGCAGAAGCAACCAAACCCGGAGCAGCCAGGTCGGGAGCGGCCAGAACTGGAGGGCCCCCGCACAGAGCAGCCGGGCCCAGAGTAGCCGGATCAGGAGCAGCAAGACCCAGAGCAGTAACAGCCAGGTCTGGCGCAGCCACGCCCAGATTTGCCGGGCCTGGAGCGGCTGGGCCCAGAGCAGCCGCATCCAAGCCCGGAGCATCCAGGTCAGGAGCTGCCAGTCCCAGAGCAGTAGCAGCCAAGACCGGAGCGGCTGATCCTGAAGCAGCCGGGCACAGAGCAGCCGAGTCAGGAGTAGCCAGGCCCGAAGCAGCAGCAGCCAGGTCAGGAGCGGCCAGGCCCAGAGCGGCTGGGCCCAGAGCAGCAGCAACAAAGCCCGGAGCAGCCAGGTGGGGAGCAGCCAGGCCCCGAGCAGCAGCAGCCAGGCCTGGAGCGGCCCGGCCAGGAGCAGCTGGGCACAGAGAAGCCGGTCGAGAGTAGCCAGGCCCAAACAGCAGCAGCCAGGTTGGGAGCGACCAGGCCCAGAGTGGCCGGGCCCAGAGCAGCAGCAACCAAGCCCAGAGCAGCCATGTCGGGAGATGCTGGGCCCGGAGCATTCAGGCCCAGAGCAGCGTGGTCAGGAGCAGCGAGGCCCAGATCAGTAGCAGCCAGGCCTGGAGAATCCAGGCCTGGAGTGGCAGGGCCGGAGCATTCAGGCCCAGAGCAGCTGGGTTGGGAGTAGCCAGGCCCAAAGCAAGGGCCATGCCCAGACCAGCAGCAAACAAATCCGGAGCAGCCAGGTCAAGAGCGGCTAGGCCAGGAGCAGCCGGGTACAGAACAGCCGGGCCTAGAACATCCAGGCCCAGAGCAGCAGCATCCAGGCCTGGAGGAGACAGGCAAGGAGCATCCAGGCTCAGAGTGGACAGACCCGGAGCAGCCGGGGCCAGAGCAGCCGGGTCGGGAGTAGTCAGGCCCGGAACAGCAGCAGCCAGGTCAGGAGAGGCCAAGCCCAGAGCAGCAACAGCCAGGCCAGGAGCAGCCAAGCTGGGAGCATCTGTTGAATGGAGAAGAGACCACCCAAGAGGCAGAGACCCCTACCCGGGAAACAACTCCAACTAGCCAATTGCGGAGTCCAATAACAAATTTTATTACAGATTCGAATCTGGGCTGCCGCTGCCAGGATGGAGCAGGCAACGAACAGCAGCCAGCAGTTACAAATCCAGCTTTTTATGCACATTTCAAATAAGGGGGTGGAGGTCGTTTCTATATCGCTTAACCTTGCGGTTGTATGTATCGGCCAGATGGCCTAATCTCCCTTCTTGGTTCGTTCTGTTCTTTTAGCCTTGACTAACCCAGACTGTTGACGTGGCCTTCGGGTCCAGGAGGGGGAGGGAGGAGTAACTTTCTACCCTCCAGGCAAGGTCAGTAATTTCCCACTCCTCAGCAAGTAATCGAGGGCCGAAGTCAGATAGCAAAGCTAAAATTCAAACAGCAGTTTTTACCAAAGTATGGTTGCCACTATATTTCATTCCCCACTGGTTTTTTATGTATATGAGTCAAATCATTGACTCATCCTACTTCCTTGCTCTCTAGTCCCCTAGCACATTTAGCCTTACTTAGCCCCGGACTTTCTCACTTGGTTAGTAAAAATGTTTTTACAGTTACCAAAACCTCTAGTACTATAGTTCCCATTAGTACTGTCCTTACTGAAGTCTAATTCCCCTCTTGGCATCAAGTCTCCTCCTGGCCTGTGTGGAGGCCAGGCTAGAGATCTCACAGTTGAGGCTGCTGGTTGCCAGGATCCAGGTTGTTTTCTGTGCAGGAGCTGGGAGTGGTGTAGCCAGGTCTGGGTGCCGTCTACTTCAACAGCCGTGGGCGTGCTCAGGACAACAGTGTAGCGTCCCTTTCAGGTTGGAGTGAGTCTTTGGGTAGTGAACTTCTTTACCCACAGAGTCTCGGGCTGGATGAGGTGTACAGGGTCCGCGGGGGACACTGGCAGTGCATCTGGAACAAGCTTATGCATGGCTTCTGGGTAAATTGCAGAGCCTGTAAGGACTTGAGCAAGGGAATGGTTATGAATTCTAGCTTTCAGTTTTTCCCTGACCCCAGGAAGGATGAAGGGAGGTCTATCATACATGATCTCAAAAAGAGGGGGGGGGGAACCTCTCCCGTTAGAGGGTACACCTGGCCCATAAGAGGGTGAAAGGCAGGGGGTTGGTCTAATCTTCACCAGTTTTCAGGACAATTTTAATTAAACTTTTTAGAGTTCTACTCATGCCTGTCCTAAGACTTGAGCTATACTTTGAGATACCTTGCTATAAAGACTGGGCTGTCATCTGATCCTATGACTACTGGCAGCTCGAATCTAGGTATAATCTCCTGGAGTAATTTCTTGACTCCTATAGAGGCAGTTTCTGTTCTACGCTTCAACCTAATCTGGGAAGGTGTCTATAAAAACTAGCATGTACTTATACCTTACTTAAGCTTCGTAGTATCTGCCTCACAGAAATTCAGAAGTCTTGATGATACCTAAGTGGGTAACCTGGCGTGACTGGGCAACTATTGTAATATCCGACTTAGAGCCTCTGGGACCAACAGTCTGTCATCTGGTAGGGTCCACCAACCATCTGGTCCTTCGATGACTTGCTTCTGTTCAGCCAATTCTTCCTCTTCTTTGGTGTAGGTTGGGGTCTGTCAGGGTTACTAAGACTTGTAAAGGCCCCACTGGTTTTTGGGCATCTTCCTTTGCAGTTTGGTCTGTGGCTCTATTTTCTCTGGCTTTAATTGTCTCTCTTTTTTTTTTATGTCCTTTGCAGTGCACTATTGCAACTGCTTTTGGGAGTCAGATGGCCTCAAATGATGGCCACTGCCCAGAGGCACACTGGCCACTCTGCTGCCACAGGGTCTAGTCTCTTAGACAGATAGGCCATAGGTCTCTTCCAGGGACCTAGAGTCTGAGTGAGAACCCCTTTGGCAATGCCTCTTACCTCACTTACATAAAGGTGGAAGGGCTTCGTGACATCTGGCGAGGCTAGGGCAGGTGCTGAGATGAGAGCCTTCTTTAGCTCCTCAAAGGCCTGTTGTTCTACTTCAGTCCAGTTTAGCGGCTGCGTTCCTCCAGTACGTGTTCCTTCTTAGGTCTATAGTCCTTCTTGATGTCCAAGGAAAACAGTCAGTTTGTCTGGTGGCTCCCTGGATTGATATTTTCCTAGAGGTCCCATCAGCTCTGTCAAGACTGAATAAACTGCCCAGTGCTCACCAGGAAATTAATAGCTTTGCCTCTCACTTGTAAGGTTACCCTTGGGGGATTAATTGAAACGAGCCCTGGTCCTGTCAGTCTTCTTCCTGGAGGTTAAAAACCCTTGGAGTCTAAGTCTTCCTTTCTTTCAGACTCTCTCTGTCTCTTCCGGCCTCACCTTCTGTCTCCCTCTCTAATCTCTGTCCTTTCCTGTCTTTCTCCCTCCCTTATACTTACACCTATACATTCATATTACTTTCTCTTCCAATCTTTGTTATCATATGTACAACTTTCATAAAAACTTTCACTATTTTAAACCTTCTTTCTATGTCCTTCAAAAGTCTATAACTATACATCAAATCTTCCTACAGATAAAGATCTCAGATTCTGATGAGACTGAAAAGGAGAATGGGAGAATTTTAACTGTGCCTTTAAACCCCCTAATAGAACACGGTGAAAAGTGTCCAAGCAGTCACGGGGAGTTAAACCATGTTTTCACATTGTTTTAACACAATTCTAAATAAATTATAAACCTTTGTGATGAAGTCTACTTAAATCTATAAAGTAGACATATATGACTGAAACCAAAAATGATTCCCAAAGTTTAAACAAAATATAAGATGCAGGTATAAGCCCAAATTCAAGCTTACAATTCAATTAGAAATGATAACAATGGCATATGAGAAAAGCAAAACAAAACAAATTAATATGGCTATCACTTTTTCTATATTAAGAGAAAAATATATGACTTGGCCTACTTCTTTACAAGAGGCACACTATAAATTCCCAGCAAATTTACTTAGGTCTGTATGAAACAACCTGGATAGGGCTCAAGCATATAGATTCCTCATCTGACAAATGAGAATAAATCAATCCTTGAGATCTTTGATCAATACTGCTTATTCTTAACACATGTAATACAGTTTAGCCTGCCATATTCTAGGCATTTAGTTACTGCAATTAACTTTTCCTAATTTAATTTATACTTTGAACTTTTAAAGCTGGCAAGTAAAATATATTTGGCATTTTTTTTCCTTCAGATTAATAACATTACATTTCTCAATTATAATTCATACTTAAGTAGCTATATGACCCTGCTTAGCTGATACCAATGACAAAGACTAAACATTGTAAGCAAGGCCATCGGGGCATCTTCACTATGGAATTACCTGCCACTCCCTGTAGATCACTGGAGTAGTATTCAAATGCAAATGAACACATTCTTTAGCTGAAGACTCCTAGCCATTCCTGGAAACTTGTTACCAGTATCATCTAGGTAGTTTCCGCCTCACGGTGGGGAATTTCAAAAGCTGGTGGGGAATTATCTGCTGCCTCCAGCTATTCAAAACAACCCCTGGAGGGAATAGACACAAGGTGGGCTGAGGCAGGGAGCACAAGGGTCCGAGGGGTCCCAGGTGTCGAATGAGGTGCTTCCACCAGGGCTTTTTCATCTGGCAGTCCGCCGCTTGCCTCTTGCTAGCAAAGGTGCCATGGGGGAACCGGTGACCCCTACACTACAATCAGACCCCCTGACCTTTTTGACAAGCTCTTACTGATTTTAAAATTATAACTTAAGAGTTGATATACACAAGGACCAAGTGGCCCACAAAATATTTTCCTTTTCTTTTAAAGATTTTATAATGTACTGTAATCATTAATTACATTAAACTTAAATGGCCAATTGAAACAAACAGTTCTGAGACAGTTCCTCCACCACTGATCAGACTGGGTGGTGGCAGAAATAAGATTCATTTAGGTTTTTTTTTTTTTTTTTTTTTTTTTGTACCACAATTGTTACAATTTCATACCTTTCAATCAATAAACATAGATATAAATATTGTTAGGTGGGCTGATACCCCTCTGATAGAAAGCAAAGCACCCCTGGGAAAAAGGAATCCCAGTGGCCACTCGGGGCAGTTTGCTAGCGATCAGAGTACTCAGCTTTAAACAAATTAAAGGTTTCTTTCCCAATTTTCCTTTGTCACGGAGACAACCACACTCCTTTAGCCATTTGGGGTTATCAAAAAGAACATCAATCCAAATATCAATGTAGGGAATTTGGTTCGGATGCCCGGGGCTTCCATAGACTATCCGCCGGACTCCCATACAGGGCCCCATTTCTAGGGTCCCTGTTGAAGGCCAATCAACCCCAAATCTCGGCCACTCCAACTTACAGAGTCTCCGGAGAGTGAAGGCATCTACAGAAACACCATAACCTTCACCCTTTTCTGAAGTCAGAAAAATTTTTTAATCATACATTCAAGGGGACTTAGGTGACTCTCCCTCTAGTTTCCTTGCCCCATTTCTCTCTTTCTTCCCAATCTATAAACAGTTAGGCAACAAATAAGTCCAAAACAAGGACGACAAGTAACATTCCTAGAAACACAAAAAAACCAGACATACCACAGCATCTCTTTCACACTTCCAGGCACTCGAACATTAAGAAACCAAGACCGCAGGTGGGGCGTCCCCCTCTCCGGGCAGATCTGAGAACTTCTGGCAGCGTCCCGCCGTTCTCAGATCCCAAGCGCTCGCGAGCAACCAAGAACAAGAAACACAAGGAACGAATGAGGCCTCTACTTACCGGCGCCGTTCAAGTAGTCCGGACGACGAGAATGGGGCGTCTGCCCGTCTTGGGGTCTCTAATCATCCCGGACGAGCCCCCAAATGTTGAATGGAGAAGAGACCACCCAAGAGGCAGAGACCCCTACCCGGGAAACAACTCCAACTAGCCAATTGCGGAGTCAAATAACAAATTTTATTACAGATTCCAATCTGGGCTGCCGCTGCCAGGATGGAGCAGGCAACGAACAGCAGCAAGCAGTTACAAATCCAGCTTTTTATGTACATTTCAAATAAGGGGGTGGAGGTCATTTCTTTCTTTTTTTTTTTTAATTAATTTATTTATTTTTTACATATTTTCTTGATTTTTTTTATTGCCCCCCTCCCTCCCTCCCACACATCCCCTCCCTCCCCATAATTTTATGTCCATTGGTTGTACTTATATGCATTTATACAAGTCCTTCGGTTGATCTATTATCTCCCCCTGATATCCCTACCCTCCCCACTGTAATTTGACAGTCTGCCTGTTGCTTTACTTTCTCTATATCTGTCTCTTGGTTCATCAGTTTATAAAGATCTTTATCATCCACCGATGTGTGAGGTCATGTGGTGTTTCTCTTTCGTTGATTGGCTTATTTCACTCAGCATGATGCTCTCCAATTCCATCCAGGTTGCTGCAAATGATGAGAATTCCTTCTTCTTTATGGCAGCATAGTATTCCATTGTGTAGATGTACCATAGTTTTTGGATCCAATCATCTGCTGACGGGCACCTAGGCTGTTTCCAAATTCTGGCTATTGTAGATTGTGCTGCTATGAACATAGGGGTGCATATATCCTTTTGATTGGTGTTTCTAGTTTCTTGGGATATATTCCTAGAAGTGGGATTACTGGGTCAAATGGGAGTTCCATTTTCAGTGTTTTGAGGAAACTCCACACTGTTCTCCACAGTGGTTGCACCAGTCTACATTCCCACCAGCAGTGCACGAGGGTTCCTTTTTCTCCGCAACCTCGCCAACACTTGTTTGTTGATTTGTTGATGTTGGCCATTCTGACAGGTGTGAGATGGTACCGCATTGTTGTTTTGATTTGCACCTCTCGGATAATTAGTGACTTTGAGCATGTTTTCATGTGCCTTTTGGCCTTCCTTCTGTCTTCTTTTGAAAATATTCTGTTTAGGTCCATTGCCCATTTTTTAATTGGATCATTCATCTTCCTTTTATTTAGTTGTATAAGCTGTCTGTAAATGTTGGAGATTAAACCTTTATCAGTGGTAATATTTGCAAATATGATCTCCCACACCGTGGGCTTTCTTGTTGTTTTATTGATGGTTTCTTTTGCTGTAAAAAAGCTTTTTATTTTGAAGTAGTCCCATTTGTTTATTTTCTCTTTAGCTTCCATTGCCCTAGGGGCAGTATCAGTGAAGAAGTTATTTTGGCATACGTCTGAGATTTTGCTACCTGTGGATGCTTCTAGTATTTTTATGGTTTCCCGTCTGATGTTTAAGTCCTGTATCCATTTTGAGTTTATCCTTGTGAATGGTGTAAGTTGGTGATCTAGTTTCATTCTTTTGCATGTGTCTGTCCAATTTTCCCAACACCATTTATTGAAGAGACTGTCTTGACTCCATTGTATATTCGTGCCTCCTTTGTCAAATATTAATTGAGCATAGTGATTTGGGTTGATATCTGGGTTCTCAATTCTATTCCATTGATCTATTTGTCTGTTCTTGTGCCAGTACCAGGCTGTTTTGAGAACAGTGGCTTTGTAGTATAGTTTGAAGTCTGGTATTGAGATCCCTCCTACTTTACTCTTCTTTCTCAGAATTGCTGTGGCTATTCGGGGTCTTTTATTGTTCCAAATGAACTTTTGGAGAATTCTTTCTAGGTCAGTGAAATATGTCGTTGGTATTTTAATGGGGAGTGCATTGAACCTATAGATTGCTTTAGGAAGTATGGACATTTTGATGATGTTGATTCTACCAATCCATGAACATGGTATGTTCTTCCATCTCCTTACATCTTCCTCTATCTCTTTTTTCAGTGTCGTGTAGTTTTCCGCAAATAGGTCCTTTATTTCTTTAGTTAAATTTATTCCTAGGTATCTTAATTTTTTTGGTGCGATGGTGAATGGAATTGCTTTTTTAGCCTCTGTTTCTGTAGTTTCACTGTTGGTGTATAGAAATGCCATGGATTTCTTGGCATTAATTTTATATCCTGCTACGTTGCCAAATTCATTTATTAAGTCAATTAGTTTTTTAATGGAGTCTTTTGGGTTTTTTATGTACAATATCATGTCATCTGCAAATAAGGATAACTTTACTTGCAATTAGACAGGAGGAGGAAATAAAAGGCATCCAAATTGGAAAAGAAGAAGTAAAGTTATCCTTATTTGCAGATGACATGATATTGTCTATATCGCTTAACCTTGTGGTTGCATGTATCGGCCAGATGGCCTAATCTCCCTTCTTGGTTCGTTCTGTTCTTTTAGCCTTGACTAACCCAGACTGTTGACTTGGCCTTCAGGTCCAGGAGGGGGAGGGAGTAGTAACTTTCTACCCTCCAGGCAAGGTCAGTAATTTTCCACTCCTCAGCAAGTAATCGAGGGTCGAAGTCAGATAGCAAGGCTAAAATTCAAACAGCAGTTTTTACCAAAGTATGGTTGCCACTATATTTCACATCCAGGCCCAGAGCAGCCAGACCTGGAGCATCCAGGCTAGGAGGGCCGGGCCAAGGCCAGCCGGGCCAAGAGCAGCTGGGTTGGGAGCAGCCAGGCCGATCAGTAGCAGCCAGGTCGGGAGCGGCCAGGCCCAGAGCAGCAGCAAGGCCCGGAGCAACCGGGCCAGGAGCAGCTGGGCACAGAGCATCTGGTTTGGGAGTAGCCAGGCCAGAACAGCAGCAGCCAGGTGGGGAGCAGTCAGGCACAGAGTGGCCGGGCCCAGAGCAGCAGCAATCAAGCCTGGAGCAGCCAGGCCCAGAGCGGCCGGACCCAGAGCAGCTGGGCCCAAAGCAGCTGGATCGGGAATAGCCAGGCCAGAAGCAGCAGCAGCCAGGTGGGGAGCAGCCAGGCACAAAGCGGCCAGGCCCAGACCAGCAGCAAACAAACCAGAAGCAGCCATGTTGGGAGCGACCGGGCCCAGAGTAGCTGGGTCTGGAGAAGCCAGGCCCAGAGCAACAGCAGCCAGGTCGAGAGCGGCCAAGCCTGGAGCGGCCGGGCCTGGAGTGGCCGTGCCCAGAGCAGCCGGGCCCAGAGCAGACTGGCCCAGAGCAGTAGAAGCCAGGTCAGACACATCCAGGCCCGGAGCAGCAGCAGGCAGGCCCGAGTGGCCGGGCCAGGAACAGCTGGGCACAGAGCAGCCTGGTTGGGTGTAGCCAGGCCAGAACAGCAGCAGCCAGGTTGGGAGCAGTCAGGCCCAAGGCCTGGCCCGGAGAAGGAGCAACGAAGCTCGGAGCAGCCAGGTCAGGAGCTGTCGGGCCAGGAGCATTCGGGCCCACAGTAGCCGGGTCGGGAGCAGCCAGGCCCAGAGTAGGAGCAACCAAACCCAGAGCAGCCAGGTCGGGAGCGGCCAGAACTGGAGGGCCCTGCCCAGAGCAGCTGGGCTCAGAGTAGCCGGATCAGGAGCAGCAAGACCCAGAGCAGCAACAGCCAGGTCTGACGCGGCCACGCCCAGATTTGCTGGGCCTGGAGCTGCTGGGCCCAGAGCAGCCGCACCCAAGCCAGGAGCAACCAGGTTGGGAGCAGCCAGGTCGGGAGCGGCCAGTCCCAGAGCAGCAGCAGCCAAGCCTGGAGCGGCTGATCCTGAAGCAGCCGGGCACAGAGCAGCCGGGTCAGGAGTAGCCAGGCCCGAAGCAGCAGCAGCCAGTCAGGAGCGGCCAGGCCCAGAGCGGCTGGGCCCAGAGCAGTAGCAACAAAGCCTGGAGCAGCCAGGTGGGGAGCAGCCAGGCCCCGAGCAGCAGCAGCCAGGCCTGGAGCGGCCTGGCCAGGAGTAGCTGGGCACAGAGAAGCCAGGTCGAGAGTAGCCAGGCCCGAACAGCAGCAGCCAGGTTGGGAGCGACCAGGCCCAGAGCGGCCGGGCCCAGAGCAGCAGCAACCAAGCCCAGAGCAGCCATGTCGGGAGCTGCCGGGCTCGGAGCATTCAGGCCCAGAGCAGCCCAGTCGGGAGCAGCGAGGCCCAGAGCAGTAGCAGCCAGGCCCGGAGTGACCGGGCCCAGAGCAGCTGGGCCCAGAGCAGCCGGATCAGGAGTAGCCAGGCCCAGAGAAGTAGCAGCCAGGCCTGGAGAATCCAGGCCTGGAGTGGCAGGGCCAGAGCATTCAGGCCCAGAGCAGCTGGGTTGGGAGTATCCAGGCTCAAAGCAAGGGCCGTGCCCAGACCAGCAGCAAACAAACCAGGAGCAGCCAGGTCGAGAGTGGCCAGGCCAGGAGCAGCCGGGTACAGAGCAGCCGGGCCTAGAACAGCCGGGCCAAGAATAGCCGGGACGGGAGCAGCCAGGCCCAGAGCAGCAGCATCCAGGCCTGGAGGAGACAGGCAAGGAGCATCCAGGCTCAGAGGGGACAGACCCGGAGCAGCCGGGGCCAGAGCAGCCGGGTCGCAAGTAGTCAGGCCCGGAACAGCAGCAGCCAGGTCAGGAGAGGCCAGGTCCAGAGCGGCCGGGGACAGAGCAACAGCAACCAATCCCGGAGCAGACAGGTCTGCAGCGGCCAGGCCTGAAGCAACAGCTGCCGGGCCCAGAGTGGCTAAGACCCGAGCCAACGGGCACAGAGAAGCCGGGTCAGGAGCAGCCAGGCCCAGAGCAGCAACAGCCAGGCCAGGAGTAGCCAAGCTGGGAGCATCCAGGCCCAGAGCAGCCAGACCTGGAGCATCCAGGCTTGGAGGACCGGGCCAAGACCTGCTGGGCCAAGAGCAGCTGGGTTGGGAGCAGCCAGGCCGAGCAGTAGCAGCCAGGTCGGGAGCGGCCAGGCCCAGAGCAGCAGCAAGGCCCAGAGGAACTGGGCCAGGAGCAGCTGGGCACAGAGCATCTGGTTCGATTGTAGCCAGGCCAGAACAGCAGCAGCGAAGTGGGAAGCGGAGAGGCACAAAGCGGCCAGGCCCAGACCAGCAGCAATCAAGCCCAGAGCAGCCAGGCCCGGAGCGGCCGGACCTGGAGCAGCTGGGCCCAAAGCAGCTGGATCGGGAATAGCCAGGCCCGAAGCAGCAGCAGCCAGGTGGGGAGCAGCCAGGCATAAAGCGGCCAGGCCCAGACCAGCAGCAAACAAACCAGGAGCAGCCAGGTTGGGAGCGGCCGGGCCCAGAGCATCTGGGTCTTGAGAATCCAGGCCCAGAGCAACAGCAGCCAGGTCGAGAGCGGCCAAGCCCGGAGAGGCTGGGCCCAGAGCAGATGGGCCCAGAGCAGCCAGGTCGGGAGCAGCCAGGCCCAGAGCAGCAACAGCCAGGCCCTGAGCAGCCAGGCCGGGAGCCACCATTCCTGAAGCAGCAGCTGCCGGACCCAGAGTGGCCGGGACGCGAGCAGCCGGGCACAGAGCAGCCGGGTCAGGAGCAGCCAGGCCAAGAGCAGCAGCAGCCAGGCCCAGAGCAGCCAGACCTGGAGCATCCAGGCTTTGAGGTCCGGGCCAGGACCATCCAGGCCCAGAGTGCTGGGTCGGGAGCAGTCAGGCCCAGAGCAGCAGCAGCCAGGCCCAGAGCAGCCAGGCAGGGAGCATCCAGGCCCAAAGAGGCCTGGCCCAAAGTGGCAGGGTCAGGAGGAGCCGGGCCCAGATTAGCCAGGTCGGGAGCAGCAAGGCCCAGAGTAGCAGCAGCCAGGCTCAGAGTAGCCAGGTTGGGAGCAGCAAGGCCCGGAGTGGCAGGGCCCGGAACATCCTGGCCCAGAGCAGCCAGTTCGGGAGCATCCAAGCCCGGAGCAGCAGCAGCCAGGCCCAGAGCTGCCGGGCCCAGAGCAACAGCAACCAAGCCCGGAGCAGCCAGGTCGGAAGCAGACAGGCCTGAAGCAGCAGCTGCCAGGCCTGGAGCGGCTGGGACCCGAGCAGCCGGGCACAGAGAAGCCGGGTTGGGAGCAGACAGGCCCAGAGCAGCAGCAGCCAGGCCCAGAGGAGCCAGGATGGTAGCATCCAGGCTTGGAGGGCCGGGCCCGAATCAGCCGGGCCCAGAGCAGCTGGGTTGGGAGCAGACAGGCCCATAGGAGCCAAGGTGGTAGCATCCAGGTTTGGAGGGCCAGGCCTGGATCTGCCGGGCCCAGAGCAGCTGGTCGGGAGCAGCCAGGCCCAGAGCAGCAGAAGCCAGGCATGAGCGGCCAGGCTAAGAGCAGCTGGGCACAGAGCAGCCGGGTCGGGTGTAGCCAGGCCAGAACAGCAGCAGCCAGGTTGAGAGCAGTCAGGTCCAGAGCAGCCAGGCCCAGAGCAGAAGCAACCAAGCCCGAAGTAGCCATGTTGGGAGCTGCCGGGCCCGGAGAATTTGGGCCCAGAGCAGCCGGGTCGAGAGCAGCGAGGCCCAGAGCAGCAGCAGCCAGGCCCGGAGCGGCCGGGCCCGAAGCAGCTGGGCCAAGAGCAGCAAGGTCAGGAGCAGCCAAGCCCGTAGCATCAGCAGCCAGGCCTGGAGAGGCCGGGCCCCGAGGAGCTCAGCCCAGAGCAGCCAGATCGGGAACAGCCAAGCGGGGAACAGCAGCAGCCAGGCCCTGAGAGGCCATGCCCAGAGCAGCTTGGCCCTAGCAGCCGGGTCGGGAGTAGCCAGGCCCAGAGTGGCCGGGCCCAGAGCAACAGCAACGAAGTCCAGAGCAGCCAGGTCTAGAGCGGAAAGGCCTGAAGCAGCAGCTGCCAGCCCCATAGCGGCCGGGAACCGAGCAGCTGGGCACAGAGCAGCCGGGTCTGGAGCAGCCAGGTCCAGAGCAGAATTAGCCAGGCCCAGAGCAGCCAGGCCAGGAGCATCCAGCCTTGGAGGGCCGGACCTGGACCAGCGGGGCACAGAGCAGTTTGGTCGCGAGCAGCCAGGCCCAGAGCAGCAGCAGCCAGGCCCAGAGTGGGCAGGCCGGGAGCATCCACGCCAGAGCGGCCGGGCACGGAGCAGCCGGGCCCAGAGCAGCTGTGTCAGGAGCAGCCAGGCCCAGAGCAGCAGCAGCCAGGCCTGGAGCAGCCAGGTCGTGAGTGGCCAGGCCCAGAGCAGCAGGGCCCAGAACATCCGTGCCCAGAGCAGCCATGTTGGGAGCAGCCAAGCCCATAGCAGCAGCAGCCAGGCCCGGAGCAGCCAAGCCCGGAGCAGCAGCAGCCAGTCCCTGAGAGGCCAGACCCGGAGCAGCTGGGCCCTAGCAGCCGGGTCGGGAGTAGCCAGGCCCAGAGCGTCCGGGCCCAGAGCAGCAGCAACCAAGTCTGGAGCAGCCAGGTCTGGAGCGGAAAGGCCTGAAGCAGCAGCTTCCAGGCCCGGAGCGGGAAGGACCCAAGCAGCCAGGCCCAGAGCAGCAGCAGCCAGGCCCAGAGCAGCCAGGCCGGGAGCATCCAAACTTGGAGGGCCGGAACCGGACCTACCGGGCCCAGAGCAGCTGGGTCGGGAGCAGCCAGGCCCAGAGCAGCACTAGCCAGGCCCATAGCAGGCAGGCCAGGAGCAAATAGGCCCGGAACGGCCGGGCCCCAAGCAGCCAGACCCAGAGCAGCCGGGTCAGGAGTAGTCAGGCCCGGAGCAACAACAGCCAGGCCGGGAACGGCCAGGCCCGGAGCATCCGGGCCCAAAGCAGCCCGGCCCAGAGTAGCTGGGTTGAGAGCAGCTAGGCCCAGATCAGCAGGCACCAAGCCCGGAGCAGTCAGGTCGGGAGCGGCCAGGCCCAGAGCAGCAGAAACTAAGCCCTGAGAAACTGTGTCGGGAGCGGCCAGACCTGAAGTAGCAGCATCCAGGCCCAGAGCAGCCAGGCCCGGAGCATCAGGGCCCAGAGCAGCAGCAACCAAGCCCAGAGCAGCCAGGTTGGGAGTGGCAAGGCCGGTAGCAGCAGCAGCCAGGCCCAGAGCGGCCGGGCCCGGAGCAGCCTGGCCCAGAGCATCTGGGTTGGGAGCAGCCGGGCCCAGAGCAGCCAGGTTGGGAGTAGCCAGGCCCAGAGCGGCTGGGTCCAGAGCAAAAGCAACCAAGCCTGGAGCAGCCAGGACCCGAGCAGCAGGGCACAGAGCAGCCAGGTCAGTAGCAGCCAGGCCCAGAGCAGCAGCAGCCAGGTTGGGAGGGGCCAGGACCGGAATGGCCAGGCCTAGAGCAGCCGGACCCAGAGAGCCGGGTTGGGAGTAGTCAGGTCCAGAGCAACAGCAGCCAGGTCGGCAGCGGCCAGGCCCAGAGCGGCCGGGTCCGGAGCATCCGGGCTCAGAGGAGCTAGGTCGGGAGCACCAAGGCACAGAGCAATAGCAACTAAGCCCAGAGAAACCATGTCGGGAGTGGCCAGACCCGAAGCAGCAGCATCCAGTCCCGGAGCAGCCAGGTCGAGAGCGGCCAGGCTCAGAGCAGCAGTAGCCAGGCCCGGAGCGGCCAGGCCCAGAGCAGCTGGGTCCAGAGCAACTGGGTCGGGAGTAGCCAGGCCCATAGCAATATCAGCCAGTCCCGGAAAATCCAGGCCCAGAGCGGCAGGGCTGGGAGTATCCAGGCCCAGAGCAGCCGGGTGGGGAGTAGCGAGGCCGAAAGCAGAAGCAGCCAGGCCGGGAGCGGCCAGTCCCGGAGCAACCGGGCCTGGAGCAGCTGGATAGGGAGCAGCCATGCCCGGAACAGCCAGGCCCAGAGTGGACGGGCCTGGAGTGGCCAGGACTGGAGCACCCATGCCCAGAGCAGCCGGGTGGGGAGTAGCCATCCCGGAACAGCAGCATCCAGGTCGGGAGAGTCCAGGCCCAGAGTGGCCGGGCCCAGAGCAACAGCAAACAAGCGCGTAGCAGCCAGGTGGGGAGCGGCCAGGCCTGAAGCAGCCGCAGCCATACCCGGAGCGGACGGGACCCGAGCAGCCGGACACAGAGCAGCTGGGTCGGGAGCAGCTAGGGCCATAGCAGCAGCAGCCAGGCCCAGAGCAGCCAGGTCGGGAGCATCTAGGCTTGGAAGGCCGGGCCCGGAGCAGCCGGGCCCAGAGCAGTAGCAGCCAGATCAAGAGTGGAGCGGCCCGGCCAGGAGCAGCTAGGCACAGAGCAGTCGGGTCAGGAGTAGTCAGGCCAGAATAGCAGCAGCCAGGCTGGGAGCATCCAGGCCCGGAGCGGCCGGGTCAGGAGCAGCGAGGCTCAGAGCAGCAGCCGCCAGGCCCGGAGCGACCGGACCTGGAGCTTCCGGGCCCAGAGAATCTGGGTCGGAAGCACCCAGGCCAAGAGCAGCAGCACCCAGGCCCAGAGCAGCTAGGCTGGGAGCATCCAGGCAGGGAGCGGCCGGGCCCTAAGCAGCTGGGTCAGGAGCAGCCAGGCCCAGAGCAGCAGCAGCCAGGCCCGGAGCAACCAGGCCATGAGCATCCAGGCCCGGAGCTGCTGTGCCCGCAGCAGCCGGGCCCAGAGCAGCTGGGCCAGGAGCAGCCAGGACCAGAGCAGCAGCAGCTAGGACAGGAGCAGCCAGGCCGGGAGATTCCAGGTCCGGAGAAGCGGGGCCCAGAGCAGACTGGTCGGGAGAAGCCAAGCCCAGAGCAGCAACAACCAAGCCCGGAGCAGCTAGGTCAGGAGCAGCCAGGCCCGGAGCAGCAGGGCCCATAGCAGGAGCAACCAAGCCAGGAGCAGCCAGGTCGGGAGCTGCCAGTCCCGGAGCAGCAGCAGCCAAGCCCAGAGCGGCCGATCCTGGAGCAGCTGGGCCCAGAGCAGCTGGGTCAGGAGTAGCCAGGCAAAAAGCAGCAGCAGCAACGAGGCCGGTAGCAGCCAGGCCTGGAGCAGCAGCAGCCAGGCCAGGAGCGGCAGTGGCCAGACCTGGAGCAACTGGTTGTGGAGCAGACCGGAGCAACAGAGGCCAGGCCCGGAGCAGCCAGGCCTGGAACAGCTCGCTCCTTGCCTGCCCATGCCTCAGGGCTGCCTCTCAGACACGGCTTGAAACTTTTGGGGGAACTTGAGGGTCTGCTGAATCAAGTGATGAAGGCTTAGATCTGGATGTGTTGAGTTAGTATAGCGCTGGGGTGTTGATCTGTGAGTGCCTTGTGTGTGGTCTGGATGAGGTTGGTTGATCTATTTGGAAATGTCTTTTGTGTGAAGTATATCCTTGGCATGTGGAGGTATTATTGATTTGAGAAAATGCTAAGGAACTGATTTACTACCTGAAAAATTTAAAGTTCTGAAAGTTTAAGGTCTCTTGCCAAAAAGAGTTTTTAAAGCTAACACCTTAATTTTAATGGAGAAAGGGGAGGACAAGCCCTTTCCACCCAGAACAGGTAATCCAATTCCAACCAGCAGCTATCTTTAAACAATGTTCATTTACATTTGAATGGCTACACCTTTTGATAGCCTAAGGGCAAGTTTACATGTAAACAAGTTTGCTTCTCAATTACCAGGGCAGAAAAAACAAGGCTTAAAATTATTAGATTTTAAAATTTATTCTTAGAAGTGTACAATTTTATTAATTTAAAAAAAAGGAGATTGAAAAACCTGATGAACAATATTAGCTGTTGATTGTAGTAGAGTCGGAGATACAGGAGGGAAGTGGAATGACAGTTCTGGTGGGGGGGAGTGGTGGATGTGGGAAGAGACTGAACATAAACTGTGCACCTATGGATGAGGACAATGGCGGGTAGGGAGGGGAGGGAGGGTGAGGTGGGAACCTGGTGGAGGGGGGAAGAAATGAGGAACCTTTGTAATAATATAAACAATAAAGTTTGATTTAAAAAAAAGAAAGAAAGAAGGGGGAAAAAAAAGAAATAAAAAAATAATAAAAAAGAAAGAAAGAAAGAAAGAAAGAAAGAAAGGCCAGTGTAGTCCATACAGATTGGCCCAAGTATAACAGGGAAAGGCAGAGAGTGGGTTTGAAAAAGCAAACAAAAAAAGATCCAGCACACTCTTACTATTATTGGTCTAATTGTTAAGAGGGTAATAAGGATACTAATAATAACATTGATTTTTTTTTAAAATTCCTCATAATGGTGTAAGAGGTTCTTGAAGGTTTGGTCGGCTCTTCCTACCCTGTTACTCCCACCTCCCCTACTGCTCTCTGACATGCAGAGATTGACCGGGAGGGGGTGGGAGAGAACCTTCTGAAATGGCTAATGCTCTGACAGGGACTGGGCTGGCACAGGTCTACACATCAGTCATAACTCCTTTCACAGTGCACTTAGCCTTTGTGCATCTCACCGTGCATAAACTTTACCTGAAAACTAAACAAATAAGAAGGAACTGTCCCTGCCGCTCGGGCAGGAATGCTGCCGAGGCCCAGGGCCCAGGCCCCGCTCCAGGGGAAGTCGGCCTTTCCATAGGAAACTGGGAAGGCAGAGGCGGAGGCCGCAGCCTCTGGTGCAAAACCCTGCAGCGGAGACATCTGCTGTGCATCCGAGCTCCTCTATTATTCAGTCACCAGACGTTTACTGACACCCTCCTCTGCGTCTGGCCCTGACGTGAGCAGCCAGAGCTACAAACAGCCCTGGCATTGCCCTCGGACACTGAAATCCAGGGGCAGAGAGAGACTTGTTGTCAGAGAGAGATGATGTGACGGCATCAGGACAGTTATGGGGGAGCCCTGGGGCAGGGGAGCTGCAGAGGAGGCACCTGATCCACACTGGAGAGGGCTCCCTGGGCTGAGCAGGTGTCAGCCAGGCAGAGAGAGGCAGGAGAAGGAACTCAGAGAGGCTGGAGAGGCAGCAGAGTGCCCCGACCCGCGGGGCACAGCAACGTGAGGAGAGGGAGGACCTGTGGAGGATGAAAAGAAGGGACAGGGGAAATGGAGAAATGGAGACAAGACAAAGTTCTGATCAAGCCTCAAACTTTATTTTTGGAATAGCAGTATATATACAGCAGGAACAAAGGGGGGCAGGGTTACTTTCGCAGTGGGGTCTGTGGCAGTGTATAATTGGTTTAGGCACTGAGTGACAAGGTGGTAAGGTACTTCGCAACACAGGATTGGCTAACTGCCATGGCGGCGTAACATTCCAAGGCCGGGCTAGCTATGGGGGAGGATCAGGAAGGGGAGTTGCAGAGATCCTCTGAAGCAAGATGTGCTAAGCAGCAGGTTAATCTTTATCTTCTGGCCAAACCCGCAAGGCACCGCATAACTTCTGCTAGAAGGAACTTAATTCTAAGATGGAGCTGTATTTTCTTAAGACGGAGTTGCTTGTCTCAACTCTGATGGCTCCCAACAGCAGAGTGCGGTGCTCACAGGAATGTCACCAGGGGCGAGGGTTGAAGATAAGCCGGAAGCAGTGTGCTCAATGCTGAAGGGCAGGGCTGGCCTCCAGAGCCTCAGAAGCATCTGCACCTTGTCCTGACAGCGTTGGGAAGCGGGAAAGGGGTACATACAGCTGGTGGGAGGCCTGGACCAGATCTGCAAGCAGGCCGGCTGCAGAGCAAGTGAGGGGGGGCGGGGCCCAGTGACACTGCAGTGACAAACAACTCCAGACCCAGCGGCTCAAAACAAACAAGGTATATTCCTCACTCGTTGGCTGACATTTGTCACGGGCTCCGAGGGCCCTCCTCCACATTGTCCTCACTCCCCACCCAGCCCTGCCCTTGGGAAGGTTGGTGGTCACACCGACAGAGCAGAGAACATCCGCTCAAATGCTTGCATCTGGACGCACCCTTGTCACTTCTGCTCTTGTTTCTGTGGCCGGGCAGGTCTCCTGGGTGTGGGAAATAAAATTCCAGTCCCTCCTCTAATCACCTTCCCTTTCCAAACAGGGAAACTGAGGCTCAGAGAAGACCCTGGATTGTCCAAGATCACACAGGAAGGATGGAAAAGCATCCCACCCCCACCCCTTTCCAGAGGCAAGAGCATTTATTGCCTTGTGGGTATTTCCTGAAATATCTACACTCAAACAGAGATCATTTTTTTTCATTTTTTACATTTATTTTATTGATTTTTTTACAGAGAGGAAGGGAGAGGGATAGTGAGCTAAAAGCATCGATAAGAGAAAATCATCGTTCAGCTGCCTCCTGCACACCCCCGCTGGGAATGTGCACGCAACCAAGGTACATGTCCTTGGCCGGAATCGAACCCGGGACCCTTCAGTCTGCAGGCCGAAGCTCTATCCACTGAGCCAAACTGGTTTCGGCCAGAAATCATTTTTTAATCAGTGGTGGCACACTATTCTGCATCTTGCTTTTGCTTTTTTTTTTTCTTTTTCATGAACAACATCAAAATCTCTCCAGATGAGTACTTATAAATGTGCCTGGTGGTTTGTTGTGTTTTTCATGTGTTGCATTTAGAGTTTGTTTTTCTTTTTTTTCAATTATAGTGGGCATTCAATATGATATTCATTTCAGATGTTAGTGATCCTGGTAAGTCTAGTATGCATCTGACACTATACACAGTTATTACGATATGATTAACTGCATATTCCCGATACTGGACTTTACGTCCTGTGACCATTTTGTAACTGCCGGTTTGTACTTTTTTTTCTTTTCTTTTATATATATATTTTTTAATTGATTTTTTTACAGAGAGGAAGGGATAGAGAGTTAGAAACATTGATGAGAGGGAATCATCGATCAGCTGCCTCTTGCACACCCCCCACTGGGCATGTGCCCGCAACCAAGCTACATGACCCCGACCGGAATTGAACCTGGGACCCTTCAGTCTGCAGACTGACGCTCTATCCACTGAGCCAAACCGGTTTCGTCCGGTTTGTACTTCTTAATGCCTTTGCTTTTTTTTTTCACTTCGCCCCCAAACCTCTCTCCCCGCTGGCAACCATCAGACGGTCCTCAGTATTTATGAGTCTGTCCTCATTTGTTTGTGTTTGATTTTTCTTTTGATCCCACATATAAGGAAAATCATATGGCATTTGTTTCTATCTATCTATCTATCTATCTATCTATCTATCTATCTATCTATCTGACTTCTTTCACTTAGCGTAATACCCTTGACACGTTGTGTTCAATGTCCATAAAGTATCCTACTGTCTTACCCAGTCCCCTCTTAATAAACCTCTGGGATATTCCTAGTTTTTTGCCATTACCAATGCTACTGGCATTCAGATCATTTAATTCAGACCTTGTGTCAGCCATGTGAACCCATCTCCCACGATGAATTCCTCAGAAGAAAACTGCCTGTCCCTGTGCAAAGCATTTCCAAACTGCACTCAAATTCCCCCTCAGCTGCTGGCTGACTGCCCGTTTCTCACAGCGGCTTTTTGCTCTGTGGATGGCTTGCATGTTTGTTCCACGGCGAAGAGGTTTCCATGTGTTTCGTACGTAATTAAAATGAAAGGAACCCGTCCTTAAAAACACAAACCAGGGAGAAGGGAAACCAGCAAGGCAGTTCAGGCAGACGCTCCCACCTGTCTCCCGCCTCTGCCTTGTCCCAGCCAGCCCTGCCTGGTATTGAAATCCATTTCTCAAGCGTAAACATGACCCTCAAAGCTCAAACTTCGGGAAAAACATGGGCAGCAGATGAGGTCATTTTTTGCCCTCTTGCTTTCCATCTGCCTGGATTCCCTGCCCTTTGCTTCCTTCCTCCATCTCCTCCTTTCGCTTCTCTTCCTCTGACTCCTGTTTTAGTGAGTGCTGTGCCAAAAACATTTTATTTATTTACTTATTTATTTTTAAATACATTTTTATTGATTTCAGAGAGGAAGGGAAAGGAGAGAGATAGAAACATCAAAGATGAGAGAGAATTATTGATCAGCTCCCTCCCGCACGCCTCATACCACGCCTGAAAACTGGGCAGGTGCCCTTGATCAGAATCGAACCCAGGACCCTTCAGTCCACAGGCCAACACTCTGTCCACTGAGCCAAACCATCTGGGGCTGAAAAGATTTTAAAGCTCTGTCCAGTTCAACCAAAGAACACAAGTTACGCAGAATCTTTTTTAAGAAGAAAGAGGAAAGGAAAGAAAGCACAGCTAGGAGTAGCAATTGGAAGAGCAAAACAAAGGTCTATTTGAAACACATTAAGCTCTCACCTTGTCGCCCTCTCCTTTCCCTTCCTGAACAGAAGCAAGCAGGTGTCCGGAGGAGAGAGGGAGAGGGGGTGCAGGGCTCAGAATAGGGTGGGGTGAGCGGCGTCCACCCGGGGGCTGTGGGGTGTGGGAAGGGGCGGCTGTAACAGACTGGCTGCTTCCAGGGGAACTGAGCACAGAAGTGAGTGTATCAGGGACACTGAGATCCAGAGTTCTCACTCACGGACTGCAATTATGCAAAGGGAGGAAACTAGAATGACCCTATAGTGAGGGGTTGGATTGGAGATAGAGTAGTCTCAGGATTTCCAAGATCTAGAGGTAGATGTGGAATAAATATAGATGTACGTGTGTGTGAGAATATATCCATATTTCCTACTTCTGTCCACTGAGAAACCCTGGTGCAACAAGAACCCAACAGCAACAACCGCTGCCACTAGTCCCAAACGGTGTCATCCTCCAGCCCGAGCCAGCTTGCGCACGGGCCCTCTGACTGAAGGATCCCATTCCAGCCAAGGGCACGTATCTCGGTTGCCTCCCAGCCCAGGTCAGGGAGGGTGCAGGAGGCAGCAAACCTATGTCTCTCTCACATCGATGTCTCTCTGTGTGTGTGTCTCTTCCTCTCCCTTCCACTCTCAGAAATCAGTGTGGGGGGAAAAATATCCTTAGGTGAGGATTAACAAAAATAAAAAAATAAATGTGAACCTCCAGGGAAATGTCCCAGGGCTTCCAGGCGTAGAGGCTAATTATAGGACGGGCACTGTGAAAAGACAAGGCAAGCCTGGCAGGTCTTGTTGTGACAGGAAGAAAAAAAAAAAAAAAAGCTCAAAGAATGATGGGACCCTGCCCAGTTTGGCTCAGTGGATAGAGCATAGGCCTGCAGACTGAAGGGTCCCAGGTTCGATTCCAGTCAAGGGCATGTACCTTGATTGTGGGCACATCCCAGTGGGAAGAGTGCAGGAGGCAGCTGATTGATGTTTCTCTCTCATCGATGTTTCTGACTCTCCCTCTCCCTTCCTCTCTGTAAAAAAAAAAAAAAAAAAAAAAAAAAAAAAAAAAAAAATCAATAAAATATATTAGGAAGAAAAAAAAAAGGATGGGGACAGGTTGAAAGGACTCAGCGACCAGCTCACAGGAGCTCCCACAGGTCAAACTGGGGACAATTTGAACATGAGAACAAACCATGACTGTGATAGATTATAATCCCCCGGTGCTGTGAGTCTGTTCGGATGTAACTACATAAGTTAATAAATCAAACATCTGATGAGGAGCCTTTCTCCCTCTCAGGCGTACATCTCCTAAACTCCAAGGGTCCCCACAAGACTTGCAAGAAGGGGAGCAATTGGAGGCAGCAGATCATCCCAGGTCTCCCCCTGAACCTGTCTCCGAGGCCCCCTTTTCCTCTGACCTCCCAGTGAGTGGACAGCAGCCCCTCAGCTCCTTTCTGTCACCGTGACTTTCAGTTCCCACGGAGCCCACGCAGCCCCACGTGGCTCATTTTCCTTAACTGGATTGCCTTATAATGACTCAGTTTTAAGTTATAATCTCAATTACTAACCCCAGCATTAGATGGGCCATGAACGGTGACCTCACTAGCGACTTAAAGCTCCCACAGCCACTGGTACATCTCTCCCTGGGCTGCTCAGGCCCCAGAACACAGGTTAGCCTCCGGCTTCCAGGCCCTTTACTACTGGCACCTGTGAATTTGTGTTTCATTGGCACCCAACTATTTACTGAAAGAAATATATGCCTTTTGAAAAGTGTCTGAGGGCCAAGTATATGTCAGGTCTGCACTTCAGACGGATGCCAGGACAAACAATACAGCCTATCTTGTCTTCCCAATGATTAGATTCCACTGTCCCCCCTCCCCCCGAGGGAATGGGCAGTTTAATTGCAAATAGAGAGTGAAAGGCTGAGAGAACATGACCAGAGATCCTTCTGTTTAAGGAGTCAGGGAATATCTCCAGAAAGAAATAACATTTTAGTGAAGTCAGGAAAGACAAACCATCTATGGCAGGCATCAGCCCTCTCTGGCATCTCCACACCTTTGCCATTCAATCAAGGCCACAGAAAAGACAGCTATGATGTGTGCTGATGCTTCAGGGTCTGGAGGAGGGGAGGGCCGGATGTGAAGATCCTGTGAGATCCAGCTGGTCATGCAGACCACCTCCCACCTGAAAGATGGTTTCTTTCAGGAAAGGATAACAAAGTCCTGCCTGCAGAGGAATCATTTTATTGCTGGGCAAGGGGTCTTGAGTTGCAGGGGAAGGATGTCACCTCTGTCACTCAGAGAATGCCTTCCATGCTTGAGATGTCTTGGCTTTCTGCCCTTCTGTTTCAAAGTCCTGACTGGATCCACGGCTGTCCGTAGGGTCCCTCAAAAGACATGAAACATGGTCTTGATGTCAATGTGAATGAGTTCTATTTATTTCTTCTTATCAGGCCCCTGGAGTGTTTCTTTTCTCCGTTTCTTCCTGCTCTCTACTCTGGCTCTCTCACACTCCTTCAAAAGACTGTGCATTGGCCCTACCTGGTTTGGCTCAGTGGATAGAGCATCAGCCTGTGGACTGAAAGGTTCCAGGTTCAATTCAGGTCAAGGACACATGCCCAGGTTGCAGGCTCAATCTTCATTGTGAATCGTGCAGGAGGCAGCCAACCAATGATCCTCTCTCATCATTGATGTTTCTACCTCTATCTCCCTCTCCCTTCCTCTCTAAAATCAACAAAAATATATTAAAAAAAAGACTGTGCAATGTACTCTCTCTTCCCTTCCCGCCTTCTCTCCTTCCACTTTCTCTTACCCCAAATCCTCCCCAATCCTTCCTTCCATGTGTTATCTGCAATCTCTGTTTCTTCTTCCTTTTCTAATTCTCCTCTCTCCATTTTTTGCATTCTCTCTTTGTCTTTTACTCTTTTTATTTTTCCTCCCTTTTCTTTCCTGTCTAAACCACTGCTCCTCACCCCTCTTCCTGTCTCCTTCCTCCTCCTCAGACCCCTTCACATCTCCTCTGTCCTCTCCATATCACCTGACTCCATTTCTCTATCCAGCTCTGTCCTTCCATACTCATCCCTGTGTTTTCTCCTCCTCCCCAGGCGCTCTTACCCTGTGCTAAAAGTTCTAGCAGAGCTTCCAAGCTCCATCCCTGTCGTAGTCTTCAGTGATTGAGCACCCTCTCCCTTCCTCTCTATACAAAAATCAATAAAATATATATTGGGACTGACCCACTCTTTCCACAGCGCTGGTAGGACTGTGAAGGAAATAGCTATGTTGTTCTGATCATCTCCTGGTCACACCATTGGTCAGGGAGGGACACCACACCTGAAATAGTATGAGATGACCCCATGCACAGCATCCACCAGGGCACAGACCAGATGGACAGCAGCATCTAATCACATGTATTCACAGCCCAGAAGAGGAGGCATCACACCCCACCCAGGCCCACCCGGGGTGCAGTCAGGAGCAGAGCTAGTAAGCTGGGCCTGCAGGAGGCAGGCTTGGAGCAACAAGGGAGGAAGTCTGCCCGGTTTTCTTAGCTCGATAGGGAATCATGAAAATTTATGAGGTCGATGCAGGAAGTACATAGATAGACTCCAGGAGAGATTCCTAGGGCTTTCTGGCTAGCATTAAGAAACTTCAGTGCCTGGAAAGGAAAAACACAATGTCCATCTCTCCTGCTGACTGAATAATGTTCCAGATCATGGGACCCAGTGTAAGTACCCAAGAAACTTCCTGTTAGTCTCCTTTTCACTCTTGCTTTATTGAAGTATAATTTACACATCATAGAATCCACCTGGTTGATGTCTACACAGCATTGCAGAAAGAAATGGAAAAAGACCTAAATCAGTGGCAAGACATCCCATGTGTGTAGTGAGGAGACAACACTGTTAAGATGCCAGTACTCCCCAAACTGATCTTACTTCTGCCCTTTTCTTTTCCTTCTCCTACTTCCATTATGTGTCTGTTGTTCTACTGATGGTGTCCCACAGGTCTTTGAGGTTCAGTTCATTTTTATTCCTTCTTCTCTTCAGATTGGATACTTTTATTCACTTATCAAGTTTGCCAACATTTCTTTTTTGCTAGATCAGATCTGCTTTTGAGTCCTTCAAGTGAGTTTTTAATTTTCATCATCATACTTTAAAATATATATATTCTATTGATTTATTTACAGAGAGGAAGAGAGAGGGATAGAGAATTAGAAACATTGATGAGAGAGAATCATAAATCATCTTCCTCTTGCACACTCCCCACTGGGGATGTGCCCACAACCAAGGTGCATGCCCTTGACCGGAATCAAACCTGGGACATTGCAGTCCACAGGTTGATGCTCTATCCACTGTGCCAAACCGGTTTTCTGGCATCATCATACTTTTAAACTCCAAAATTTCCATTTGGTCCTTTGAACAATTTTTTTTTTAATCTTCACCAAGGAATATGCTTATTTATTTTAGAGAGAAAGGAAGAGAGAGAGAGAAACATCAATGTGAGAACATCAATCATGATCGAACCTGCAACCTGGGTATGTGCCCTGATCAGAAATCAAACCTGCCACCTCTCGGTGTACGGGGACAATGGCCCAACCACCTGAGCCACACTGGCCAGGGAGCTTTTAATTATTAACATATGTTTTCTGGTTTGAATCTGGTAACAAAACTAGGGATCAAAGTTATTGGTATTTTCATTTTATAGATGACAAGACAGGGCCAGAGCAATTAAAATCTTTCCCCAAGGTCGTTCTAGCCAGAAAATGCATAAAGCAGACCTGGATTCTGAGGTTCCTGACCAGGCTGCCAGAAGGAGGTCCCCCATAAAGCCAGGGGCGGGGATACCATGTGGGCCTCTGTCAAATCTGCTGTAAAATGTGAAATGACCTTTAGGAATGCCTTCCCAGTTTTTAAAATTTTCATTAGTTTATTTTATTGTGCATACATCTTATAAGAGTTTAGTGGAGCCGAATTAACAGCATATGCCAGGGAAGAAGATCTCAAATGTTTCCACCTGCCATTTTCTGAGAACAGCTTTGTAGTAATGCAATTCACATGTCACACAACTTATTGATTTAAGGTATACAATTCAATGGTCTTTGGCCTATTCATAGCTGTGCACTCATCATCACAATTAATTTTAGAACAGATTCATTCACTGCAAGAGAAACCCAGGGCCCATCATTAGTTCTCCACTTCCCACCTCCCAGGCTTTGGCAAGCACTAATGGATTTGGTCTTTATAGACTTGCCTATTTTGGACATTTAGAAAAAAATCTATTTTATTGATTTTGTATAGAGAGGAAGGCAAAGAGAGAGGGATAGTTAGAAACATCGATAAGAGGGAAACATCAATCAGCTGCCTCCTGCATAGCCCCCACTGGGGATGTGCCTGCAACCAAGGTACATGCCCTAGACCAGAATTGAACCCCGGACCCTTGAGTCTGCAGGCCGATGCTCTATCTACTGAGCCATACCGGTTATGGCTATTTTGGATATTTTATATAAATGGAGTCGTAGCACATGTTGCATTGGCACCTGTTTTCTTTCACTTAGCATAATGTCTTCAAGGTTTATTTATGTGGTATGTATGATTGCGTCATTTAGAAGTATATTTCATTGATTTTTCTGGAGAGAGAGGAAGAGAAAGGGAGAGAAAGTGAGAAACATTGATATGAGAGAGAAACACCCATTGGCTGCCTCCTGCATGCTCCCTACTGAGGATTGAACCTGCAACTGCCCTGATTGGGAATTGAACCAGCAACCTTTAGGTGCATGGATGATGCCCACACTGGTCAGGGCATTTCATTCTTTTTATTTTTAGAAATAATATATTTTTATTGATTTAAGAGAGAAAAGGAGAGGGAGAGAGAAATAGAAACATCAATGATGAAAGAGACTCATTGATCAACTGCCTCCTACATAGCCCCTATTGAGGATCGAACCTGCAACCTGGGCATGTGCCCTGACCTGGAATTGAACTGTGACCTCCTGGTTCATAGGTTGATGTTCAACCACTGAGCCCAGCTATCTGGGATAGGTCTTCTTTAATGTCTTTCAACCATGTACTGTAGTTTGTGGAGTATATTTTTAAATTTCTTTTGCTAAATCCATTTCTAAGTATTTTATTCTTTGTTCACTATGGTAAACAAATGGCCCATGGATTCGCACCAGAGTGAGGTGGCTTTTACAGAGCACCTGCTGTCTGTAGAGCATCCACACCAGCTCAAAGCCCTGAGAGAAAGGGATTGTGACCTACATTTTGAAAGTGAGGAAACTGAGGCTCAGAGGAAGAGAAGCATTTCATAACAAGTAGATGAGGGGTCTAGGCCTTTATGGTCCAGAAAATGAGCTGTGTTTCCAGTGTTACTTGAATTTTGAGCCATTGTAGGGAAGCCTTTTGGAGGAGATAAATATGGTCAAGGGTGAATGTGTCAGGGAAACTTACTCTGAAAATGTCCCTGAGGCTGGTGGTTTTATTCATTTAGTTATTAAAAAATGTTTCTAGGTTAATACTCACCCAGGGATATTTTTGCATTGATTTTTAGAGAGAGTGGAAGGGAGGGGGAGAGACAGAGAGAGAAACATTGATGTGAGAGTCACATGGGTTGGTTGCCTCCCACACATGTCCTACCAGGGCTGGGTATCAAGCCCAGAATGGAGATATGTGCTTTCGTCCAGATTGAACCTGAGACCCTTCAGTCCTCAGGCCCACATTCTATCCACTGAGTAAAACCAGGTTGGGCAGCTGGGTGGTTTTAACTCACCCTGTGCCCTTGAGGAGTTCCCTGAGCCTCAGTTTCCTCCTAAATGGAGAATTGCATGGCTGTCTTCTCACACTTCTCTGAGACTCTAACAGGCGAACTTGTTGGGCTCTCAATCTGGGGTCTACAGTCAGGAAATCAAATGGCTTTTGCTCTTTTTTAAATTTATTTTTTTATTCATTTTAGTATTTAAAAATACTTTTTATTGATTTCAGAGAGGAAGGGAGAGGAAGAGTGAGAGAAACATGAACGATGAGAGAGAATCACTGATTGGTTGCCTCCTGCAAGCTTCCTAGTGGGGATCAAGCCTGCAACCAGGGCATATGTCCTGATTGGGATTCGAACTGTGATCTCCTGGTTCACAGGTCAATGTTCAACCACTGAGCCATGCCAGCGGGGCCATTTTAGTATTTTTTTTTAATTAAAAATTTTTTAATGTTGACATTATTGCAGGAGACCCCCTTCCCTCTTTGCCCACCTCCACCTCCTGCTTCCTTGGCCTTTACTAATGTATAGTCCATATCCATGGGGTTGAATACCCTGTGATGCAGAGGTCCTTTTTATCTTTCCCTCTCCCTTTTGCCTGGTCATGAAACACTAAAACAGAGGAATTTTACAAACATCTATGCCTCATTTTTAATGCATTTTAAGCTTCTGAGACACATGGACATTAAGCCTTGAGTCAACATCTTGTGATTTCAACTGAGAGATAATCTTGAACTTCATGCTCTCCGGCTTAGAAACTCACATGCACTGCCTTGAGGAGGTTGATTCTTATCTGGTTGCAGGGGGTGGTGTGAGGGAAGCACGTTATATAAAAGTCAGCAGGGGCTGACATCCATCAGTCACAGGAAGGCCAGCAGCTATGGCTCTGCGTGCTGGGATCCTTCTTATCTTTGCTGGTACCTGTGCAATTCTACAAGGGGGCAATCCTGAAAGTGGAGGTAAGGGAGGGGAGAGAGGCTTAGACTGAGGTGGAAGAAAGTGCACCAGAAATGGGTTGGATGATAAAATTAATAATAATATATACCTATAAAAGGGTAATACAGTAATTAGACCAGGAGTCCTTCCAGAGATCTTCTGTGTTTTTTTATTTAAATAAATAAATCTTTATTGTTCAGAATATTACAGGTGTCCCCATAGCTCCCCTCCATCTGATTCCCCACCTTACCCCATACCCTTACCCCCTGCCACTGTCTTCATCCATAGGTATAAGATATTTGTCCAATCTCTTCCTGTACCCCTCAGACCATTTCCCTCTGAGAATTGTCAGTCCACTCCCTTTCTATGTCCCTGATTCTATTATATTCATCAATCCATGCTGTTCATCATATTTTTTTATTCACTTGATTTTTAGATACACTTGTTGGTAGGTATGTATTTGATGTCATTTTGTTGTTCATAATTTTTATCTTTACCTTTTATTCTTCTTCCTCTTCTTAAAGAATACTCTTCAGCATTTCATGTAATCCTGGTTTGGTGGTGATGAACTCCTTTAGCTTTTTCTTGTCTGCGAAGCTCTTTATCTGACCTTCAATTCTGAATGATAGCTTTGCTGGGTAGAGTAATCTTGGTTGTAGGTACTTGCTGTTCATCACTTGGAATATTTCTTGCCACTCCCTTCTGGCCTGTGTAGTTTCTGTTGAGCAATCAGCTGACATTTGTAGGGGTTCTCCCTTGCAAGTAACTAACTGTTATTCTCTTGCTGCTTTCAAGATTCTTTGTCTTTTGCCCTTGGCATTTTAATTATGATGTGTCTTAGTGTGGTCCTCTTTGGATTTCTTTTGTTTGGGGTTCTGTGCACTTCCTGGACTTTTGTTTATTTCTTTCACCAGGTAGGGAAAGTTTTCTGTCATTATTTCTTCTAATAGGTTTTCAAAATTTTGTTCTCTCTTTTCTGGAACCCCCATAATTCTGATGTTGGTATGCTTAAAGTTGTCCCAGAGGCTCCTTACACTTTCTTCATATTTTTGGATTCTTTTTTCTTTTTGTTTTTCTGGTTGGGTATTTTTTTGTTTCCTCATATTTCAGATTTTTGGTTCGATTCTTGAGGTACGTTGATCTACAGTTGAGTTTCTGTATATTCTTTATTTCAGACAGTGATGCTTAATTTCTGATTGGTCCCCCCCCCTTTTTTTTTGCATTCTCATTCAGGTCCTTGAAAGTCTCACTAAGCTCCTTAGAGGTCTCATCAAGTTTCTCTGAAGTTTAAAAAAGATTCTTGAGTAACCTAATAAATGTGGTTTTGAACTCTATGTCCAGTAGTTTGCTTTCCTCCATTTCTTTCATTCGTGACTTTCTTTGTCTCCACATTTTGGCTGCTTCCCTGTGTTGATGGAGTGGCTTTGTGTGGTAAGTGTCCCACAGAGACCAGTAGTTCAGCCTCCCCAATCTCCTGAGATAGACACTCTTGGTACAATCCTTGATGGGCTGAGTGCAAAGTCTTGGTTTAATTAAGCCTTAATTGCTATTGGTACACTGGGAGGAATTGACCTCCAGGCTAATTGGCTGTGAGGACCCACTGTGTCTATAATGGAAGAACTGCTGAGTTGGAGACACACTTATGGGGTAGGACTTATATCAGTGGGCCTTTGGTGCTCATTGAGTCTACCTCTTGAATGTGTCACTTAGGATATGAGGAGTTGAAATCTGGTGTCTCATGCTGACCACCTGGTACACTGGCTTCTGGATCTCCAGTGGGGTGCAGGTCAGCTATTGTCTGAGGCCACCCAGCAGGAGCTATAGTGATAACTACAGTTTTCTCCTCTTTGCTTGGGGTTTGGAGGTTTTGGAGCTGTCTGATCAGGGCTGTAGTTTGCTAGGTTAAGGTGTGATAGGGAAGGCCATTCATATACAAAATCCTCTGCTTGGTGCTTGGGAGGGTTTGTAGATTGTGTGGGGCAGGGTTTCAGGGTATCACTGGGCTAAGGCATGACAAACAGTGATGGCTGCCAGTCAGCCATCTCTGCATCTCCAACCGTGTCCCCATGTCGCACGCCCCAGCACTGTAAACAATTATTCCTGCATGCAGCTCTGCAAACAAGGCCCCCTCACTTTCCAACACGATGGCAGACAGTCCAGCTTCTCCCCAAAAGAGTCTCCCCTGTGTCTACCCAGAAACTGGATTTCAGAGTAATCGGGTGTTTGTCTCCCTTCAGGTTGAAAAAAGCAACGCCCACCACCTGCCTGGTTTGTGCACCTTCAGACCTCATCTTTTCAGTGCTTGTGCACGACTCAATGCTCTTTTCTCTTTCCTTCTAGTTGAAGAACTTCCATTCAGCCAGCTTTCCTGTGGTTGTGGGTGACAGACATTTTGTCTTTTAGTTCTAGTTTTGAAATTGTTGTGAGAGGCAGCAGTTTAGGTGTTTACCTATGCCATCATCTTGGTTCTCTCCAGAGAACTTCTGGACATCCTCCCAGACAAACCGAGGGCTTGGCTGACCTGCAAACAACCCCTAAATGGCCCTTGGCCCGGCTGGCCATGCCCCCTCGTGGGGGCATGGCAGGCCTGATGGGGGTGTGGCCAGCCTACAAACTGCCCCAGGCCCCTCACCCAGGCTGGCCCTGTCCCCCGGGGAACCCCCACCCTGTTCTGGTACACCCTTCATGGCAGACCAGCTGGCTCCCAACTGTGCACCAGGCCTCTATCTATATTAATAAAAGGGTAATAATATAATTAAATTGGGAGACCTTCCAGGAGATTTTCCTGGATGTCCTTCTGAACAAAGACACAGTGGCAGGGACGAGGCAGAGGCTATTAGCGGTGATCATTCCAAGAGGTGAGGGCAGTAGGGGGTGATCAAGCCAACAAGGGGGAAAGATTGGGGCAAGCAGGTCAGCAGGCAGAGGGGTTAGGGGCAATTAGGCAGGCAGGCAGGTGAGCGGTTAGGATCCAGTGGTCCTGGATTACTAGAGGGATTGGGCTTAAACATCCCCCAAGGGATCCCAGATTGGTGAGGTTTCAGGCCAGGCTGAGGAACACCCCTGTGCATTAAATTTTGTGTACTGGACCACTAGTATTAATAATAATCCTATATAATAAAAACCCACAGACCATAATGGCAGAAGAACCAGAATGACTGCTCAATTGGTCACTATGAGTCGACTGACCACATCTCAATCCCTTTCTCCCACCAGTAGGCTCTGATCATCAATGGCAAAGGGGGACAGAGCCGGGGTGCATGGTGGGAGATGCGGGTAGCACCAGGCCAAGCACCCACCCTGCCAGTCACCCCACACACAGGGGGTGTTGGGCAGCTGGGGTGGGGCTGGCAAGAGGGCGGGAACAGCCAATCTCTGGGTTCCTCCCTGGCCGTCAGGCTTCCATTGCTGGATGGTGAATGGGGGACTGAGGTGGGGGGGGGGGCGGGCAGGACCAGCTGCTGGCAGCCGGGGAAGATGGCCCTGATCACAGGCTAGGCTTGGGGACTGTACCTACGTATGATTTGGTGCATCTTCCCTTCAGTAAATAATAATAATGTTCTTGAGTGTGCCTCAAGGGCCAAACACTGTTTTTAAAATCCTCACCGAGGATGTGTTTTTATTGATGTGTTTGTGTGTGTGTGTGTGTGTGTGTGTGTGTGTGTGAGAGAGAGAGAGAGAGAGAGAGAGAGAGAGAGAGAGAGAGAGAGAGAGAGAGAAACATTGATGTGAGAGAGAAACATTGATTAGTTGCCTTCTGTATGGGCCCCAACTGAGGATTGAACCCACTACCTGCATATGTGCCATAACTGGGAATCGAGCCCTTGACCCTTTGGTGTATGGAACAATGCTCCAAGTAACTGAGCCACATTGCCCAGGGTGGCCAAACTCTATTAAAAACTTGTTGTTTTTAAACAAGTCTCTGAAGTATAAGCCCAGTCAGTCTGACTCAAAAGCTCATAGTGCTAATAACTATCGATTCCCACAATAGCTGACTCATTCCTAAATTTGCTTTCCAGTATTCCAGACATAGGCCCCTACACACAGGTTTCATATATTGTTCACAGTGAGTTTTTGATGTAAATAGGGGTACATGTACGGAATAACAGGGGAGCCATATTGTCAGGGCTAATGCATGATTAATGTATGATTTGAGTCCCATTTGGCCATTTAACCCTTAGCTGTCAGTATGATTGCAATGAGAAAGTTTAAGATTCTTACTAATCTGGTATGTCTTGTAGCTTTCTCATGTACCTGTTTCTATTAAAATGGCCTTCAAAATGTGAAGAAAATACAGTGTTGTTAATTATAGTCACTATGCTGTAGAGTAGATCCACGGAGCTCACACTTGGTGTTCTTACCACATACAAAATTTATAATGTTTTAATGTGAAAAAAGTTAGAGCTGCAGAGCATTTCTGCCATAAAATGGACTCAAACCATCCTCATCCATCTCTCTTCTCCTCCTTCCATCTCCTCTACCCTGTATTTTTTCCAGCTCAGTTGTAGCCTGGGACACTCTCTCCTCCAATTATCTCAGACTAGTGGCCTGGTACACAAATTCATGCACATTGAAAAGAAATTAATTAGAAGAAATATTTTTATATTGCTATTCGCCCTTTCTCTATAATGGAAGCATTAACCAAATCCACAATTGACAACGACTGTGATTTAGTGAGTGAAGCCAGCAAGAGCTTTATATGTATCACACATGCATGAGTCAACTTAGCTTTTTATGTATGTAGAATAAACTTGCTTAACTAGACCTGCTTTCTGATTTATCTAAACATGTTTTCAGCCCAATGAAGCACCCCAACTTTTCTTTTAGGTAATTGTCAGAAACACAGCAGTAAATATCAACATGAAGCAGATTATTATTGTAGATCACGCAGGGAGAACAAGGGTAAAATATTTAACTGCAGCAGTGTTTGACTATATTCTGCACAATGAGAAAGCCTGAAGTCATTTTCAAGGTCCACCATTTTTTATTTCTTTTCAGTAGGTCAAGTTTTTAAGCTCTCTAAATCTCCGTTTCTCTGCTAACGAAAGAAAATAGAATTCTACCGAGTCTAATATCTACGTACTCCAGGACTTCTGTGAGGATCCAATGAGATGAGGCACAGGAAAACGCTTCACAGACATTTGGTTACAGTATAGTGTTTCCACCTGGCTATAAAGCAAGTCATGTTTCTGGGCTGAAGAGACTGCAAGGAGGCTAATCGTCACTAGGGCAAGAAAGCCAGGCCTTGCTATATGATGTCATTACCTGGTGCCCACAGCGACCGTTTCTGGGCTGGTCTGGGCTTGGGCTGCGTTTTGTGCCATGGGGTCTTGGCAACATTAGCTGCGATTTGATGGGCTCTCTCTACGGGGTGGTGCCAGGGCCTGTGTTCCACTTGGGAGAATCTTCTGAGTGTTGCTTTGTGGGTGCCAAGTCCATGGTGCCATTCTCTGTGTGTCACACAACTCCTTCATTGAGCATCTGCCACCTGGTGGTTCGTGCGTGTCATAGCGACCTGTTGGATGGATGGAAGGACACTTAGAATATTAGCTGTATATATCCTATATATTAAAAGGGTAATATGCAAATTTTGACCCGATTGGTGGAATAACCAGAACGACTGCTCGACCAATCATTATGAGGCGCACTAACCACCTCTAGATCCCTTTACCTGGCTGACACGCTCCAATTGCCAGATGGCAAAAGGGAAACTGGAGTGATTGGCTGTAAGGTGCAGGGCCAGCTGTGGGCAGCCAGGGAAGATGGCCCTGATTACAGGCCAAACCTAGGGACCATACACACACTAGTGGCATGGCACACAAAATTCGTGCATGGCTGGGGGGTCCCTCATCCCCGCCTGCACCCTCTCACAATCTGGGACCACTCAGGGGATGTCTAACTGCTGAAGATCATCCCTAAACCAGCAGTTGGACATCCCTCTCACATTCTGGAACCACTGGCTCCTAACCGCTCCTCTGCCTGCCTGCCAAATAGCCCCTAACCACTCACCTGCCTGCCTGATCACCCCTAACTACTCTGCCTGCCTACCTGATTGCTCCTAACCACTTTGCCTATCTGCCTGATACCCATAATGGCTCTCCTGCCTTCCTGATCGCCCCTAACTGCTTGTCTGTCGGCCTGATTGCCCACAATTGCCTCTGCCTGCCGACCTGATTATCCTTAACCACTTGTTTACCTGCCTGATCACCCCTAACTGCTTGCCTGCCTTCCTGATCGATCCTAACCACTCTGCTTGCCTGATCATTCCTAATCACTCATCTGCCTTCCTTATAACCCTAACCACTTACCTCCCTGCCTGATTGCCCCTAACCAGTCTGCCTGCCTTCCTGATTGATTGCCCCTAACCACCCATGCTTTGCCCCCTGCTGCAGCGGCTTCGTCTAGAAGGATGTCAGGAATGACATCTGGAATGTTGTTCAGCTGTCCTGTCTAATTAGCATGATACACTTTTATAAGAAATGTTGGAAAATAATGAAAAGAAAAGTAATAATCAAATCAAACCAACTAATGTTAGGTGGCAACTGCTATCAGCATTCTTCAAAGGTATTTTACATGCATGGGCTAAGACTGCCCTCTCGGTAATGGGAGGGGGACGTGCACCTCTCCCCTCTCTCTCCCCCTAGGTGTTTAGTCATTAAGGTCAAGCCACTGTTAGATAGTGGGGCTGGAGTCTCAGGATCAGGCCTCATTCCAAGGGGTGGTGTTCTACTCAGGGAGCCTGTTCAAGAAGCACAGGCAGGACTGAGTGGGGACAGAGGTTATTCAAACAGAAAGAAATAGGCACATGAGTTGCAGAGAGGTGAGCTTTGCCACCAGTAAGTTCAGTGATGCAGTTGAGAGAATTCATTCAAGCCAAAGATGCCTTTGCCACGAAGCCCTCTCTTGTTTCCATAGTTTTCCTCCTCAACCTATTCAAGTGCCAAAGTTGGTGCACGCTGTAACTCAAAGTTGGTGCACACTGAAACCCCATGAATGTGGATTGTAATTAGGCTTCTGAATGATGTGAGGCAGACTATTAACGATAATAAAGAGACATCGCCTGGGTTCATAAATATGACATGGACTTAGATTTTTGATGTTGAATCGGGTGAAGCCGCAGCTCCAGACACAACAAGTCAGCAGGGTATAAAGAATTATGATCCTAGCCCTGGCCGGGTGCCTCCGTTGGTTGGAGGGTCATCAAAAGGTTGTGGGTTCGATTTGGTCTCAGGGCACATACTTATAGGTTGCCGGTTTGATCCCCTATCTGGACCGGTATGGGAGGCAACTGAGGGATGTTTCTCTCTGTGTCTCCCTTCATCTCTTCTTGTCTGTCTAAAAATCAATAAAAACATATCATTGGGTAAGGATTAAAAGAAATTATAATCCAAAATCAGGCTGCTTTGTGGTCTGGCAAACTTATCTATCTCCTGGAACTCTAAAGCCCACAAGAAATAAATGTCTCTGAGTAAATAATGTCATTGGACGTTACAACTGTCACAGGACAGGCACCAGGCCATATGGATCTGGAAAACTCTAGTGCTTAGCAGGGGGCTCTGGCCACGCATTCCCTTTATTGGGGTGGACTGGCTTGAACAGAAACATAACCAGAATCATAGCAGAGCAAATGGTGCCTAGGAGTTGTGAGGAGAATAATGTCTGCTTCCTTTTTTCAGTGGAACCCTGTGCTTTCCCGTTTACCTATGATGGCATCAAATATTTTGATTGCACGCTCGCTAACGCTGGAGATTATTGGTGTTCTCTAGACTCAGAATATAAAGGGAAATGGAAATATTGCACAGAGGATGGTAAGCATGTGAGGAGCGGGTGGGGGAATGTCCATAATTGACTCCTATTTGGAATCCTCTCCCCACCCAGCCCCCGGTGTTCCATTCACGTCCCCTTTCTCTTGCTAAGACGAACACAATTTCACCACAGCTAATTTCCACACCCTTTGCTTCTACTTTTCAGACCGAGCCAAATGTGTCTTTCCCTTTCTCTATAGAGGAAATACGTATTCGGAATGCATAAACCATGACGGTTCCGAGGAACTATGGTGCTCACTCACTGAAGACTACGATACAGATGGAGCTTTGAAGCTCTGCAAGAAGTTCTAGCACAGGGTAAGAGAGCCTGGGGAGGAGGAGAAAAGACAGGGATGAGTATGGAAGGACAGAGCTGGATATAGAAATGGAGTCAGGTGATATGGAGAGGACGGAGGAGATGTGGAGGGGTCTGGTGGGGAGGAAGGGGACAGGAGGAGGGGTGAGGAGCAGTGGTTTAGACAGGAAAGAAAATAGAGGAAAAATAAAAAGAGTAAAAAACAAAGAGAGAATGCAAAAAACGGAGAGAGGAGAATTAGAAAAGGAAGAAAAAACAGAGATTGCAGATAACACATGGAAGGAAGGATTGGGGAGGATTAGGGGTAAGAGAAAGTAGAAGGAGAGAAGGTGGGAAGGGAAGAGAGAGTACAATGCACAGTCTTTTTTTTTTAAATATGTTTTTATTGATTTTAGAGAGGAAGGGAGAGGGAGAGAGAGATAGAAACATCAATGATGAGAGAGGATCATTGGTTAGCTGCCTCCTGCACGATTCACAATGAAGATTGAGCGCACAACCTGGGCATGTGTCCTTGACCTGAATTGAACCTGGGACCCTTCAGTCCACAGGCTGATGCTATCAACTGAGCCAAACCAGGTAGCTCCAATGCACAGTCTTTTGAGGGAGTGTGAGAGAGCCGGAGTAGGAAGTTGTGCTGGGAGAGAACAGGAAGAAGTGGAGAAAAGAAACACTCCAGGGTGCTGATTGGAAGAAATACATAGAACTCATTCATATTGACATCAAGACCGTGTTTTATGTCTTTTGAGGGACCCTACCAACAGCCATGGATCCAGTCAAGACTTTGAAACAGAAGGGCAGAAAGCCAAGACATCTCAAGCATGGAAGGCATTCTCTGAGTGACAGAGGTGACATCCTTTCCCTGCAACTCAAGACCCCTTGCCCAGCAATAAAATGATTTCTCTGCAGGCACGACTTTGTTATCCTTTCCTGAAAGAAACCATCTTTTAGGTGGGAGGTGGTCTGCATGACCAGCTGGATCTCACAGGATCTTCACATCTGGCCCTCCCCTCCTCCAGACCCTGAAGCATCAGCACACATCATAGCTGTCTTTTCTGTGGCCTTGATTGAATGGCAAAGGTGTGGAGAGGCCAGAGAGGGCTGATGCCTGCCACAGACGGTTTGTCTTTCCTGACTTCACTAAAATGTTATTTCTTTCTGGAGATATTCCCTGACTCCTTAAACAGAAGGATCTCTGGTCATGTTCTCTCAGCCTTTCACTCTCTATTTGCAATTAAACTGCCCATTCCCCCAGGGGGAGGAGGAACAGTGGAATCTAATCATTCAGAAGACAAGATGGTCTGTGTTGTTTGTCCAGGCGTGGGTCTGAAGTGCAGAACCTGACACATACTTGGCCCTCAGACACTTTTTAAAAGGCATATATATTGTAGAAAAAGTCTTTCAGTAAATAGTTGGGTGCCAATGAAACACAAATTCACAGGTGCTAGAAATAAAGGGCCTGGAAGCCGGAGCCTAACCTGTGTTCTGGGGCCTGAGCAGCCCAGGGAGAGATGTACCAGTGGCTGTGGGAGCTTTAAGTCACTAGTGAGGTCACGGTTCATGGCCCATCTAATGCTGGGGTTAGTAATTGAGATTATAACTTAAAACTGAGTCATTATAAGGCAATCCAGTTAAGGAAAATGAGCCACGTGGGGCTGCGTGGGCTCCGTGGGAACTGAAAGTCACGGTGACAGAAAGGAGCTGAGGGGCTGCTGTCCACTCACTGGGAGGTCAGAGGAAAAGGGGGCCTCGGAGACAGGTTCAGGGGGAGACCTGGGATGAGCTGCTGCCTCCAATTGCTCCCCTTCTTGCAAGTCTTGTGGGGACCCTCGGAGTTTAGCAGATGTATGCCTGAGAGGGAAAAGGCTCCTCATCAGATGTTTGCTTTATTAACTTATGTAGTTACATCCGAACAGACTCACAGCACCGGGGGATTATAATCTATCACAGTCATGGTTTGTTCTCATGTTCAAATTGTCCCCAGTTTGACCTGTGGGAGCTCCTGTGAGCTGGTTGCTGAGTCCTTTCAACCTGTCCCCATCATTCTTTTTTTTTTTCTTTCTAATATATTTTATTGATTTTTTTTTTTTACAGAGAGGAAGGGAGAGGGAGAGTCAGAAACATCGATGAGAGAGAAACATCAATCAGCTGCCTCCTGCACTCCTCCCACTGGGATGTGCCCACAATCAAGGTACATGCCCTTGACTGGAATCGAACCTGGGACCTTTCAGTCTGCAGGCCTATGCTCTATCCACTGAGCCAAACTGGGCAGGGTCCCATCATTCTTTGAGCTTTTTTTTTTTTTTTTCTTCCTGTCACAACAAGACCTGCCAGGCTTGCCTTGTCTTTTCACAGTGCCCGTCCTATAATTAGCCTCTACGCCAGGAAGCCCTGGGACATTTCCCTGGAGGTTCACATTTATTTTTTTTATTTTTGTTAATCCTCACCCAAGGATATTTTTTCCCCCACACTGATTTTTGAGAGTGGAAGAGAGAGGAAGACACACACACACACACACACAGACATCGATGTGAGAGAGATATAAGTTTGCTGCCTCCTGCACCCTCCCTGACCTGGGCTGGGAGGCAACCGAGATACGTGCCCTTGGCTGGAATGGGATCCTTCAGTCAGAGGGCCTGTGCGCAAGCCGGCTCGGGCTGGAGGATGACACCGTTTGGGACTATTGGCAGCGGTTGTTGCTGTTGGGTTCTTGTTGCACCAGGGTTTCTCAGTGGACAGAAGTAGGAAATATGGATATATTCTCACACACACGTACATCTATATTTATTCCACATCTACCTCTAGATCTTGGAAATCCTGAGGCTACTCTATCTCCAATCCAACCCCTCACTATAGGGACATTCTAGTTTCCTCCCTTTGCATAATTGCAGTCCGTGAGTGAGAACTCTGGCTCTCAGTGTCCCTGATACACTTACCTCTGTGCTCAATTCCCCTGGAAGCAGCCAGTCTGTTACAGCAGCCCCTGCCCACACCCCTAGGTGGATGCCGCTCACCCCACCCTATTCTGAGCCCTGCACCCCCTCTCCCTCTCTCCTCCGGACACCTGCTTGCTTCTGTTCAGGAAGGGCAAGGAGAGGGCGACAAGGTGAGAGCTTAATGTGTTTCAAATAGACCTTTGTTTTGCTCTTCCAATTGCTACTCCTAGCTGTGCTTTCTTTCCTTTCCTCTTTCTTCTTAAAAAAGATTCTGTGTAACTTGTGTTCTTTGGTTGAACTGGACAGAGCTTTAAAATCTTTTCAGCCCCAGATGGTTTTGCTCAGTGGACAGAGCGTTGGCCTGTGGACTGAAGGGTCCTAGGTTTGATTCTGATCAAGGGCACCTGCCCAGTGTGCAGGGGTGGTATGAGGCGTGCAGGAGGGAGCTGATCAATGATTCTCTCTCATCATTGATGTTTCTATCTCTCTCATCTCCCTTCTTCTCTGAAATCAATAAAAATGTATTTAAAAATAAATAAATAAGTAAATGAATAAAATGTTTTCGGCCCAGCACTCACTAAAACAGGAGTCAGAGGAAGAGAAGTGAAAGGAGGAGATGGAGGAAGGACGCAAAGGGCAGGGAATTCAGGCAGATGGAAAGCAAGAGGGCAAAAAATGACCTCATCTGCTGCCCATGTTTTTCCTGAAGTTTGAGCTTTGAAGGCCATGTTTACGCTTGAGAAATGGATTTCAACACCAGGCAGGGCTGGCTGGGACAAGGCAGAGGCGGGAGACAGGTGGGAGCGTCTGCCTGAACTGGCCTTGCTGGTTTCCCTTCTCCCGGGTTTGTGTTTTTAAGGACGGGTTCCTTTCATTTTAATTACGTACGAAACACATGGAAACCTCCTCGCCGTGGAACAAACATGCAAGCCATCCACAGAGAGCAAAAAGCCGCTGTGAGAAACGGGCAGTCAGCCAGCGGCTGAGGGGGAATTTGAGCGCAGTTTGGAAATGCTTTGCACAAGGACAGGCAGTTTTCTTCCGAGGAATTCATCGTGGGAGATGGGTTCACATGGCTGACACAAGGTCTGAATTAAATGATCTGAATGCCAGCCGAAACCGGTTTGGCTCAATGGACAGAGCGTCGGCCTGCGGACTGAAAGGTCCCGGGTTCGATTCTGGTCAAGGGCATGTACCATTGTTGTGGGCACATCCCCAGTAGGGGGTGTGCAAGAGCCAGCTGATCAATGATTCTCTCTCATTGATGTTTCTGACTCTCTATCCCTCTTCCTTCCTCTCTGTAAAAAATCAATAAAAGATATTTAAAAAAAATAAAAATAAATGATCTGAATGCCAGTAGCATTGGTAATGGCAAAAAACTAGGAATATCCCAGAGGTTTATTAAGAGGGGACTGGGTAAGACAGTCAGATGCTTTATGGACATTGAACACAACAAGACAAGGGTTTTATGTTAAGTGAAAGAAGTAAGATAGATATATATATAGAGAGACAAACGCCATATGATTTTCCTTATAGCTGGGATCAAAAGAACAAACACAAACAAAACAGGAATAGACTCATAAATACTGAGAACAGTCTGCTGGCTGCCAGCGGGGAGAGGGGTTTGGGGGCTAAGTGAAAAAAAAAAAAAAAGCAAAGGCATTAAGAAGTACAAACCGGACGAAACCGGTGTGGCTCAGTGGATAGAGTGTCGGTCTGCAGACTGAAGGGTCCCAGGTTCGATTCCGGTCGGGGCCATGTACCTTGGTTGCGGGCACATCCCCAGTGGGGGGTGTGCAAGAGGCAGCTGATCGATGATTCCCTCTCATCAATGTTTCTAACTCTCTATCCCTTCCTCTCTGTAAAAAAATCAATAATAATAATAATAATAATAATATTAATAAAAATATATATAAAAGAAGTACAAACCGGCAGTTATGAAATGGTCACAGGATGTAAAGTCCAGCATCGGGAATATGCAGTCAGTCATATCGTAATAACTGTGTATGGTGTCAGATGCGTACTAGACTTACCAGGATCACTTACATCTGAAATGAATATAATATTGAACGCCTACTATAATTGAAAAAAAAGAAAAACAAACTCTAAATGCAACACATGGAAAAAACAAAAAACCACCAGGCACATTTATAAAAAGAAAAACAAACTCAAAATGCAACACATGGAAAAAACAACAAATCTCTCATTTGGAGAGATTTTGATGTTGTTCATGAAAAAGAAAAAAAAAAAAAAAAAAAAAAAAAAAGCAAGATGCAGAATAGTGTGCCACCACTGATTAAAAAATGATCTCTGGCCGAAACCGGTTTGGCTCAGTGGATAGAGCGTCGCCCTGCGGACTGAAGGGTCCCGGGTTTGATTCCGGCCAAGGACATGTACCTTGGTTGCGTGCACATTCCCAGCGGGGGTGTGCAGGAGGCAGCTGAACGATGATTTTCTCTTATCGATGCTTTTAGCTCACTATCCCTCTCCCTTCCTCTCTGTAAAAAAATCAATAAAATATATGTAAAAAATGAAAAAAAAAATGATCTCTGTTTGAGTGTAGATATTTCAGGAAATACAAGGCAATAAATGCTCTTGCCTCTGGAAAGGAGTGGGGGTGGGAGGGGGCTTTTCCATCCTTCCTGTGTGATCTTAGACAATCCAGGGTCTTCTCTGAGCCTCAGTTTCCCTGTTTGGAAAGGGAAGGTGATTAGAGGAGGGACTGGAATTTTATTTCCCACACCCAGGAGACCTGCCCGGCCACAGAAACAAGAGCAGAAGTGACAAGGGTGCGTCCAGGTGCAAGCATTTGAGCGGATGTTCTCTGCTCTGTCGGCGTGACCACCAACCTTCCCAAGGGCAGGGCCGGATGGGGAGTGAGGACAATGTGGAGGAGGGCCCTCGGAGCCCGTGACAAATGTCAGCCAACGAGTGAGGAATATACCTTGTTTGTTTTGAATAGCTGGGTCTGGAGTTGTTTGTCACTGCAGCATCACTGGGGCCCCACCCCCTCACTTGCTCTGCAGCCGGCCTGCTTGCAGATCTGGTTCAGGCCTCCCACCAGCTGTATGTACCCCCTTCCCGCTTCCCAACCCTGTCAGGACAAGGTGCAGATGCTTCTGAGGCTCTGGAGGCCAGCCCTGCCCTTCAGCATCGAGCACACTGCTTCCGGCTTATCTTCAACGCTCGCCCCTGGTGACATTCCAGTGAGCACTGTACTCTGCTGCTTCTGCCCAGCCTCTCTGAGTTCCTTCGTCCTCCCTCTCTCTGCCTGGCTGACACCTGCTCAGCCCAGGGAGCCCTCTCCGGTGTGGATCAGGTGCCTCCTCTGGGGCTCCCCTGCCCCAGGGCTCCCCCATAACTGTCCTGATGCCGTCACATCATCTCTCTCTGACAACAAGTCTCTCTCTGCCCTTGGATTTCAGTCCCCGAGGGCAATGCCAGGGCTGTTTGTAGCTCTGGCTGGTCACGTCAGGGCCAAACACAGAGGACGGTGTCAGTAAACGTCTGGTGACTGAATAATAGAGGAGCTCGGATGCACAGCAGATGTCTCCGCCGCAGGGTTTTGCACCAGAGGCTGCAGCCTCCACCTCTGCCTTCCCAGTTTCCTACGGAAAGGCCGACTTCCCCTGGAGCGGGGCCTGGGCCCAGGGCCCCAGCAGCATTCCTGCCGAACGGCAGGGACAGTTCCTTCTTATTTGTTTAGTTTTCAGGTAAAGTGTACACACACTGAGATGCACAAAGGCTAAGTGCACTGTGAAAGGAGTTATGACAGATGAGCAGACCTGTGCCAGCCCAGTCCCTCCAGAAGGTTCTCTCCCACCCCTGCCCGGTCACCCTATGTGTGTGAGAGCAATAGGGGAGGTGGGAGCAAGAGGGTAGGAAGAGGGGACCAGACCTTCAAGGACCTTTTACACCATGATGAGGAATTTTAAAAAATCAATGTTATTATTAGTATCCTTATTACCCTCTTATAACAATTAGACCAATAATAGCAAGAGTGTACTGGATCTTTTTTGTTTGCTTTTTCAGACCCACTCTCTGCCTTTCCCTGTCATACTTGGGCCGATCTGTATGGACTACACTGGCCTTTCTTTCTTTCTCTTTTTTTTTTAATAATTATTTTTTTCTTTCTTTCTTTTTTTCTTTCTTTCTTTTTTAAAAAAAATCAAACTTTATTGTTCATATTATTACAAAGGTTCCTCATTTCTTCCCTCCTCCACCAGGTTCCCACCTCACCCTCCGTCCCCTCCCTACCCCCTATTGTCCTCATCCATAGGTGCACACTTTATGTTCAGTCTCTTCCCTCATCCACCACTCCTCCCCCCCCCCCCCCAAGAACTGTCAGTCCACTTCCCTCCCATATCTCCAACTCTACTACAATCAACAGCTAATATTGTTCATCAGGTTTTTCAATCTCCTTTTTTTTTTAATTAATAAACTTTTACACTTCTAAGAATAAATTTTAAAATCTAATAATTTTAAACCTTGTTTTTTTCTGCCCTGATAATTGAGAAGCAAACTTGTTTACATGTAAACTTGCCCTTAGGCTATCAAAAGGTGTAGCCACTCAAATGTAAATGAACACATTGTTTAAACATAGCTGCTGGTTGGAATTGGATTACCTGTTCTGGGTGGAAAGGGCTTGTCCTCTCCATTAAAATTAAGGTGTTAGCTTTAAAAAAACTCTTTTTGGCAAGAGACCTTAAACTACAGAACTTTAAATTTTTCAGGTAGTAAATCAGTTCGTTAGCATTTTCTCAAATCAATAATACCTCCACATGCCAAGGATACACTTCACACAAAAGACATTTCCAAATAGATCAACCAACCTCATCCAGACCCCATACAAGGCACTCACAGATAAACACCCCAGCGCTATACTAACTCAGCACATCCAGATCTAAGCCTTCATCACTTGATTCAGCAGACCCTCAAGTTTCCCCAAAAGTTTCCAGCCATGTCTGAGAGGCAGCCCTGCGGTATGGGCAGGCAATGAGCGAGCTGTTCCAGGCCTGGCTGCTCCGGGCCTGGCCTCTGTTGCTCCGGTCTGCTCCACAACCAGTTGCTCCAGGTCTGGCCACTGCCGCTCCTGGCCTGGTTGCTGCTGCTCCAGGCCTGGCTGCTCCCGGACTCGCTGCTGCTGCTGCTGCTGTTCCGGGCCTGGATACTCCCGGCCTGGCTGCTCCGGGCTTGGTTTCTGTTGCTCTGGGCATGGCCGCTCTGGGCCTGGCTGCTCCCGACCTGGCTGCTGCTGCTTCGTGCCTGGCTACTCCTGACCCGGCTGCTCTGGGCCCGGCTGCTCCAGGATTGGCCACTCTGGGCTTGGCTGCTGCTGCTTCGGGCCTGGCCGCTCCCGACCTAGCTGCTCCAGGCTTCGTTGTTGCTGCTTTGGGCTTGGCTTCTCCTGACGAGGCTGCTCTGTGCCCGGCTTCTCCGGGCCTGGACTCTCCCGGCCTGGCTGCTCCGGGCCTGGCTGCTGCTGCTCTGGGCCTGGCTGTTCCTGGCCCAGCTGCTCTGGGCCCGGCTGCTGCAGGCACGGCAGCTCCAGGCCTGGCCTCTCCCGACCTGGCTGCTCCTGGCTTGGTTGCTTCTGCTCTGAGCCCTGACGCTCCGGGCCTGGCCACTCCCGACCTATCTGCTCTGGGCTTGGTTGTTCCTGCCCTGGGCTTGGCTGCTCCTGATCCAGCTGCTCTGGGCCTGGCTTCTCCGGGCTTGGATGCTCCCGCCTGGCTGCTCCGGGCCTGGATGCTGCTGCTCCGGGCCTGGCTATTCCTGACTGAAATATAGTGGCAACCATACTTTGGTAAAAATTGCTGTTTGAATTTTAGCTTTGCTATCTGACTTCGGCCTTTGATTACTTGCTGAGGAGTGGGAAATTACTGACCTTGCCTGGAGGGTAGAAAGTTACTCCTCCCACCCCCTCCTGGACCTGAAGGCCAAATCAACAGTCTGGGTTAGTCAAGGCTTAAAGAACAGAATGAACCAAGAAGGGAGATTAGGCCATCTGGCCGATATATGCAACCACAAGGTTAAGCGATATAGAAACCAGTCAGCTCCAGCCCCGTGGACCTCCACCCCCCATTTTTGAAATGTATATAAAAAGCTGGATTTGTAACTGCTGGCTGCTGTTTCTGCCTGCTCCATCCTGGCGGCGGCAGCCCAGATTGGAATCTGTAATAAATTTGTTATTTGACTCCGCAATTGGCTATTTGGAGTTGTTTCCTGGGTAGGGGTCTCTGCCTCTTGGGTGGTCTCTTCTCCATTCAACATTTGGGGGCTCGTCTGGGATGATTAGAGACCCCCCAGACGGGCAGACGCCCCATTCTCGTCGTCCGGACTACTTGAACGGCGCCGGTAAGTAGAGGCCTCATTCGTTCCTTGTGTTTCTTGTTCTTGGTTGCTCGCTAGCGCTTGGGATCAGAGAACGGAGGGACGCTGCCAGAAGTTCTCAGATCCGCCCGGAGAGGGGGACGCCCCACCTGCGGTCTTGGTTTCTTGTTGTTCGAGTGGGTGAAACTGAGAGAATGCTGTGGTATGTCTGGTTTTTTGTGTTTCTAGGAATGTTACTTGTCGTCCTTGTTTTGGACTTATTTGTTGCCTAACTGTTTATAGATTGAAAAGAAAGAGAGAAATGGGGCAAGGAAACTCGAGAGAGAGTCACCTAAGTCCCCTTGAATGTATGATTAAAAATTTTTTTCTGACTTCAGAAAAGGGTGAAGGCTATGGTGTTTCTGTAGATGCCTTCACTCTCCGGAGACTCTGTGAATTGGAGTGGCCGAGATTTGGGGTTGATTGGCCTTCAACAGGGACCCTAGAAATGGGGCCCTGTACGGGAGTCCGGCGGATAGTCTATAGGAGCCCTGGGCATCCGGACCAAATTCCATACATTGATATCTGGATTGATGTTCTTTTTGATAACCCCAAATGGCTGAAGGAGTGTGGTTGTCTCCTTGACAAGGGAAAATTGGGAAAGAGACCTCCCAGGTCCGTCTTACTCGGCCGGCCACAGGCGAGCAGAGAGAAAGAAAGAAACCTTTAATTTGTTTAAAGTTGAGTGCTCTGATGGCTAGCAAACCACTCCGAGTGGCCACTGGGATTCCTTTTTCCCAGGGGTGCTTTGCTTTCTATCAGAGGGGTATCAGCCCACCTAACAATATTTATATCTATGTTTATTGATTAGAAGGTATGAAATTGTAACAATTGTGGTACAAAAAAACAAAACAAAACAAAAAACAACTAAATGAATCTTATGTCTGCCACCACCCAGTCTGATCAGTGGTGGAGAAACTGTCTCAGAACTGTTTGTTTCAATTGGCCATTTAAGTTTAATGTAATTAATGATTACAGTACATTATAAAATCTTTAAAAGAAAAGGAAAATATTTTGTGGGCCACTTGGTCCTTGTGTATATCAACTCTTAAGTTATAATTTTAAAATCAATAAAAGCTTGTCAGAAAGTTTAGGGAGTGTGATTGCAGTGTAGGGGTCACCGGTTCCCCCATGGCACCTTTGCTAGCAAGAGGCAAGTGGCGGATTGCCAGATGAAAAAGCCCTGGTGGAAGCACCTCCTTCGACATCTGGGACCCCTCGGACCCGTGTGCTCCCTGCCTCAGCCCACCTGGTGTCTATTCCCTCCAGGGGTTGTTTTGAATAGCTGGAGGCAGCAGATAATTCCCCACCAGCTTTTGAAATTCCCCACCTTGAGGCGGAAACTACCTAGATGATACTAGTAACAAGTTTACAGGAATGGCTAGGAGTCTTCAGCTAAAGAATGTGTTCATTTGCATTTGAATGCTACTCCAGTGATCTACAGGGAGTGGCAGGTAATTCCATAGTGAAGATGCCCCGATGGCCTTGCTTACAATGTTTAGTCTTTGTCATTGGTATCAGCTAAGCAGGGTCATATAGCTACTTAAGTATGAATTGTGATTGAGAAATGTAATATTATTAATCTGAAAAAGAAAAAAAAATGCCAAATATATTTTACTTGCCAGCTTTAAAAGTTCAAAGTATAAATTAAATTAGGAAAAATTAATTGCAGTAACTAAATGCCTAGAATATGGCAGGCTATACTGTATTACATGTGTTAAGAATAAACAATAATGATCAAAGATCTCAAGGATTGATTTATTCTCATTTGTCAGGTGAGGAATCTATATGATGCTTGAGCCCTCTCCAGATTGTTTCATACAGACCTAAGTAAATTTGTTGGGAATTTATAGTGTACCTCTTGTGAGGAAGTAGGCCAAGTCATATATTTTTCTCTTAATGTAGAAAAAAGTGATAGCCATATTAATTTGTTTTGTTTTGCTTTTCTCATATGCCATTGTTATCATTTCTAATTGAATTGTAAGCTTGAATTTGGGCTTATACCTACATCTTGTATTTTGTTTAAACTTTGGGAATCATTTTTGGTTTCAGTCATGTGTGCCTACTCTATAGATTTAAGTAGACTTCATCACAAAGGTTTATAATTTATTTGGAATTGTGTTAAAACAATGTGAAAACATGGTTTAACCCCCCATGACTGCTTGGACACTTTTCACCGTGTTCTATTAGGGGACTTAAAGGCACAGTTAAAATTCTCCCATTCTCCTTTTCAGTCTTATCAGAATCTGAGATCTTTATCTGTAGAAAGAATATAGAAGTTTAAAATTCAAGCGGCTACTAGGAACAGAGTGCTAGACCTGCTCTCTCTTCCCTCTGCCTTTCCTAAATGTTCTAAAATAATGAAAAATTTAAAATATGATTATAAATTTTTAAAGGACATAGAAAGAAAATTTAAACGCTAATAAAGTTTTTATAAAAGTTGTACATGTGATGAAAAAAAGAAACAGGGAGAGAGGGAAAGAACAAAACAGAAAGAGACTCTGGGAGTCCGAGAGAAAAAGATTCAGACAGAAGCAGAAACAAAGATTGAAAGAGAAAATAATATAAATATATAAGTGTAAGTATGTATGTGAGAAAGGGAGGAAGAGACATATAAGCTAGGGACAAGAAAGGACAGAGATTAGAGAAGAAGAGAGACAGAAGGTGAGGCCAGAAGAGACAGAGACAATCTGAAAGAAAGGGAGACTTAGATTCCAAGGGTTTTTAACCTCGAGCCCTGACGAGACCAGGGCTCCTTTCAATTAAGCTCCCAAGGGTAACCTTACAAGTGAGAAGCAAAGCTATTAATTTCCTGGTGAGCTCTGGGCAGTTTATTCAATCTTGACAGAGCCGATGGGACCTCTAGGAAGATATCAGTCTAGAGAGCCACCAGACAAACTGACTTTTCCTTGGACATCAAGAAGGACTATAGACCTAAGAAGGAACACATACTGGAGGAACACAGCCGCTAAACTGGACTGAAGTAGAACAACGGACATTTGAGGAGCTAAAGAAGGCTCTCATCTCAGCACCTGCCCTAGCCTCGCCAGATGTCACGAAGCCCTTCCACCTTTACGTAAGTGAGATAAGAGACATTGCCAAAGGAATTCTCACTCAGACTCTAGGTCCCTGGAAGAGACCTATGGCCTATCTGTCTAAGAGACTAGACCCTATGGCAGCAGAGTGGCCAGTGTGCCTCTGGGCAGTGGCCATCATTTGAGGCCATCTGACTCCCAAAAGCAGTTGCAATAGTGCACTGCAAAGGACATTAAAAAAAAGAGAGACAATTAAAACCAGAAAAAATAGAGCCACAGACCAAACTGCAAAGGAAGATGCCCAAAAACCAATGGGGCCTTTACAAGTCTTAGTAACCCTGACAGACCCCAACCTACACCAAAGAAAAGGAAGAATTGACTGAACAAAAGAAAGTCATCAAAGGACCAGATGGTTGGTGGACTCTACCAGATGACAGACTATTGGTCCCAGAGGCTCTAAGTCAGATATTAATTGCCCAATCACGCCAGATTACCCACTTAAGTATCATCAAGACTTCTGAATTTCTGTGAGGCAGATACTATAAAGCTTAAGTAAGGTATAAATACATGCTAGTTTTTATAGACACCTTCCCAGATTAGGTTGAAGCGTAGAACAGAAACTGCCTCAATAGGAGTAAAAAAATTACTCCAGGAGATTATACCTAGATTCGAGCTGCCAGTAGTCATAGAATCAGATGACAGCCCAGTCTTTATAGCAAAGTATCTCAAAGTATAGCTCAAGTCTTAAGACAGGCATGAGTAAAACTCTAAAAAGTTTAATGAAAATTGTCCTAAAAACCGGTAAAGATTAAACCAACCCCCTGCCTTTCACCCTCTTATAGGCCAGGTATACCCTCTAACGGGAGAGGTTCCCCCCCTCTTTTTAGGATCATGTATGGTAGACCTCCCTCCATCCTTCCTGGGGTCAGGGAAAAACTGAAAGGTAGAATTCATAACCATTCCCTTGCTCAAATCCTTACAGGCTCTGCAATTTACCCAGAAGCCATGCATAAGCTTGTTCCAGATACACTGCCAGTGCCCCCCGTGGACCCTGTACACCTCATCCAGCCCGGAGACTCTGTAGGTAAAGAAATTCACTACCCAAAGACTCACTCCAACCTGAAAGGGACGCTACACTGTTATCCTGAGCACGCCCACGGCTGTTGAAGTAGACGGCACCCAGACCTGGCTACACCACTCCCAGCTCCTGCACAGAAAACAACCTGGATCCTGGCAACCAGCAGCCTCACCCGTGAGATCTCTAGCCTGGCCTCCACACAGGCCAGGAGGAGACTTGATGCCAGGAGGGGAATTGAACTTCAATAAGGACAGTACTAATAGGAACTGTAGTACTAGAAGTTTTGGTAACTATAAAAACATTTTTACTAACCAAGTAAGAAAGTCCAGGGCTAAGTAAAGCTAAATGTGCTAGAGGACTGAAGAGCAAGGAAATAAGATGAGTCAATGATTTGACTCTTATACAAAAAAAACCAGTGGGGAATGAAATAAAGTGGCAACCATACTTTCGTAAAAACTGCTGTTTGAATTTTAGCTTTGCTATCTGACTTCGGCCTTTGATTACTTGTTGAGGAGTGGGAAATTACTGACCTTGCCTGGAGGGTAGAAAGTTACTCCTCCCTACCCCCCCCCCCCCCTGGACCCGAAGGCCAAATCAACAGTCTGGGTTAGTCAAGGCTAAAAGAACAGAACGAACCAAGAAGGGAGATTAGGCCATCTGGCCGATACATACAACCGCAAGGTTAAGCAATATAGAAACCAGTCAGCTCCAGCCCTGTGGACCTCCACCCCCCTTTTTTGAAATGTAGATAAAAAGCTGGATTTGTAACTGCTGGCTGCTGTTTCTGCCTGCTCCATCCTGGAGGCAGCAGCCCAGATTTGAATCTGTAATAAATTTGTTATTTGACTCTGCAATTGGCTATTTGGAATTGTTTCCTGGGTAGGGGTCTCTGTCTCTTGGGTGGTCTCTTCTCCATTCAACACTGACCAGGCTGCTCTAGGCCTGGCTGCTCCAGGATTCGCAGCTCCGGGCTTGGCTGCAGCTGCTCTGGTCCTGGTCGCTCCCAACCTGGCTGCTCCTGGCTTGGTTGCTGCTGCTCTGAGCCCTGCCGCTCCGTGTCTGGCCGCTCCCGACCTAGTTGCTCAGGGCTTGGTTGTTGCTGATCTGGGCTTGGCTTTTCCTGACCAGGCTGCTCTGGGCCCGAATGCTCCTGGCCCGGCCGCTCCCGACCTGGCTTCTACGGGCTTGGTTGCTGCTGCTCTGCGTCCGAACATTCTGGGCCTGGACTCTCCCAACCTGGCTGCTGCTGCTTCCGGCCTGGCTACTCCCGACCCGGCTGCTCTGGGCCCAGCTGCTCTGGGCCTGGGCGCTACGGACCTGGCTGCTCTCGACCTGTTCGCTCCCAAACTGGCTGCTGCTGCTCTGGGCCTGGCTTCTCCCAACCTGGCTGCTCTGGGCCCGGCTGGTCCGGGCCCGGCCCTCCAAGCCTGGATGCTCCCGGCCTTGCTGCTCTGGGCCTGGCTGCTGCTGCTCTGGGCCTGGCTGCTCGGGTCCCGGCCACTCTGGGCCTGGCAGCTGCAGCTTTAGGCCTGGCCGCTCCTGACCTGGCTGCTCCGGGCTTGGTTGTTGTTGCTCTGGGCCTGGATGCTCCGGGCCTGGCCGCTCCCGGCCTGGCCACTCTAGGCCCGGCTGCTCCAGGCCTGGCTGCTCCCGGCCTGGCTACTTCCGATCCAGCTGCTCTGGGCCCAACTGCTCTGGGCCCGGCCGCTCTGGGCCTGGCTGCTGCTGCTCCGGGCTTGGATGCTCCCGAGCTGGCTGCTCTGGACCCGGCTCCTCCTGGCCCTGCCACTTCGGGCCAGGCCTCTTTGGGCCTGGCTGCTCCCAGCCTGGCTGCTCTGGGCCTGGCTGCTGTTGCTTTGGGCCTGGCTGCTCCCGACCCGGCACTCTGGTCCCGGATTGTCCTGGTCCGGACCTCCAAGCCTGGATGCTCCAGGCCTGGCTGCTCTGGGACTGACTGCTGCTGCTCTGGGCCTGGCTGCTCCTGACCTGGCTACTCTGTGCCCGGTTGCTCAGTCCCGGTCACTCCAGGCCTAGCAGCTGCTGCTTCAGGCCTGGCCGCACACGACCTGGCTGCTCTGGGCTTGGTTGCTGTTGTACTGGGCCTGGCCGCTCTGGGCCTTGCTTCTCCCAACCTGACTGCTGCTTTTCCGGGCCTGGCTACTCCTAACCCTGCTGCTCTGGGTCTGGCCGCTCACTACCTGGCTGCTCCTGGCCTGTCTGCTGTTGCTCTGGACATGGCTGCTCATGACCTGGCTGCTCTGGGCTCGGGTGCTCAGGGTCCGGCTGCTCCGGCCTCGATGCTCCCGGCCTGCCTACTCAGGGCCTGGCTGCTGCTGCTCTGGGCCTGGCTGCTCTTGACCAGGCTGCTCTTTGCCGGGCTTCTTGGGTCCCGGCAGCTCCAGGCCTCACAGCTGCTGCTTCAGGCCTGGCCGCTACTGACCTGGCTGCTCTGGGCTGGGTTGCTGTAGCTCTGGGCCCGGCCTCTCTGGGCCTGGCCTCTCCCAACCTGCTGTTCCGGGCCTGGCTATTCCCGACCCGGCTGCTCTGGGCCCTGTTGCTCCAGTCCCGGCCGCTCCAGGCCCAGCCACTCCGGGCCTGGCTGCTCCGGGCCTGGATGCTCCCAGCCTTGCTGCTCCGGGCCTGGCTGCTGCTGCTCTGGGCCTGGCTGCTCCCGACCCGGCTGTTCTGGGCCCAGCTGCTCCGGGCCCGACTGCTCTGGGCCAGGCCACTCCAGGGCAGATCACTCCGGGCCTGGCCGCTCATGACCTGGCTGCTTCGGTTTTGTTTGCTGCTGGTCTGGGCCCGGCCGCTTTGGGCCTGGCCGCTCCCCACCTGGCTGCTGTTGCTTTGGGCCTGGCTACTCCTGACCTGGCTGCTCTGGGCCTGTCTACTCTCGGTGCTGCCGCTCCGGGCCTGGATTCTCCCGGACTGGCTGCTATTGCTCTGGGCCTGGCTATTCCCGATCTGGCTGCTCTGGGCCCAGCTGCTCCGGGCCCGGCCGCTCCGGGCCTGGCTGCTACTGACCTGGCTGCTCTGGGCCCGGATATTCCTGGCTCTGCAGCTCCGGGCCAGACTGCTCCCAGCCTGGATGCTACTTCTCTGTGCCTGGCGGCTCGGGTCCCGGCAGCTCTGGGACTCTCAGCTGCTACTTCAGGCCTGGCCGCTCCCTACCTGGCTGCTCCGCGCTTGGTTGCTGTTGCTCTGGACCGGCTGCTCTGGGCCTGGACTCTCCCGACCTGGATGCTGCTGTTCCGGGCTGGCTACTCCCGACCCGGCTGCTCTGGGCCTGGGCTCTCCGGGTCCGGCTGATTCGGGCCCGGCGACTCTGGGCTTGGGCACTTCGGGCCTGGCTGCTCCTGACCTGGATGCTACTGCTCTGGGCCTGGCTGCTCCAGACCCGGCTGCTCTGGGCCCGGTTGCTCCGAGCCCGGCCGCTCCCAACCTGACTGCTCCTGGTTTGTTTGCTGCTGGTCTGGGCCTGGCCGCTTTGTGCCTGGCCACTCCCCACCTGGCTGATACTGCTTCGTGCCTGGCTACTCCCAACCCAGTTGCTCTGGGCCTGGGTACTCCTGGCCCTGCCATTCCAGGCCTGGATTCTCCAGGCCTGCCTGCTATTGCTCTGGGCCTGGCTACTCCCGATCCAGCCTGGGGCCCAGCTGCTCTGGGCCCTGCCGCTACGGGCTTAGCTGCTGCTGCTCCGGGCTTGGATGTTCCTGACCTGGCTGCTCCGGGCCTGGCTGCTGCTGCTCTGGGCCTGGCTGATCCCGACTCGGCTGTTCTGGGACAGGCTGCTTTGGGCCCGGCTGCTCTGGGCCCGGCTGCTCCAGGTCCAGCCGCTCCGTGCCTTGCCGCTCACGACTTGGCTGCTCTGGGCCTGGTGGCTGCTGCTCCAGGCCTGACAGCTCCAGGCCCGGCCACTCCAGCCCTGGATGCTCTGGGCTTAAATGCTCCCAGCCTGGCTGCTCCGGGCCTGGCTGCTGCTGCTCTCGGCCTGGCTATTCCCAACCCGGCTGTTCTGGGTCCGGCTGCTTCAGGCCCTGCTGCTTCGGGCCTGGCCATTCCAGGCCCGGCCGTTCCGGGCCTGGCTGCTACCGACCTCGCTGCTCCAGGCCTGGCTGCTGCTGCTCTGGGCCTGGCTGCTCCCAACTCGGCTGTTCAGGGCCTAGCTGCTCCAGGCCCTGCTTTTCTGGGCTCGGCCGCTCCCAACCTGGCTGCTGCTATTCTGGGCCTGACTGCTCCAGACCCTTCTGCTCTGGGCCCGGCTTCTTTGGGCCCTGCCGCTCCCAACCTGGCTGCTTTGGGCCTGGCCACTGCTTCTCTGGGCCTGGCTGCTCTCGACACGGCTGCTCTGGGCCTGGCAAATCTGGGCTCGGCTGCTCCAGCCTGGATGCTCCCAGCTTGCCCACTCTGGGCCTGGCTGCTGCTGCTTCAGGCCTGCTGCTCCCGACCTGGCTGCTCTGGGCCCGGCTGCTCTGGGCCTTGATGCTCTGGGCCCCGCCACTCAGGGCCCGACCACTGCGGGCCTGGATGCTCTCAGCCTGCCTGCTCTGGGCCTGGCTTGGGCTGCTCCGGGCCTGGCTTCTCCCGACCCGGCTGCTCTGAGCCCGGCCGCTCCAGGCCCGGCTGTTCCGGGCCTGGCCCCTCCTGACCTGGCTGCTGCTGCTATGGGCCTGGCTGCTCCTGACACGGCTGCTCTGTGCCTGGCTGCTCAGGTCCCGGCCGCTCCTGGCCTCGCAGGTGCTGCTTCAGGCCTGGGCACTCCCGACCTGGTTTCTCCGGGCTTGGTTGCTGTTGCTCTGGGCCAGGCAGCACTGGGCCTGGACTCTCCCGACCTGGCTGCTGCTGTTCCAGGCCTGGCTGCTCTGGGCCCGGCTGCTACAGGCTCGGCTGCTCCAGGGCCGGCCACTCTGGGCCTGGCCTCTCCAGGCCTGGATGCTCCCTGCTTGGCTGCTCCGGTCCTGGCTGCTGCTGCTCTGGGCCTGACTGCTCCCAATCCGGCTGTTCTGGGCCCAGCTGTTCTGGGCCCGGCTGCTCTAGGCCAGGCTGCTGTGGGCCTGGCCGCTCCAGGCTCGGCCGCTCCGGGCCTGGCTGCTCCCGACCTGGATGCTGTGCTCTGGGCCTGGCTGCTCCAGACCTGGCTGCTCTGGGCCCGGCTGCTCCGGTCCCGGCTGCTCCCGACCTGGCTGCTCCAGGTTTGTTTGCTGTTGGTCTGGGCCTGGCTGCTTTGTGCCTGGGCACTCTCCACCTGGCTGCTGCTGCTTCGGGCCTGGCTACTCCCGGCCCTGCCGCTCTGGGCCTGTATTCTCCCGGCCTGGCTGCTATTGCTCTGGGCCTGGCTACTCCCAACCCGGCTGCTCTGGGCCTGGCTGCTCCAGGCTCGGCTGCTCCAGGGCCTGCCACGCCGGGCCTGGCCTCTCCGGGCCTGGATGCTCCCTTCTTGGCTGCTCCAGTCCTGGCTGCTGCTGCTCTGGGCCTGACTGCTCCCAACCTGGCTGTTCTGGGCCCAGCTGCTCTGGGCCCAGCCGCTCCAAGCCAGGCCTCTCTGGGCCTGGCCGCTCCCGACCTGGATGCTGCTGCTCCGGTCCCAGCCGCTCCCGACCTGGCTGCTCCGGGTTTGTTTGCTGTTGGTCTGGGCCTGGCCGCTTTGTGCCGGGCCACTCCCAACCTGGCTGCTGCTGCTTCGGGCCTGGCTAATCCCAACCCGGCTTCTCTGTGCCCGGCTGCTCCGGGCTTGGCTGCTGCTGCTCCGGGACTGGCCGCTCCCGACCTGGCTGCTCCTGGCTTGGTTGCTGCTGCTGTGGGCCCTGCCACTCTGGGCCAGGCCTCTCCCAACCTAGCTGCTTCGGGCTTGTTGTTGCTGCTCTGGGCTCGGCTGCTCCCGACCTGGCTGCTCTGGGCCCGAATTCTCCGGGCCAGGCCACTCCCGACCTGTCTTCTCCTGGCTTGGTTGCTGCTGCTCTGGGTCTGGCTGCTCCCGACCCGGCTACTCTGGTCCCGGCTGCTCTGGGCCCAGCTGCTCCAGGCCTGGCAAATCTGGGCGTGGCTGCACCAGACCTGGCTGTTGCTGCTCTGGGTCTTGCTGCTCCTGATCTGGCTACTCTGAGCCCAGATGCTCTGGGCGGGGCTCTCCAGTTCTGGCCGCTCCCTGCCTGGCTGCTCCGGACTTGGTTGCTGCTGCTCTGGGCCCAGTTGCTCAGGGCCTGGACGCTCCCGGCCTGGCTGCTGCTGCTCCGGGCCAGGCCGCTCCGGGCCTTGCTGCTGCTGCTTCGGGCCTGGCCGCTCATGACCAGGCTGCTCCTGAACCCGCTGCTCTGGGCCCGGCTAATCCGGGCCCGGCTGCTCTTGGCCTGGTTGCTCCCGGCCTGGCTGCTCTGGGCCTGGCTGCTGCTGCTCTAGGCCTGGCTACTCCTGATCCGGTTGCTCTGGGCCCAGCTGCTCTGGGCCCCTGCCGCACTGGGCCTGGCTTCTGCTGCTCTGGGCCTGGTTGCTCCCGATCCGGCTGCTCTGGGCCCAGCTGCTCCAGGTCCGGCCGCTCTGGTCCTGGGTGCTCCCGGCCTGGATGCTCCGGGCTTGGCTGCTTCTGTTCTGGGCCTGGCTGCTCCCGACCCGGTTGCTCAGGGCCTGGCTGCTTTGGGCCCGGTTGCTCCAGACTGGCTGCTCTAGGCCTGTCCACCCCGGGCTTGGCCGTCTCCACCCCAGGCCTGGCTGCCACTGCCCCAGGTCTGGCTGCTCCGGGCCTTGCTGCTGCTGCTCTGGGGCCTGGCTGCTGCTGCTCTGGGCCTGGCTGTCACTGCCTTGGGCCTGGCCACTCTCAGCCTGGCCTCCGCCACTCCAACATTCTGTTCTTTTTTTTATAAACGCATTTATGTCCCAATGTTGGCTGCTGAGTTGAGTTCTGTCTTAGTCTTCGATTTTTCAAGATCTTTGTATTCTTTCTTAAGTAATTTTACTATCTTTTGCTATAACTTGATCTCTTCACATTAAAAACTTCTTCGGTTTCTTCCTCCTTGTCCTGGAAGCTCAGCAGGTTGGCCTGTGGCACCCCTTTGTTCTCCGCGGCCTCCTGTATGGCTTCAGCCTGTTGCTGGGGTCGGCGCTGCCCAGGAAGCAGCCCCTGGCCTCAGCTCTGTGGCCCGAAATCAGCGGTCGAGCACCTCCCCCATGGGGGCCCTTTTGCCCGGCTCCTTGCCGGGACCCGGCTGGCCTGTGTGCGGCAGCGGCTCCTGCTCCTCATAGTGTTCTTCCCAGTCTGGAGCTTTTTCTCCTTCACACTAGGGCAGTCTAGCATCAGAGTCAACAGACTGTCCTCTGAGCACAATGTGCTCGACTCTTGGGGCTCCGCTTTTTGCCGCTCCCCCGGGATTCCGCCTCACAGCCCTGTCTCCCTCTGTTTGAGTTGGGTCCCTAGGGTCTGGCCTAGAACTGGGGTTCAGCGCTGTTAGACTGGGTTTCAGCCCAGTCCGGAGCTTTTATTTCCTTCCTGCTAGGGAACGCCAGCCAGGCACACAGCCACCCCTCCTCTCCGGCTCCTTCCTCTCTGTGCACGTGCACAGCATGTCTCCATACCTTAGGCTTTTTCAGCTCCTCTGATTTTCCTTCTCTTTTTATCTTTGCTTCTTGTTGTAGAATTTTCAGTCAGTCGACTACCTGTAGCTCTGACAACGTCCATTTTATATTTTAGTTGTATTTCATTGAAATTGTTGTGTGCGACTGCGGTTAGGTGTTTACCTGTGCAGCCATCTTGGATCCCCCTCTGTCTCTTTCTTTCTTTTGTAAATATATTTTATTGATTTTTTACAGAGAGGAAGGGAGAAAGATAGAGAGTTAGGAACATTGATCAACTGCCTCCTGCACACCCCCAACCAGGGATGTGCCCGCAACCAAGGTACATGCCCCTGACCGGAATCGCACCTGAGAAAATGGTTTTGGCTACACTGGCCTTTCTTGACCTCTTGCTTCCTGTTTGGTCGGTCAGTGGGGACACTGGTGAAAAACTGAAAGGAGGGGTCTTTCTAACCTAGCTCCCTCCCTGATGTGGGGCTGTCCTTCCACCCAAGACCACCCTCCCAGTCAGGAGGTCCTCACCACGCACACTTGGGTTACGACGGCCACGCAGGCCTGGGGATGACAGAAGCTCCCGTCTTCCCAGCCCTGGGGCTGCCCCACTTCCCAGCCTCCACCCTGTGAAGAGTCTCTTTATTATCAAACTCTCCCCTGCCACTCAGCTTGGATTTTCGGTCTGTTTCCTGCTGAGGCCCTGTATGCTGCTGCCCCTACTAGATACTGAGGATGCCCTAAAAGCCACACCGTTCCAAGCGCTTTATAGGAAACGGTCTCCTTGGTCCACCTGCCGACCACGTACGTAGACACAGAGGTTTGGAGAGGTGATGTCACTCGCTCCGAGTTCGGAATGGATGACCCATAATTTGAACCCAAAAGGCATCTTATTTGTTAATCCTAAGAGCAACTGGCAGCCACTGACCTGGTTTTCAGCCAAGTCCGGCAGTGTTTTGAAAGCGCCCCCTGGTGGCCCTGAGGAGCATTGCCAGCTGAGTTACCATGGGCCCTGGGTAGTACAGAACCTGTATTTGGCTTTGCGGGTGCAATCTTCAACTAAATCCTGCAGCGGAGACACAGACAAGGGGACTCTGTCTGCATTCCAGGGTGCCTTCTTGGAGGAGATGACTTGGATCAGAGCCTTAAAGGACAGCGGCAAAGGCCTGAGAGAACCGGCCTTGCTCAGGGAAGCGGGAGTAGCTTTGTGTGGGAGGAGGTAGGGAGAGGAGTCTGGGGGCGCAGTCGGGGTTCATTTGGGAAAGAACCTTGGCCTTGGCATGCTGCCCTGTCACTCAGTTTGGAGCTTGTCAACCAGAAAATTCCAAAGACAAACTGGAAGGGCCAACTTTTTATCCTGCCAGGTTGGACGTGAGCCCATACTTTTTTTTTTTTTTTTTTTTTTTTTTTTTTTTTTTTTTTTTTTTTTTACTGATTCTAAAAGCTTTTCTTGAGAAGCTGTTGTGTATCAGGGAGTGTTCCGGGGCTGGATCTGAGTCTGTTCTGTACAACATTGCACTCTGAGAGCCCAGAGTCCTGGGAAGCCGAGAGGAAGAATGAATGAAATGAAAGGTGATTGCTAGGGCAAGGTCAGTGCAGGAATGAGCCCTGGGGTTGAATGAGGTCGAGGTGGGTTGAGGAATAGATGAGCTTGGAGATAAAAGGGGGAATGAAGTTGGAAGTCTTCACTCTATGTATATAATTATTCAGGGCCCAGTGCACGAATTAGTGCAAATTGAAAGGAACTGTGGGGCCAAAACTGGTTTGGCTTAGTGGAGAGACCGTCGGTCTGTGGACTGAAAGGTCCCGGGTTCAATTCCGGTCAAGGGCATGTACCTTGGTTGTGGGCACATCCCCAGTAGGAGGTGTGCAGGAGGCAGCTGATCGATGTCTCTCTCATCGATGTTTCTAGCTTTCTATCCCTTTCCCTTCCTCTCTGTAAAGACTAAATAAAATATATATTTTTAAATAGTTTTTAAAAAAGAAAAGAGAAAGACCCTGTGAAGGGATAAAGTTCCCTTAGTCTGTTCCGAGAGGGCGTGTCACCCCTCCCAGAGACCATATAAAGTAAGGACAAGTCAAGTAGGGGGAACCCTACTACAGGGCCCCTATGACCATCTATTTGAATACAGACACAGTCTAAATTTCTTCTTGCCATTTGAAGTCAGTTACTGTTTTGTTATAATACATTTAGAAAAGAATAAAAGGACTGACAAGGAATATCAGAAAATCTTAAAACAGGTCAGTATATTTTTCTCCTTATACAATTCCTCCTAAATTTGGCAATTCTTAATAAATAAATCATTTATTTGCACGAATTCAATAAGACCAGTTTCCAATGGTTGTTTTATTGACCGAAAGCTTTGACTGGGGTACCATGTTTTAAAGAGCCCTGTCTGGACTCCGAACACTTGAAGCCAATAAGAGTGCCACGGAGAAAGCCTGGTATCCTACAAGGTAGCTCTGAAAACAGATGGCGCTGAAGCAGCAGGCCCATGCCCTGCCATCACTGGTGGTTTGTCAGAATAGAAGGGGGAAATAAGGGCGCCTCTGTGTCCCTGCGGAGCCCCACACCCTCTAGGCTGCGAGGAGCAGGAGGGCTGCTGAGATGGGCCTTAAAGCCTGGGGCATGGGCCCAGGTGGAGTCGCTGCAGATGAGGAATTCAGCCAACTCAGCAGACACTGCAGGCAGGCCTGACAGCAGCTGGATGGCCTGGCTTCCTGGCCCTACGGGGCATATTGAGACTCAATCAGTAAAATTCCAACAACGGTAGTCAGTTACCATTCTTGTTGTGTTTATGCAAACAATCAAGTCAAATTGAATGCAATAGATGAATTGGTCTTAATTTAGCTCTTTCAATAAACACAAGAATAATTTTAAAAAGGAAAAAATCCTTCTTTAGTAAAAATTATTAGAACTAAAATGCTTTCTTCCCCTCCCACCAGACCATTTATTATAACTCTCGCTATTCTAAATACTCAATAATTCTAAATCTTATCATTCAGTTTGTCTCCACCAGGTCACATGCTCACCTCCTTCTATGCCCAGAGCGCATCGTTCCTCTGACAGACAGCAAGGATCTCTTGGCTCTGAAAAGAAAACTCCATCTCTCTTCAGTATGAAGCTAGAAGAGCCCACCAACATGCATTTTCCATAAAAGAATTCAAAGCCAGAATCCTGGAGGTGATATAGTAGGCACTTAGACAGACATAAGCAGAGCAAGGACGATGGGCCTACTAGCACTACCAAATGTAACTAAGTCTTTCCACCTCTATGTATATGAGACAAGAGGCATAGCTAACAGGGCTCTCACCCAAAGTCTCGGCCCCTAGAGAAGGCCAGTAGTCTACTTGTCAAGAAGACTTGACCCTGTTGCCTTGAAACCTGCCTCCCAGTAGTAGCAGCTGCCACTATATTTGTCAAGGAAGCAAACAAAGCGGCCCAGGAGGCTGCCCTAAAACCAGGGGGATGTAAGGGGGGTGGGGCTCTCAATATTATAATGATTCTTTCAGACCCTGACCTACCCACCTCACCAGTTTACATGGAACCACACTAAGCTTTAAGAGCTTCTAAGAAATAAGTACTATCTACCCAATCTAGAAAAGCTGAAATCCATAACCAATCTTTACTCAAGTCCTTGCAGGCTTTACAGTCCATCCAGAAAGCAGTCCAGAAGCATGTCTGAGACACTCTGCTTGTACCAACTTCTGGTCTGGTCCATCCCTTCCACCTTGGTGACTCTGTTTAGACTAAAAAAAAAAATTGCCAGCCAAGTACTGACTCCTACCTGAAAAGGACCACACACCGTCATCTTGACCACCCCCACAGCAGTCAAGGTAGAAGGGATCCCGACATGACTTCATCATACCCGGCTTAAGGCAGCCCAGGCAGAATAGAGAGTCTAGGACTCTTCGGACCTTCTAATGATTACTCCTGGCCCTCATCCAGGCCCTTATGAAATGGCTTACTAACTTTATTCAACAGAAAATTAAGATTATAGTCCTCAGGTCAATATAACTCCCTCCCTGACAATTACCAAGAGTCAATGATTTGACTCATGTACATAAAACCAGTGGAGAATGAAGCATAGTAACCTTCCTCTTGGGTAAAAGCTTCTGTTTAAAATTTAACCCTGATATTTTGGCTTCTGTAAATGTTTGCTTGCTTACATAATAGGGAAAATAAGACTGCTCCCTATTCCAGAGAGGCCACAAACTAGGCCCCAGACAGAGTTGTCGGTGCTGGCCCCAGGCCAGGCCTTGAGATACAGTCTCACAGCCCTGTTCCAGCACACAGGACCTCTTTCTCAGAAGGTCTGAAGTCTCATTCAAAATTTGGAAGACTAAAAACTAAAAAATATATAAATAGGAGACTTCCTTTATTTGGGGCCCCAGAATTTGAAAAGCAATATTTCCACTGGGCCCATTGGTGGTATTGAAATACAAAGACTCCAAATTAATTTGGCTTATTGATGAAGGCATCTTCTAATTTACAATATAACAGTCTCACATGTGTTCCACTAAGCACATTTCTCCATCAGCTTTGAACTTCTCTTCCCCACCATGGCAACCAGACCATCTGCTTTCCTTACTTTGAAAGCCTACCCATTTTCCCAACCAGCATTCTTTGTTTGCCTGTTGGACTCAACCAGAATCCAACTAACTTAGCCAGAATCCTTCATTTACATAAAGAGGATTGAATTGAGGACAGCACACAGAGCCTGAAACTTTGTAAACCCTGCCTTCTTTGTTTCATTCAGAACACTATGTGGGTTTCTGTCTGAATCAGTGCTTCCCAGGTAACTGTTCTTCTGTCTCACAAATAAATGCTTGTTGCCTCTCACCACAGCCTTCTACTTTTAGGTTAACAAGTTTACTCCAGAACCCTAAACATCCACTCTTGTGTCTAACACCAGTCAGGCATCAGAGAAATGTTTCTCCACAGGCCTTGCCCTATGTCCTTGAAACAAACCCCATGAAAGTCTATGTGCTGGACCATTATCAAAGTCAGAGGTGATGCTGAAACCGGTTTGGCTCAGTGGTAGAGCGTCAGTTTGCGGACTCAAAGGTCCCAGGTTCAATTCTGGTCAAGGGCATGTACCTTGGTTGCGGGCACATCCCCAGTAGGGGGCGTGTGGGAGGCAGCTGATCGATGATTCTCTCTCATCGATGTTTCTAACTCTCTATTCCTCTCTCTTCCTCTCTGTAAAAAATCAATAAAATATATTAAAAAAAAAGTCAGAGGTGAACACTCTGTCAAGTTTTGAGGACAGGAAGAATGTGAGTGGTAGAAGCAAGATAAAAGAGATATAGTCCTCTAAGACAAAAGAACATTAAAGGTTATTGCATAATGGAATCTCATTTCCTAATAGTGAAAAGCATCCTTTCTTTAGTTTTTTTTTTTTTTTTTTTTTTTTTTTTTTTTTTTTTTTTTTTTTTTTTTTTTTAGTAGTGTAGGGAGCCAGCAGAGTTGAGGCAAGCAACTCAGTCTTAAGAAAATAGAATTAGAGGGCCGGGAGAATCCAAGATGGCTGCTCGGGTAGGCAACTAGCCGCAGCCGCACACAACAATTTTAATAAAATACAACTAAAATATAAAATGGACATTACCCAGAACTACAGGAAAGTCGACTGACTGGAAATCCTACAACAAGAAGCAAGGAGAAAACCAGAAGGAAGCACGGAGGAGCTGTAAAAGCCTAAGAGGCGCCGGCAGCGAGCACTGAAGGACCCGCATAGGGCGGGGCTGACGGAAGCCAAAGCTGCAGGCTCCACCCTGAAACCCCGTCCCATCTGAAACTGCGAAATGCGACAACAAAATAGATCAGAAAAGAAAGAAATGGAGGACAAAAAGCGTCTGGATATAGAGTTCAAATCTACGCTTATAAGGTTTTTCAAGAATTTCCTAGAAAAGATGGATAAGGCCTATGAGGATATGAAAAGAGACCGTCAAGAAATGATAAGGGAAGAACAAGAAATAAAGAATACATTGTCTGAAATAAAAAATATTCTACAGAGTCCTAAAAACAGAAGGGAAGATCGCAAGAATCAAGTCAAAGATTTGGAACATAAAGAGCCAGAAGACACTCCTCCACAGAAGCTAGAAGGCAAGAGAATCCAGAAAATTGAAGATAATGTAAGAAACCTCTGGGACAACTTCAAGCGAACCAACATCAGAATTATGGGGGTTCCAGAAGATGAGAGAGAGCAAGATATCGAAAACATACTGAAAGAAATAGTGACAGAAAACTTCCCCCACCTGGTGAAAGAATTTGACTTACAAGTCCAGGAAGCGCACAGAACTCCAAACAAAAGGAATCCAAAGAGGACCACACCGAGACACATCATTATTAAAATTCCAAGAGCAAAAGATAAAGAGAGAATATTAAAAGAAGCAAGAGCAAAGAAGGTAGTAACTTATAAAGGAGCACCTATACGATTGTCAGCTGACTTCTCAACAGAAACCATGCAGGCCAGAAGGGAATGGCAAGAAATATTCAAGGTGATGAATAGCAAGAACCTACAGCCAAAAATAAGCTACCCAGCGAAGCTATCACTCAGAATCGAAGGCCAGATAAAGAGCTTCACTAATAAAAAAAAGCTAAAGGAGTTCATCACCACCAAACCAGAATTATATGAATTGCTGAAGGGGGTTCTTTCAGAAGAAAAAGTAAACAAAGATAAAAATTATGAACAACAAATACGTAATTATCAACAAGTGAATCTAAAAACCAAGGAAATTAAAAAAATCTGATGAACAATATTAACTGTTGAATATAATAGAATCAGAGGTATGGAAGGGGAGTGAACTGACGATTCTTGGGGAAAAGGGGAGAGGGGGGCGTGGGAAGAGACTGAACATAAACTGTGCACCTATGGATGAGGACAATGGGGAGAGGGGAAAGGGCAGAGGGTGGGGTGGGAACCTGGTGGAGGAGAGCAATGGTGGGGGGGGGGGGGGAGGAACATTTGTAATAATATGAAAAATAAAAACTTATTAAAAAAAAAAAAAGAAAATAGAATTAAGTTCTTTCTAGCAGAAGTTATGCGGTGCCCTGAGGGCTTGGCCAGAAGATAAGATTAACCTGCCGCTTAGCATCTTCCTGCCGCTTCCCCTTCCTGATCCTCCCCCGTAGATAGCCCAGCCTTGGAATGTTGCACCTTGGAATGTTACACCTCCCTGGCAGTTAGCCAATCCTGTGTTGCCAGATGCCAAAGACCCCTCTGCATAGGCAATCCTGCCCCCCTTTGTTTCTGCTGCATAAATATTATACAGCCATTTCAAAGAATAAAGTTGAGGCTTGATCAGAACCTTGTCTTGCCTCCATTCTTTCGCGTTCCTTGTTTGCTTCATTCTCTTAGGTGGTTCCTGCGTGCCCCCGTTGTTGCCCCGCGGGTCGGGACATAGTAGTCCACATTGTGATTCTGAAAGGATTCATACATGAGTCCAGTATTTGCAACAGTTGCTAAGGGTAGCTGAAGTAGGTTGAAGAGTATCCCTCCCAAATTTCATGTCCACCCCAAACCTCAAAATGTAATCTTATTTGGAAACTAGAGGCCTGGTGTACAAAACTCATGCACAGAAATTCATGCCCTAGGCCTGCCTGGTGATCAGGGCAGAACTCTAGGGGGACCAGCAGGGTGGTCAGTGCCACCTGCTTGCACTCACCTTAGCCTGGTGCTGCCTGCTCACCAGCCCTGCCCCCTATCTCCACCATTGGTCAGGGCCTGTGGGCTGGGGGCAGCTCCTAAATTGTACATCTGCCCCCTGGTGATCAGTGAGTGTCATAACAGCTGGTCGTTCCACCAGTTTGGTTTATTTTCATATTAGGGTTTTATATAGATAGATAGTCTTTGTAGACATAATTAGTTAAGGTCATTGAGTGAATTAGGCTGGGCCCTAAATCCAGTGACTGGTATTCTTACAAGGAAAGGAGAGGATACACAGAGACACAAAAAGAAACCATGTGAGGAGGTGGCAGAGACTGGAGTGTTGCAGCTACAAGCCAAGGAATGCCAGGAGCATTCTTTTCCTCTCAGCAATGTTCTGTGGTTTTCTTTGAACAAATCTTTCTCCTCCTCAGTTAACACCTATGTTTTTTATTCTTTTTGAGGCTATGGTAAAAAGGGTTATTTTTCCTTATTACCTTTTCAGATTGTCCATCAGTAATATATGGCCATATTGTCCACTGCCCCACTGTCTGCCATATTGTTTAAGCTAAGTAGCTTAGAACAGTATCCCTAAGGACCCAGTTAAAGGGAATCCATGGGGTAAAGGGTCATTTTAAATGACACCAAAGAGATACAGTGAGCAAAATCCAGAGGTGGCTCTGTGCAAAATTATTTTGGGGGGTGGGAAAGAGAGAAAAGATATCGTTTAAGAGACTTAAACACACAAAATCAAGTGCAATGTGTGGACCTCACTTGGGTCCTGATTTGAAAAAGCAGGAAAAATAATGGTGTGAGACAGTTAAGGAAATCCATTAATTGATTGGCCATTTAACCATATAAGGTATTTTAAATTCTGTTAGACATAAGAACTGAAACGAAGTATTTCAACATGACTTAACGGTTCGTTCCAAGAAAGTCTTGCCTAGAAGGCAACATCTATACAACAATAAAGAACTCATTGCCAAAACCGGTTTGGCTCACTGGATAGAGTGTTGGCCTGCGGACTGAAAGGTCCCAGGTTCCATTCCAGAGCTCGCTGTTGAGGATGAGTGAGTGAGAGAGAGAGAGAGAGAGAGAGAGAGAGAGAGAGAGAGCACTCATTATTTACTCCAGGGAATTCCTGCAAACCAATTGCTCTCCCGTCAGGATAGCAGATTGCTCAACTGGGCAGAAAGCTCACTTATCAGACATCAAGTCTTGTTCCAAGACCCCTACTTTGTCGTGTTCACCAATCCTAGAGTGTTGTGTCAGAATCCTTACCCAGTCCTGATGAGTTCCTTGCTTTGAAAACCCACCCCAGATTGCATTATTTAGTTCTTCCCGTGGTGGCCCAGCAGAGACATGGTGGTCTTTGTGAGTCAACCATTAGCAGGTGTAATAATAGTTTTGTGAGTGTTTATTAAAAAGGGGGAGTTTAGCCCTGGCCGGTGTGGCTCAGTTGGTTGAGTGTCGTCCCATGCATCAAAAGGTTACTGGTTAGATGCCCAGATGGGGCACATGACTGGGTTGCAGGCTTGGTCCTCAGTAGAGGTGGGGGGTACAAGGAGGCAGCCAATCAATGATTCTCACATTACTGTTTCTATCTCTCTCCCTCCCCCTTACTCTTTGAAATCAATAAAAATATTTTTTAAGTGAATAAATAAATTAAACCCTCTTCTCAGAACCCTGCAATGGCTCTCTCCTCACTCAGAGCCAGACTTCCTACAGGGGCCTAGAAGGGCCTACATGTCTGTGCCACCAAGTCCGTTCTCTGCGCTCCTCTTCTCAGACACACCCCATGGGTCACTCCCCAGCCACACTGGCCTCCTTCCTGTTCCACCCATCAGCACACTCTCACCTCGGGACCTTTGCACTTGCTGGTCCCTCTGTTCCATGGTGCCACCTCCTTCAGGTCCTTACACAAATGTCCCTTCTCACTGAGGCTTCCTCTGACCGCCCTCTGAAAAGGACAGCCATCCTCCCCAACGCAGGCACACCCTTTCCCCCACTATATATATTATATTTTTATTGATTTCACAGAGGAAAGGAGAGGGAGAGAGAAACAAAAACATCAATGAGAGAGAAGCAACATTGATCAGTTGTCTCCTACAAGACCCCACTGGGGATCAAGCCAGCAACCCCGGCTTGTGCCCAGAACAGGAATTGAGCTGTGACTCCTGCCTCATAGATTCAACCTCTGAGCCACACCTGCTGGGCCCATTTTCTCTCTCTCTCCTTTGTCCCTATCATCATACTTGTTTATATTTTTTCTTATCTTCCTCCTTAGGAAACAAGCTCTCCGCGAACAGTGATCTCTGTCGCTTCTGTCCCCTCCTGTCTCCCCAGTGGCTGGAACAGTGCCTGGGACAGAACAGGTGCTCAGTACGTAGTGATTCAATGACTTGGTCACTATTGTCTTTCATGCTGCCTCCCTGCCATGGCACTATTTACTTGTCCAGGGTTAAAATTCAGCTGCTAGGTCCAGATAGGATAATTAGAAAAGAAGGTCTTGATTTTTAAAAATTATTATCTTAAGGGAAGAGAGAGGCAGGGCCCTGACACAGCAGTCCACAGTGGTCTAGATGAATGAAGGCCCATGAAGCAGAATTCTGTGAGGGATGAGACCCAGGCCTTCAGACAATGGCATTCCCCATGCATGAGCCAATGGGCCAGGAGATTGAAAACGATGTCCAATTTCCCTCCCTAGGAGCCCAGGAAATGCAAATTAAAACAACAAGTTACCTGGGCAGCTTTCCAAAGAGAGAAAAGAAACAGCCAGCAATTAGCAAACTTAATTCAAGACACGCTCTCAATGCAGTGTCTGATTTTCTGGATGCAGCTCAAGACAAATGACTCACATTTCTGACTCTTTAAAAAATATCGAAATAATTATCTCACAGAATTAAAAATACAAGTATTATTTTGAAAAAAAAAATGTTTGACAGCACCAACGAAGACTAGACATCAGTGTGCCAAATGGCCTGGCAACTCCACATCTGGGTGCACACCCAGGAAAAATAATTGCCTGCATTTATGTAAAAAAATGTGAATGGCAGCTCTATTCATAGTAGCTAAAAACTGAACCATCCCACATGTGCATCAGCAGCAGGCTTGGGTAAATAAGTGTGGGATATTCATAAAGAGAAGTGCCTAGGGGCAATATCAAAAAAACACCAATACTGCTACATGCCACCACATGGTTGTATCTCATGACATAATGTTGAGTAGGAAAAGTCAGAGACAAAAGAGAGCAGTTCCTTTTATATAATTATCAGAAATGGGCTTACATTGAGAGAAATCATTGAGAGGGCAGGGTGGGGTGGGTCCAGCTCCTGACTCCATTTTTTAACTGGACCCTAGCCCTAACCTAACCAATCAGGTCAGCCAAGGTAGTGGCACCCCCCGCCCCTAAAACCTATTGATATGTTAAATTATCTCTCTTTCCCGCCATGTGGTCGCCGGTGTAAGTGGGACCGAGCTCGGACTAGTCCGAAATAAATACAGGCTTTCTGCAATTGCATTGGATTCAGCTCCCTGGTAGTCTTTGGGGTTTATGACACTTGGGCACAACATCAGAAAGATTAATCGTGGGTGGAACTGACTGGAAGGAGGCACAAGGAAACCTGAGATGACTAGAATGCTCTATACCCTGTGGCTTCGTGGACATACGCATTCATAAAGTCATCAAGCTGCCCTCTAAGTTACAAGTGCTGTGCTCTAAGTTATACACAATAGAAAGTTAAACTTTGGCCCGCCAGTGTGGCTCAGGGGTTGAACATCAACCTATGTACCTGGAGGCCCTGGTTCGGGTCACATGCTTGGGTTTCGAGCTTGATCCCCAGTTGGGGGTCTGCAGGAGCAGCTGATCAATGATTCCCTCTCATCTTTGATGTTTCCATCTTTTTCCATCTCCTGTCCTCTTTCTGAAATCAATAAAAATATATTTTTTAAAAAGTTAAACTTTTGAAATTTTTAAATAAAAGGGAATAAATGACTAGTATGTCAGTATTTTCAAGACACGAAATACCACAATGCAAGACTGGCCAGTGGAACTCACACTTGGAGAACCCGGACCAGGTTCTCAGATTCCCTCTCTCGCCACAAGGTGGCTCTCTCCCCTTCCTCAAGTCTCTGACCAAGCCCTCTGGGAAAACCAGCTGGAGATGGCATTGCAGTTCAGAAGAATCACTGCAGGTGGAGGATTGTCTGCACCGGGAACCGGAAGCGTGGGCCCAGCGTGAGAATGCTGTGAATGACTCCGGCCACAGGAGAGCATGACCCTCTGGAGCTCCCTCATTTCCTGGCAGTGACATCGGGAGTGTTCCTCATCTCCTTGGTGCCTCGGTGTCCTCATTTGTGAGGTGGAAGTACCAGTAGTGCAGTCCTCAGGGTGTGGTTGCTGCTGGTGGTGCTGCTGTAGTTACTGAGAGATGACTCGATCCTCATGAAGCTCTTTTTTTAAAAAAAATATATATATATATATATTTTTTGTTTGTTTTTTTACAGAGAGGAAAGGAGAGGGAGAGGTAGAAACATCAATCAGCTGCCTCCTGCACTCCCCCCACTGGGGATGTGCCTGCAACCAACATACATGCCCTTGACCAGAATCAAACCTGGGACCCTTGTGTCTGCAGGCCGATGCTCGATCCATTGAGCCAAACCAGTTAGGGCTCATGAAGCTCTTAGAACATCACCTGGCACAGAAGAGAGCACAAGCCTGGCCTGTGCAGCTTAGTGGTTGGATGTTGACCCATGTGCACCAAGAGGTCTCCAATTCGATTCGTATCTGGGCACATCCCCGGGTTTGGGGCTCAATGCCTAGCAGGGGGCATGCAAAAGGCAGCCCATAGAAGCTGATGTTTCTCTCATCAATGTTTCTATCTCTCTCTTTCTCCCTTCCTCTCTCTCTTTCTCTAAAATCAATAAAAATGAAGGAAAAGAAGAAGGGGGAGGAGGAGGTACCAAAGATGCGCCCCTCAGTGTGAAAGATAGAATAATGTCCTCCAAAGATTTTCATATCTTAAAACCCAGGACCTGCGATTATGTTACCTTACGTGGTAAAATTGAGCTCAAAGGTGTGATTAATATAAGGATATTGAGATGAAGAGATCACCCCGGATTATCAGGAAAGATCTAATGTAATCACCTGGGTCCTTATAAGGGGGAGGCAGGAGAATCAGTCAGAGAGGGCGATGTGACAGTGGAAGCAGATCAGAGTGATGTGGCTAGGAGCCAAGAAATGCAGGCAGCCTCTGGAAACTGGGAAAGGCAAGGAGCAAGTTCTCTCCCGAGCCTCTGTACGGCACACAGCCTTTATGTTAGCCCTGTAAGGCCTACTTAAGATTTTTGACCTGCAGAACTGGAAGATAATAAACCATTGCTTCAAGCCACTAAATTTGGGGTAATTTGTTACGGCAGCCATTGGAAACTAATACACTCAACTTCAAGCAATGTCTGGGCAACTTTGTGGTGTTTATAGTTGCACATCATCATTTGTTTTACTTCTTTAAAAGGCAAATACCACCTTATGGTTCAAAATTCGGTAAGTATGTTGTGGGGTCAAACCCTGGGTTCAAAATAAGACCACCGGAGGCTGATGATTGATTTAAAAAAGCAGGCAAGGATTTATTGAAAAACTGGCCAGGACGGCCAGGAGAGCACCACACGCAGGTGGACTGCACACGACTGACTGTACCGTTCCAGGTGTAGGCAGTCCTTTTAAAGGTCCAAACCACAGGAATTTTGCTTTGCTCTAAGTTCTAAAGGCTGGGAACATTGGAATGTGTCCCTACCTTTTGATAGCCGATAATACAGAAGCAGAGCTCAGAGGTTAATCTCTAAAGGTTATCTACAGTTTCTACCCCTAAAGCTACTGAGTCAGTGGGAATCAATCTCCTGTAGTTATGGTCCTGGGCACAGGAAAATTGCCTTAGCCTCCAGGTCTTCACCTAAAAGCTGAGGTAACTACCCTATGTTTAAGCAGGTGCAGAAGCCAAAATACAGGGGTAAAATTCAAACAGCACTTTTTACCCAAGTATATTTGCTACCATATTTCAGTCCCCTCAACCAGGAATTCGACCAGCAGGCAGGCCAGCCAACCGCCCATGTCCCCTCCCGCTGGCCAGGCTGGCCAGACTCCACCCATGCACGAATTCATGCACTGGGCCTGAATATATATACTGAGTGGCCAGATGATTATGTGTTCAGATTATTATAATAATCTGGCCACTCAGTGTATATAATGGGTTAGTTACAGGTTAGTGTTACCAAAAGTCACGTAGGGCAGTATAGCAGTGTTCACCGGGTATCTCCTGCAGGGGGTGAGGCGTGTTTACACCGAAGGCCTGGGAGAACCTCACCAGAGAGTATCACGTGAGCCCTAAGCTGGAGGATGCAAGGAAGCCATGACCAGAGCCGATGCCTCTCCATTGCTTAGAGCTGCCCTGGCACACGATGGGCATTGCACCAGCGGAGTGACAGCCTGGTGGGCACCTGGGGGCTGGGCACTCCAGGAAGAGGGGCCTGGGCACTCCAGACAGAGGGAGCAGCGGGGCAAAGGCTCTGAGGAAGGAGTGGACTGTGACTAAGACCACAGGAGGCCATGGCTGCTGGGGTGGATAGGCAAAGGGCGGTGTGCCAGGGGGAGGGCAAGACAGACAGCCAGGCTGGACGCATAGGGACGTGTGGGCCACGTGAGGGTGCGGGCCTCCCCTCAGTGAGACGGGGAACCCCTAGAGTGTTCTGGGGTTCACAGTCAGTGGTAACAGCCTCATTTGCCTCCAGCCCCGCCTTTGGAGAAAGATGTGGCACTCTCTCTCTCTCTCTCTCTCTCTCTCTCTCTCTCTCTCTCTCTCTCTCTCTCTCTCCTTTCCTTCAGTGACTGCAGTCCTGCTGTGTCATCCCCCCCCTCCCCCGCCTTGTGTTTAAAGAACATTTTATCAGTTTTATATATGTGGCACTTACAGGAAATGGTAGTTTTCAGATCTGGGGAATTGGATAACTGAGAGTTTACTTTGTTCTGACTTGATAACTTAGTTTAAACTTGAGACTATAATATAAATAGGCTTTCAAACAAGTTCTCCCAATGCAAAGGAATTCCTAAAAAGTCAATGATAGCCTCACTGGGAAAGAAGAAAAGAAAAGGCATTGGTTTAGAAAAACCATGTGGAACTCAAAGGCTAACGCGGGCCTTTGTAAGTGTATGTGAGCCACAAAGAACCAAAAGCTTCAATTTCCATAGAAATGTGGGTTTATTCTGATAGAGACATGCTGAGTACAAAGGGCTGAAGTAAATGAGTCATCGCTAACATAAAATAATAGAACATTTGGCATGACTGCCAATGGGAAGTGGGTTATGCTTTCAGTTATAAAAACATGTACTTTCTGGGAATGAGAAAAATACAATTATTTGGTTAGGCAAGTACAGTTGTTTTTAAAAAAAAATATATTTTATTGATTTTTTACAGAGAGGAAGGGAGAGAGATAGAAAGCTAGAAACGTCGATAAGAGAGAAACATCAACCAGCTGCCTCTGGCACACCCCCTACCGGGGATGTGCCTGCAACCAATGTACATGCCCTTGACCGGAATCGAACCTGGGACCCTTCAGTCCACAGACCGATGCTCTATCTCTACTGCTGAGCCAAACCGGTTTCAGCCAGTTTTTAAAGTTGAAATAATTTCAGAAACAAACAAAAAAATAGAATATTTTTATGAAAATTAAGATTTCTTTCTTGAGCATTAACTTACCAGACACTGAATAGCTGCACAAATTAATAAGTGAATAAACCTATTTCTCTTGGTCCCCCAAAGCGAAATATTTCCTGTTGCATGCACCAAACAAGTCAGTATAAGACTAACGATGTGGCCATCTGCTGCTAAAACATTCGCTGCTGGAGAGAAATGGTGCACCTGCACGTAAGGGCATAAGGAAAATGAATACAACAGGATTATAGTCATCAGTCATGGGCGAACACTAGGGCTCATTATTAATAATTAGAGGTCTGGAGCACGAATTTGTGCACCAGTGGGGTCCCTTGGCCTGGCCTGTGAGATCAGGCCAAAACCGGCTCTCCCACATCCCCTTAGGGGTCCCGGATTGTGAGAGGGCACAGGTCAGGCCGAGGGGCCCCACCAGTGCATTATTGGGGCCAGGGAGGGATGTGAGAATTTGCAAGCCAGAGAAGGACCACTGGAGGCCTCCAGGGTGTGTCTGGCCCATCTCACTCAGTCCTGATGGGCCAGATCCCAGCAGCAAGCTAACCTACCATTCAGAGCATCTGTCCCCTCTTGGTCAGTGCATGTCATAGCAAGCAGTTGATCAGCCTTAGCATATCATTAACATACTAGAGGCCCAGTGCATGAGATTCAGGGGTGGGGGAGGGTGTCCCTCAGCCCAGCCTGCACCCTCTCCAATCTGGGACCCCTCAAGGGATGTCTGACTGCTGGTTTAGGCCCTATCCTGGTGGGACATCCCTTTCACAATCAGGACTGCTAGATTCCAACTGCTCACCTGCCTTCCTGATTGCTCCTAACTGCTTCTGCCTACCAGCCTGATCACCACCTAACCACTCCCAGGCAAGCCTGATTGATGTCTAACTGCTCCCCTGCCATCCTGTTTGCCCCCAACTTCCCTCCTCTGCTGGCCTGGTCACCCCTAACTGCCCTCCCCTGCAGGGTTGATCGCCTGCAACTGCCCTTCCTTGCAGGCCTGGTGCCTTCCAACTCCCCTCCCATGCTGGCCATCTTGTGTCCACATGGGGCTGGCCATCTTTGACCACAAGGGGCAGCTATTGTGTGTTGGAGTGATGGTCAATCTGCATATTACTCTTTTATTAGATAGGATAGAGGTCTGGTGCATGGGTGGGGGCTAGATGGTTTGCCCTGAAAGGTGTCCCAGATCAGGATGGGGGTTCCGTTGGGGTTGGGGCAGCCTGAGCAAGGGGCCTGTGGTGGTTTGCAGCTGGCCATGCCCCCCAGTGACCCAAGCAGAGGTCCTGGTATCTGGAATTTATTTACCTTCTACAATTGAAAGTTTGTAGCCTGGAGCAGAGCCAAGCCTCCTGCTCGCTCTGTGGCTGGCAGCCATTTCTGTTTGGATTTGTTTACATTCTAAAATTGAAACTTTGTAGCCTTGAGGGGAGGCCTAGGCCAGCAAGGGCAGGTGGAAAGCTTGGCTTCCTCCCTTGCCAGGAAACCCAAGCTTCCCTTCTGCTCTCTGTGGCCGGTAGCCATTTTGGTTGGGTTTATTTGCATACTCACTCTGATTGGTTGGTGAACGTGGCTTGTAGGTGTAGTGGAGTGATTGCTAATTTGAATATTATTCTTTTATTAGGTTGGATTATGCTTTGGTTAGTTGAATGAATGACCAGACACTTAGCATATTAGGCTTTTATTATATAGGATTATGTATAACAGGATATTGTAAAAATTAAGCTACAGGCCCTAGCTGGTTTGGCTTGGTGGATAGAGCATTGGCCTCTGGACTGAAAGGTCCCAGGTTTGATTCTGGTCATGTTCCTTGGTTGCAGGCACATCCCCAGTAGGGGGGTGTGCAGGAGGCAGCTGATGAACGTTTCTCTCTCACCAATGTTTCTAATTCTCTATCCCTCTCCCTTCCTCTCTGTAAAAAATCAATAAAATATTTTTTTAATTAAGCCAAGGAATTTTTATTAAAATGTTCCTTACAGCCTTGGCCAGCGTGGCTCAGTGGATAGAGTGTCGGCATGTACACTGAAGGGTCACAGGTTTGATTTTGATCAAGGACATATGCCTGCATTGTGGGCTCAGTCCCCAGTGGGGTATGTGCAGGAGGCAGCTGATCAATGACTCTCTGTCATCATTGATGTTTCTATCTCTCTCTCCCTCTTCCTTCCTCTCTGAAGTCAATAAAAATATATATATTTTTAAATGTTCCTTGTATACTGTTATATTGGCTGGGCTGCAAAAATATTCATTGTGGGCCACATGCCTCGAGTTTGGCATGCTTGGTTTAGAAGAAACATGAAATTCTAGAAAAAGGTAATTTTTAAATATATATATATATAGTATTGATTTTTTTTTATAGAGAGGAAGGGAGAGGGATAGAGAGTTAGAAACATCAATGAGAAACATCCAATAGCTGCCTCCTACACACTACTGACTGGGGATGTGCCCACAACCAAGGTACAGGCGCTTGACCAGAATCAAACCTGGGACCTGACACTCTCTCCACTGAGCCAAACCAGTGAAGGTGAAAAAGGTAATTTAAACACTAGAGGGAAATGGTTAAGAGCCTGAGCCAGTCTGCCCAGGATTCACATCCTGACGTACAGCTCACCCGCTGAAGGGCCGTGGGCAAGTTACCTCCTCTCTCTTGTTCCACTCATTGGGAAGGTCATTGCCAGCAGGTTCCGAGGGGGCACAGAAGGTTTGCCCTAATACATGCATAAACATTCGCATCATGTTTTTTCCACAATTGGGCACTTCTGTCATACATTCCCTACCCCACATTCCTGGAACATAGGAAGTAGCAATATTTGAAGATGGCTTACAATTTTTAATTCATTTTTCAATTACAGTTGCCATACAAGGTGATATTACACTCAGTTGTACAACATAGTGGTTAGATGTAACTTGTTTATTTAGCTTAGAGGTGATCACCCTGACAAGTCTAGTCCACATCTGACACCATACATAGTTATTACAATATTATTAACTATATTCCCTAGGTTGTATTCTCTGTAGCATCCCCATGACTGTTTTTTTTTTTTTTTTTTTGTTTGTTTGTTTGTTTCTTCAGAGGGCCTGGGAGAGCATCACTGTTGCAGAACCACAAGTGTTCTTATAAGTGGCAATGTTAACATCTTAATCCCTTCATCTTTTCCACCCAGCCTCCCAAACTGCAGGATTCAGTTGAAGATTGAAATAGAGGTACTGTACTCCGCAGGGCCCATGGTAACTCAGCTGACAATGCTCCCCCGGGCCACCAGGGAGCGCTTTCAAAACACCGCCAGACTTGGTGGCTGAAAACCCAGTCAGTGGCTGCCAGTTGCTCTTAGGATTAACAGAAAAGATGCCTTTTGGGTTCAAATCCTAGGTCCTCCATTCCGAACTCGGAGCTAGTGACATCACCTCTCCAAACCTCTGTGTCTACGTACGTGGTCGTCAGGTGGACCAAGGAGACCGTTTCCTATAAAGCACTTGGAACAGGGTCGCTTTTAGGGCGTCCTCAGTATCTAGTAGGGGCAGCAGCATGCAGGGCCTCAGCAGGAAACAGATGGAAAATCCAAGCTGAGTGGCAGGGAAGCGTTTAATGATAGACTATTTACAGGGCGGAGGCAGGGACTTGGGGCAGCCCCAGGGCTGGGAAGACGGGAGCTTCTGTCATCCCCAGGCCTGCGTGGCCATCGTTACTCAGGTGTGCGAGGCGAGGACCTCCTGACTGGGAGGGTGGTCTTGGTGGGAGGTCAGCCCCACATCAGGAGGGAGCTAGGTTAGAAAGACCCCTCCTTTCAGTCTCTCACCAGTGTCCCCACGGACCGACCAAACAGGAAGCAAGAGGTCAAGAAAGGCCAGTGTAGCCGAAACCGTTTTGGCTCAGGTTCGATTCCGGTCAGGGGCATGCACCTTGGTTGCAGGCACATCCCTGGTTGGGGGTGTGCAGTAGGCAGTTGATCAATGTTCCTAACTCTCTATCTCTCTCCCTTCCTCTCTGTAAAAAATCAATAAAATATATTAAAAAAAAAAAGAAAGAAAGAAAGAAAGAAAGGCCAGTGTAGTCCATATAGATCGGCCCCAATATGACAGGGAAAGGCAGAGGATGGGTCTGAAAAAGCAAATAAAAAAGACCCAGCACACTCTTACTATTATTGGTCTTATTGTTAAGAGGGTAATAAGGATACTAATAATATTATAGCATTGATTTTTTAAAATTCCTCATCATGGTGTAAGAGGTCCTTGAAGGTCTGGTCCCCCTCTTCCTACCCTGTTACTCCCTCCTCCCCTACTGCTCTCTGACATGCAGAGATTGACCGGGAGGGGGTGGGAGAGAACCTTCTGGAGCGGCTCATGCTCTGACAGGGACAGGGTTGGCACAGGTCTGCTCATCTGTCATAAGTCCTTTCACAGTGCACTTAGCCTTTGTGCATCTCACTGTGCATAAACTTTACCTGAAAACTAAACAAATAAGAAGGAACTAGCCAGCTTTGCTCAGTGGATAGAGCATCAACCTGTGGACTAAAGGGTTCCAGGTTCGATTCCAGTCAAGGGTCCCAGGTTCGATCCCAGGTTCCATTCTGGCCAAAAAAAGAAGGAACTGTAATTGAACTTTTGGCCCTCGATGATTTGGCTCAGTGGATAGAGCGTCTGCCTGTGTACTGAAGGGTCCCAGGTTTGGTTCAAGTCAAGGACACATGCCCAGGTTGCAGGCTCAATCACCAGTGGAGGGCGTGCAGGAGGCAGCCGATCAATGATTCTCTGTCATCATTGATGTTACAATCTCTCTCTCCCTCTCCCTTCCTCTCTGAAATCAATAAAAAAATGTTTTTTAAAAATTGAACTTTCTTTTTGTTTGTTTGTGTGGGTTTGTTTGTTTTTTAATTCTCGCCCTAGGAAATGCTTATTGACTTGAGAGAGAGAGGAAGTGGGGGGGAGAGAGAAAGAAACATCACTGTGAGAAAGAAACATCAATCAGTTGCCTCCAGGACATGCCCCAACCGGGAATCAAACCCACAGCCTTTTGGTGCGTGGAATGATGGTCCCAGCAGCCTCCCTGCCAGGACCGGACTCTTGTTAACGTCACACGTGGGAATTGTGTGAAGAGGAAAATGCCCTGGTGACGGCAGCTTACTTTGAATTGACGGATGGGAAGATGTGTGGGTAGGTGATGAAGCAATTAGAGTAGACTGGTGATTGTGGAATCCAGGGGATGGGTACACCTGTGCCCACTGTAAAATCACTTCAACGTTCATGTATGTCTGCCATTTTTCATGAACCGTATTTGGGAAAATATAAAACGTTGGCGAGGGCGTGGAGTCAGCACAGATATTTGGGGTGACCTGGTTAGAGGGGCCGAGAAAACAGGATTTCTCTGGGACTTTCCACAGAAACCTCGGCCACTTCCCTGCCGCTCGGGCAGGAATGCTGCCAGGGCCCAGGGCCCAGGCCCCGCTCCAGGGGAAGTCGGCCTTTCCATAGAAAACGGGGAAGGCAGAGGCGGAGGCCGCAGCCTCTGGTGCAAAACCCTGTGGCGGAGACATCTGCTGCGCATCTGAGCTCCTCTATTATTCAGTCACCAGACGTTTACTGACACCCTCCTCTGCGTCTGGCCCTGACGTGAGCAGCCAGAGCTACAAACAGCCCTGGCATTGCCCTCGGGGACTGAAATCCAGGGGCAGAGAGAGACTTGTTGTCAGAGAGAGATGATGTGACGGCATCAGGACAGTGATGGGGGAGCCCTGGGTCAGGGGAGCCCCAGAGGAGGCACCTGATCCACACCGGAGAGGGCTTCCTGGGCTGAGCAGGTGTCAGCCAGGCAGAGAGAGGCAGGAGAAGGAACTCAGAGAGGCTGGGCAGAAGCAGCAGAGTGCGGTGCTCACAGGAATGTCACCAGGGGCGAGGGTTGAAGATAAGCCAGAAGCAGTGTGCTTGATGCCAAAGGGCAGGTCTGGCCTCCAGAGCCTCGGAAGCATCTGGAACTTGTCCTGACAGCGCTGGGAAGCGGGAAAGGGGTATATACAGCTGGTGGGATGCCTTGACCTGATCCGCAACCAGGCCGGCTGCAGAGCAAGTGAGGGGGGTGGGGCCCCAGTGAGGCTGTGGTGACAAGCAACTCCCGAAGCAGCGCCTCGAAACAAACAAGGTTTATTCCTCACTCATTGGCTGACATTTGTCACGGGCTCCGAGGGCCCTCCTCCACATTGTCCTCACTCCCCACCTGGCCCTGCCCTTGGGAAGGTTGGTGGTCATGTCGACAGAGCAGAGAACATCAGCTCAAATGCTTCCACCTGGACGCACCCTTGTCTCTTCTGCTCTTGTTTCTGTGGCCGGGCAGGTCTCCTGGGTGTGGGCTAGGCGAGCCTCCGGGTGCCCAGAACAGAGGGGCCTGGCTATCGGTGACCAGGGGCAATGGCCACCGTGAGACGTGAGCGCAAACGCAGCGAGAATGGCACGTAGGCAAGACGAGGGAGCCTGGACTCAGAGGGGACGTAGACATGAATCGATTTGAGCAACATCTGGGACTCACACAGAGTTCTGTATCTGCGGGTGATCTGTCCTAATTCCTTATTCTAAAAAAATAAGGAAAGTAAAGAAAAGGAAAAAAATGAAAATTTAAAAATACAAGATAACATTTACGTGCCCAGAAGGCTTCTAAACCAGTGCCCTTCAAGAAAGACATAACATGGGTCACATGTGTTGTTTTTAACTTTTTAGGAGTCACATTAGAAAAAGCACAAAGAAACAGGTGAAATTATCGTATTTTAACCCAACACATCCAAAATGTTAGCCTTTCAGAATGTGATCTATACAATAATCATAAGGGAAGTGTTTACATTCTTTTTCTTTTTCCTACTTAGTCCTCAAAATACTGTATTTTACAGCATGTCTCTGTTCGGATCAGCCACATTTCTTTCTTTCTATTTATTTACTTTTTAAAATATATTTTATTGATTCTTTCCAGAGAGGGATAGAGAGTTAGAAACATCGATGAGAGAGAAACATCGACCAGCTGCCTCCTCAACAGCCCCCACTGGGGATGTGCCCACAACCAAGGTACAAGCCCTTGGCCGGAATCGAACCTGGGACCCTTCAGTTCACAGGCCGATGCTCTATCCACTGAACCAAACCCGTTTTGGCCAGAGGTCATTTTTTAATCAGTGGTGGCACACTATTCTGCATCTTGCTTTTTTTTTTTTTTTTTTTTCCATCAAAATCTCTCCAGATGAGTACTTACTTATAAATGTGCCTTGTGGTTTGTTGTTTTTTTTTTTTTTCCATGTGTTGCATTTAGTGTTTTGTTTTTTTTTTTAATTTTTCAATGATACTAGGCATTAATATTATATTCACTTCAGATGTAAGTGATCCTGGTAAGTCTAGTATGCATCTGACACCATACACAGTTATTACGATATGACTGACTACATATTCTCGATGCTGGACTTTAAATCCTGTAACCATTTTGTAACTGCCGGTTTGTACTTCTTGAAAAAACTGCCTTTGCTTTTTTTCACTTAGCCTCCAAACCTCTCTCCCCGCTGGCAGCCATCAGACTGTTCTCAGTATTTATGGGTCTATTCCTGTTTTGTTTGTGTTTGTTCTTTTGATCCCAGCTATAAGGAAAATCATATGGCGTTTGTTTCTCTCTCTCTCTATCTGACTTCTTTCACTTAGCATAATACCCTTGTCTTGTTGTGTTCAATGTCCATAAAAAGCATCTGACTGTCTTACCCAGTCCCCTCTTAATAAACCTCCGGGATATTCCTAGTTTTTTTTGCCACTACTGGCATTCAGATCATTTAATTCAGACCTTGTGTCAGCCATGTGAACCCATCTCTCACGATGAATTCCTCGGAAGAAAACTGCCAAGTCAAAAAGCATGCACGCCTGTCCCTGTGCAAAGCATTCCCAAACTGCGCTCAAATTCCCCCTCAGCTGCTGGCTGACTGCCCGTTTCTCACAGCGGCTTTTTGCTCTGTGGATGGCTTGCATGTTTGTTTCACGGCGAGGAGGTTTCCATGTGTTTCTTATTTACTTATTTATTTATTTATTTTTTTAGAGCTGCATTTTCATAGAGGCCTACTGAGGGCAGGACACAGGGATTTTTTTTTTTTAAACTTTATTTCCACATAACTATGCTTACAGAAAAAAAAGACAGTCCTGATTTCTAAAAATTTTCTCTCCCCGCGGCGTTTTTTTTTTTTTTTTTTTTAAGTCCCGATTTTTAAAAAAGCCACGGGACTTGGAAAGATTCTTTCCAAAAAATCGGGACTTTTTAAAAAACGGCACGGGACGCTGGAAAAATTGTTAGAAATCAAGACTGTGCCGCCAACACGATCTGGTCACCTTAGCTTAAAGGCAAAAACTTCCCAAACCCGGGGCCAGGGGTCCATGGAGCCCGAAGTCTCAGCTCAGGCCCCACTCGGAGAATCACTGTCCCGGTCCTTGGCTTAGGATGGACCCCATTTCCTACAGCAGAAGAGCGAAAGTCCCCTCCCTCCCTCCCTCCTGTCCCCCATCACACTTCAATAGTTAGTCTTAGAGTGAGAGCTACATCTAATACACCTGGTGGGGAAGAGGGGAGGGAGGAGAGGGATTAAAGAACTATATCTCCCATGAGGCCCCGTGGAAGAGACCAGGAGGCTGACCTGCACCTCTCCTCTGTGGTTTGGGGGGCACCCTAAGGCCTGGAGTTGTAAGGAGTCAGAACCACAATCTCCCCCGCCCCCCCCCCCCCCCTCCCCGCAATGCCCGAGTAGATGCTTCAAGGTTTAAAAACATTTCCCATAGCTTTGGAGGATCTTTTATATACACTTGTAATGGATGAAAAATAAGATATTGCAAATTTTTTTCTTTTCTTTTTAAAAACCATTTAAAGCATGTACCAAGTTTCTGGTCCATATCATGTAAAATAAATTAAACATAAATTGCATTCTATTAACCAATATGAGTGTATTTCTGTAAGCATAGTTATGTGAAAATAAAGAATAAAGTTAAAAAAACAAACAACACATCCCTGTGTCCTGCCCTCAGCAGGCCTCTATGAAAATACAGCAAAAAAAAAAACAAAAACAAAAAACAAAAACAAAAACAAAAAACAAACCACTTCAGAAGCATGCTAGGACAAACAACACAGCCCATCTTGTCTTCCCAATGATTAGATTCCACTGGCCCCCTCACCCCAGAGAAATGGGCAGTTGAATTCCAAATAGAGAGTGAAAGGATGAGAGAACATGACCAGAGATCCTTCTGTTTAAGGGAATATCTCCAGAAAGAAATAACATTTTAGTGAAGTCAGGAAAGACAAACCATCTATGGCAGGCATCAGCTCTCTCTGGCATCTCCACACCTTTGCCATTCAATCAAGGCCACAGAAAAGACAGCTATGATGTGTGCTGATGCTTCAGGGTCTAGAGGAGGAGAGGGCCGGATTTGAAGATCCTGTGAGGTCCAGCTGGTCATGCAGACCACCTCCCACCTGAAAGATGGTTTCTTTCGGGAAAGGATAACAAAGTCGTGCCTGCAGAGAAATCATTTTATTGCTGGGCAAGGGGTCTTGAGTTGCAGGGAAAGGATGTCACCTCTGTCACTCAGAGAATGCCTTCCATGCGTGAGATGTCTTGGCTTTCTGCCCTTCTGTTTCAAAGTCCTGACTGGATCCACGGCTGTCGGTAGGGTCCCTCAAAAGACATGAAACACGATCTTGATGTCAATGTGAATGAGTTCTATTTATTTCTTCCAATCAGCCCCCTGGAGTGTTTCTTTTCTCCATTTCTTCCTGCTCTCTGCCAGCACTACTCCCTACTCTGGCTCTCTCACACTCCCTCAAAAGACTGTGCATTGGCCCTACCTGGTTTGGCTCAGTGGATAGAACATCAGCCTGTGGACTGAAGGGTCCCAGGTTCAATTGAGGTCAAGCACACGTGCCCAGGTTGCGGGCTCAATCTTCATTGTGAATCGTGCAGGAGGCAGCCAACCAATGATCCTCTCTCATCATTGATGTTTCTATCTCTCTTTCCCTCTCCCTTCCTCTCTAAAATCAACAAAAACATATTAAAAAAAAAAAAAAAAGACTGTGCATTGTACTCTCTCTTCCCTTCCCGCCTTCTCTCCTTCTACTTTCTCTTACCCCTAATCCTCCCCAATCCTTCCTTCCATGTGCTATCTGCAATCTCTGTTTCTTCTTCCTTTTCTAATTCTCCTCTCTCCATTTTTTGCATTCTCTCTTTGTATTTTACTCTTTTTATTTTCCTCCCTTTTTTTCCTCCTGTCTAAAGTACTGCTCCTCACCCCTCCTCCTGTCCCCTTCCTCCTCCCCAGACCTCTCCACATCTCCTCTGTCCTCTCCATATCACCTGACTCCATTTCTCTATCCAGCTCTGTCCTTCCATACTCATCCCTGTCTTTTCTTCTCCTCCCCAGGCTCTCTTACCCTGTGATAGAAGGTCTAGCAGTGCTTCCAAGCTCCATCCATGTCGTAGTTGCCAGATAGTGAGCACCATATCGTCCATAAACTCCCATCGGTTGTGCATTCCCTATACAATCTGCCATTATAGATAAAGGGGAAGACACATTTGGCTCGGTCTGAAAAGTAGAAGCAAAGGGTGTGGAAATTAGCTGTGGTGAGATTGTGTTCGTCTTAGCAAGAGAAAGGGGACTTGAATGGAACACCGGGGGCTAGGTGAGGAGAGGATTCCAAATAGGAGTCAATTATGGAGATCCCCCACACGCTCCTCACATGCTTACCATCATTTCTGCAATATTTCCACCGCCCTTTATATTCTGGGTCTAGAGAACACCAATAGTTTCCAGCGTTAGCGAGCGTGCAATCAAAATATTTACTGCCATCATAGGTAAATGGGAAAGCACAGGGTTCCACTGAAAAAAGGAAGCAGGCATTATTCTCCTCACAACTCCTAGGCACCATTTGCTCTGCGGTGATTCTGGTTACTTTTATGTTCAAGCCAGCCCACCCCGATAAAGGGCTTGCGTGGCCGGAGCCCCCTGCTAAGCATTAGGGGTGTCCAGATCCCATATAGCCTGGTGCCTGTCCTGTGACAGTTGTAATGTCCCTTGACATTATTTACCCAGAGACATTTATTTCTTGTGGGCTTTGGAGTTCCAGGAGACAGATAAGTTTGCCAGACCAAAAAGCAGCCTGATATTGGATTATAATTTCTTTTAATCCTTACCCAACTATATGTTTTTATTGATTTTTAGACAGACAAGAAGAGATGAAGGCAGACACAGAGAGAAACATCCCTCAGTTGCCTCCCATACCGGTCCAGATAGGGGATCAAACCGGCAATCTATAAGTATGTGCCCTGAGACCAAATCGAACCCACAACCTTTTGATGACCCTCCAACCAACGGAGGCACCCGGCCAGGGCTAGGATCATAACTCTTTATACCCTGCTGACTTGTTGTGTCTGGAGCTGTGGTTTCACCCGATTCAACACCAAAAATCTAAGTCCATGTCACATTTATGAACACAGGTGATGTCTCCTTATTATCGTTAATAGTCTGCCTCACATCATTCAGAAGCCCAATTACAATCCACATTCATGGGGTAACAAAATGAGTTTCAGCGTGCACCAACTTTGGCACTTGAATAGGTTGAGGAGGAAAACTATGGAAACCAGAGAGGGCTTCGTGGCCAAGGCATCTTTGTCTTGAATGAATTCTCTCAACTGCATCACTGAACTTACTGGTGGCAAAGCTCACCTCTCTGCAACTAATGTGCCTATTTCTTTCTGTTTGAATAACCTCTGCCCCCACTCAGTCCTGCCTGTGCTTCTTGCACAGGCTCCCTGAGTAGAACACCACCCCTTGGAATGAGGCCTGATCCTGAGACTCCAGCCCCACTATCTAACAGTGGCTTGACCTTAATGGCTAAACACCTAGTGGAAGAGAGAGGGGAGAGGTGCAACTTCTCCTCCCATTACTGAGAGGGCAGTCTTAGCCCATGCATGTAAAATACCTCTGAAGAATGCTGATAGCAGTTGCCACCTAACATTAGTTTGTTTGATTTGATTATTACTTTTCTTTTCATTATTTTCCAACATTTCTTATAAAAGCGTAACATGCTAATTAGACAGGACAGCTGAACAACCTTCCAGATGTCATTCCTGACATCCTTCTGGATGAAGACACTGCAGCAGGGGGCAAAGCAAAGGTGGTTAGGGGCAATCAGGCATGCAGGCAGGTGGTTTAGGGGCAATCAGGCAGGCAGGTAAGTGGTTTGGGGTGATCAGGAAGGCAGAGTGGTTAGGGGTGATCAGGAAGGCAGGCAAGCAGTTAGGGGTGATCAGGCAGGTAGACAAGTGGGTAAAGGAAATCAGATGGCAGGCAGAGGCAATTGGGGGCAATCAGGCCGACAGACAAGCAGTAAGGGGTGATCAGGAAGGCAAAAGAGCCATTATGGGTATCAGGCAGATAGGCAAAGTGGTTAGGAGCAATCAGGTAGGCAGGCAGAGTAGTTAGGGGTTATCAGGCAGGCAGGTGAGTGGTTAGGGGCAATTATGCAGGCAGGTAGAGGAGCGGTTAGGAGCAGGAGCCAGTGGTTCCAGATTGTGAGAGGGATGTCCAACTGCTGGTTTAGGGATGATCTTCAGCAGTTAGACATCCCCTGAGTGGTCCCAGATTGTGAGAGGGTGAAGGCGGGGATGAGGGACCCCCCAGCCCATGCACGAATTTTGTGTGCCATGCCTCTAGTGTGTGTATGGTCCCTAGGTTTGGTCTGTAATGAGGGCCATCTTCCCTGGCTGCCCACAGCTGGCCCCGCACCTTACAGCCACCCACTCAGGTTTCCCTTTTGCCATCAGGCAAATGGAGCCTGTCAGCCAGGGAAAGGGATCAAGAGGTGGTTAGTGCCTCTCACAGTGATTGGTTGAGCGGTCGTTCTGATAATTGCACCAATAGGGTCAAAATTTGCAATATTACCCCTTTAAAATATAGGATATATACAGCTAATATGCGAAGTCTCCATCCATGCTTCCACAGGTCGCTATGACATGCACCAACCACAAGGTGGCAGATGCTCACTGAAGGAGTTGTGTGACACACAGACAAATGGAACCATGGACCTGGTACCCACAAAGCAACACTCAGAAGATCCCCCCAAGTGGAACACAGGCCCTGGCACCACCCCGAAGAGAGAGCCCACCAAATCTCAGCTAATGCTGCCAAGACCCCATGGCACAAAACGCAGCCCACAGCCCAGACCAGCCCAGAAACAGTAGCTGTGTGCACCAGGTAATGACATCATATAGCAAGGCCTGGCTTTCTTGCCTTAGTGATGATTAGCCTCCTTGCAGTTTCTTCAGCCCAGAAACATGACTTGCTTTATAGCCATGTGGAAACACTATACTGTAACCAAATGTCTGTGAAGCGTTTTCCTGTGCCTCATCTCATTGGATCCTCACAGACAACCTGGAGTAGGTAGATAGTAGACTCAGTGGAATTCTATTTACTTTCTTTAGCAGAGAAACGGGGATTTAGAGAGCTTAGAAACTTGAACGACTGAAAAGAAATAAGAAATGGTGGACCTTGAAAATGACTTCAAGTTTTCTCACTATGCAGAATGTAGTCAAACATTGCTGCAGTTAAAAATTTTGCCCTTTGTTCTCCATGCGTGATCTACAATAATAATCTGCTTCATGTTGATATTTACTGCTGTGTTTCTGACAATTACCTAAAAGAAAAGTTGGGGTGATTCACTGGGCTGAAAAAAAGTTTAGATAAATCAGAAAGCAAGTCTAATTAAGCAAGTTTATTCTATATACATAAAAGGCTAAGTTGACTCATGCATGTGTGATACATATGAAGCTCTTGCTGGCTTCACTCATTAAATCACAGTCGTTGTCGATTGTGAATTTGGTTAACACTTCTATTATATAGAAAGCGCAAATAGCAATATAAAATATTTCTTCTAATTAATTTCCTTTCAATGTGCATGAATTTGTTTACCAGGCCACTAGTCTGAAATAATTGGAGGAGAGAGTGTCCCAGGCTACAATTGACCTGGAAAAAATACAGGGTAGAGGAGATGGAAGGAGGAGAAGAGAGATGGATGGAGATGGTTTGAGTCCATTTGATGGCAGAAATGCTCTGCAGCTCTACCTTTTTTCACATTAAACCATTATAATTTTGTATGTGGTAAGAACACCAAGTGTGAGTTTCGTGGATCTACTCTACAGCATAGTGACTATAGTTAACAACACTGTAGTTTCTTCACATTTTGAAGGCCATTTCAATAGAAACAGGTACATGAGAAAGCTACAAGACATACCAGATTAGTAAGAATCTTACACTTTCTCATTGCAATCATACCGACAACTAAGGGTTAAATGGCCAAATGGGACTCAACTCATACCACATTAATCATGCATTTGCCCTGACAATATGGCTTCCCTGTTACCCTGAACACATACCCCTATTTACATCAAAATCTCACTGTGAACAATATATGAAACCTGTGTGTAGGGGCCCATGTCTGGAATACTGGAAAGCAAATTTAGGAGTGAGTCAGCTATTGTGCGGATCGATAGTTATTAGCACTATAAGCTTTTGAGTCAGACTAACTAGGCTTGTACTTCAGAGACTTGTTTAAAAACAACAAGTTCTTAATAGAGTTTGGCCACCCTGGGCAATGTGGCTCAGTTAGTTGGAGCATTGTCCCATACACCAAAGGGTCAAGGGCTCGATTCCCAGTTAGGGCACATATGTAGGTAGTGGGTTCAATCCCCAGTTGGGGCCCATACAGAAGGCAACTAATCAATGTTTCTCTCTCACATCAATGTTTCTTTCCCTCTCTCTCTCTCTCTCTGTCTTCCTCTCTCTCTAACATCAATAAAAACACATCCTCGGTGAGGATTTTAAAAACAGTGTTTGGCCCTTGAGGCACACTCAAGAACATTATTATTATTTACTGGATGCAACATGCACCAAATCGTGCATAGGTACAGTTCCCAAGCCTAGCCTGTGATCAAGGGTATCTTCCCCAGCTGACAGCAGCTGGTCCTGCCCCCCGCCACCACTCACCTCAGTTCCCCATTCACCATCCAGCAATGGAAGCCTGATGGCCAGGGGAGGGACCTAGAGATTGGCTGTTCCCGCCCACTTGCCAGCCCTACACCCTCTGTGTGTGGAGTGACTGGCAGGGTGTGTGCTTGGCCTAGTGCTACCCACATCCCCTAGCTTCCACCCTGGATCTGTCCCCCTTTGCCATTGATGATCAGAGCCTACTGGTGGGAGAAAGGGATTGAGATGTGGTCAGTCAACTCATAGTGACCGATTGAGCAGTCATTCTGGTTCTTCTGCCATTATGGTCTGTGGGTTTTTATTATATAGGATTATTATTAATACTAGTGGTCCAGTACACAAAATTTAATGCACAGGGGTGTTCCTCAGCCTGGCCTGAAACCTCTCTAATCTGGGACGCTTTGGGGGACGTTTAAGCTCAATCACTCTAGCAATCGGGGACCACTGGATCCTAACCGCTCACCTGCCTGCCTGCCTAATTGCCCCTAACCACTCTGCCTGCTGTCCTGCTCGCCCCAAACTATCCCCCTTGCTGGCTTGATCACCCCCAACTGTCCTCCCCTCTTGGAATGATCACCACTAACGGCCTCTGCCTCGGCCCTGCCACTGTGGCTTTGTCCAGAAGGACATTCAGGAAAGTCTCCTGGAAGGTCTCCCACTCTAATTAGCATATTACCCTTTTATTAGTATAGAGAGATGCCTGGTGCATGGGTGGGAGCCAGCTGGTCTGCCATGAAGGGTGTACCAGATCAGGGTGGGGGTCCCGTTGGGGTCAGGGCCAGTCTGAGTGACAGGCTTGGGGCAGTTTGCAGGCTGACCACACCCCCATCAGGCCTGCAATGCCCCCACGAGGGGGCATGGTCATCCGAGGCAAGGGCCAATTAAGGGTTGTTTGCAGGCCAGCCAAGCCCCCAGCTTTGTCTGGGAGCATGTCCAGAAGGTCTCTGGAGATAACCAAGATGATGGCATAGGTAAACCCCTAAACTGCTGCTTCGCACAACAATTTCAAAACTAAAACTAAAAGACAAAAAGTTTATCACCCACAACCACAGGAAAGCTGGCTGAATGGAAGTTCTTCAACTAGAAGGAAAGAGAAAAGAGCCTTGAGACGTGCACAAGCACTGAAGAGATGAAGTTCGAAGGTGCACAAACCAGGCTGGTGGTGGGCGTTGCTTTTTTCCACCTGAAGGGAGACAAACACCCGATTACTCTGAAATCCAGTTTCTGGATAGACACAGGGGACCCAAACTCCTATGGGGAGAAGATGGACTGTCTGCCATCAGGTTGGAAAGTGAGGGGGTCTTGTTTGCAGAGCTGCGCGCAGGAATAATTGTTTACTGTGCTGGGACACGTGACACGGGGACACAGTTGGAGACACAGAGATGGCTGATGGGCAGCCTTCACTGTTTGCCTTGCCCTAGCCCAGTGATACCCTGAGACCCCACCCCACAAAATCTACAAACCCTCCCAAGCACCAAGCAGCGGCTTTTGCATATGAATGGCCTTCCCTATTACACCTTATCTTAGCAAACTACAGCCCTGGTCAGACAGCTCCAAAACCTCCAAACCCCAAGCAAAGAGGAGAAAACTGTAATTATCACAATAGCTCCTGCTGGATGGCCTCATACAGTAGCTGAGCTGCACCCCATTGGAGATCGAGAATCCAGTGTACCAAGTGGTCAGCGTGAGACACCAGTTTTCAACTCCTCATATACTTAAGTGACACATTCAAGATGCAGTCTCAATGAGTACCAAAGGCCCACTGATATAAGTCCTGCCCCATAAGTGTGTCTCCAATGCAACAGTTCTTCCATTATAGACACAGCATGTCCTCACACCAATTAGCCTGGAGGTCAATTCCTCCCAGTGTACCAATAGCAATTAAGGCTTAACTACACCAAGACTTGCACTCAGCCCATCAAGGGTTGTACCCAGAGTGTCTACCTCAGGTGATTGGGGAGGCGGAACTACTGTTCTCTGTGGGTCACCTACCACACAAAGCCACTCCATCAACACAGGGAAGCAGCCAAAATGTGGAGACAAAGAAACATGTCATGAATGAAACAAATGGAAGAAAGCAAACTACTGGACATAGAGTTCAAAACCACATTTATTAGGTTACTCAAGAATCTTCTAAAAACTACCCAGAAACTTGATGAGACCTCTAAGGAGCTTAGTGAGACTTTCAAGGACCTTAATGATAATGCCAAAAAAATAGAAAAGGATCAATCAGAAATTAAGCATCACTGTCTGAAATAAAGAATATACAGAAACTCAACTGTAGATCAACGTACAGCAAGAATCGAACCAAATATCTGAAATATGAGAAGAAAAAAACAAAACAACACCAAACATAAATAACAAAAAGAAAAAAGAATCCAAAAATATGAAGAAAGTGTAAGGAGCCTCTGGGACAACTTTAAGCATGCCAACATCAGAATTATGGGGGTTCCAGAAAAGAGAGAAGAAACTATTGAAAACCTATTAGAAGAAATAATGACAGAAAACTTTCCCTACCTGGTGAAAGAAATAGACTTAATAGTCCAGGATGTGCACAGAAGCTCAAACAAAAGAAATGCAAAGATGACCACACTAAGACACATCATAATTAAAAGGCCAAGGGCAGCCGAAGCCGGTTTGGCTCAAAGGTAGTGCATAGGTCTGTGGACTGAAGGGTCCCGGGTTCGATTCCGGTCAAGGGCATGTACCTTGGTTGCGGGCACATTCCTGGTAGGGGGTGCGCTAGAGGAAGCTGGTCGATCATTCTCTCTCATCTATGTTTCTAGCTCTCTATCCCTCTCTCTTCCTCTCTGTAAAAAATCAATAAAATATATATATATTAAAAAAATGCCAAGGGCAAAAGACAAAGAATCTTGAAAGCAGCAAGAGAAAAACAGTTAGTTACCTGCAAGGGAGTACCCCTACAAATGTCAGCTGATTTCTCAACAGAAACTATGCAGTTCAGAAGGGAGTGGCAAGAAATATTCACAGTGATGAACAGCAAGTACCTACAACCAAGATTACTCTACCCAGCAAAGCTATCATTCAGAATTAAAGGTCAGATAAAGAGCTTCGCAGACAAGTAAAAGCTAAAGGAGTTCATCACCACCAAACCAGAATAACATGAAATGCTGAAGGGTATTCTTTAAGAAGAGGAAGAAGAAGAAAAGGTAAAGATAAAAATTATGAACAACAAAATGACATCAAATACATACCTACCAACAAGTGTATCTAAAAATCAAGTGAATAAAAAAATCTGATGAACAGAATGGATTGATGAATATAATAGAATCAGGGACACAGAAAGGGAGTGGACTGCCAATTCTCAGGGGGAAAGGGTGTGAGGGGTATGGGAAGAGATTGGACAAAAATCTTACATCTATGGATAAAGACAGTGGCAGGGGGTAAGGGTATGTGGTGTGGTGGGGAATCAGTTGGAGGGGAGCTATGGGGACACCTGTAATATTCTGAACAATAAAGATTTATTTATTTAAAAAAAACACAGAAGGCCTCTGGAAGGACTCCTGGTCTAATTACTGTATTACCCCTTTATAAGTATATATTATTATTAATTTTATCATTCAACCCATTTCTGGTGCACTTTCTTCCACCTCAGTCTAAGCCTCTCTCCTCTCCCTTACCTTTAATTTCAGAATTGCCCACTTGTAGAATTGCACAGGTACCAGCAAAGATAAGAAAGATCCCAGCACGCAGAGCCATAGCTGCTGGCCTTCCTGTGACTGATGAATGTCAGCTACTGCTGCCTTTTATGTAACGTGCTTCCCTCACACCACCCCCTGCAACCAGATAAGAATCAATCTCCTCAAGGCAGTGCATGTGTGTTCTAAGCCAGAGAGCATGAAGTTCAAGATTATCTCTCAGCTGAAATCACAGATCCTTGACTCACAGCTCAATGTCCCTGAGTCTCATAAGCTTAAAATGCATTAAAAATGAGGCAAAGATGTTTGTTTTAGTATTTCATGACCAGGAAAAAGGGAGAGGGAAAGATGAAAAGGACCTCTGCTCTCACAGGGTATTCAAACCCATGGATATGGACTATATCTTGGTAAAGGCCAAGGAAGTGGGAGGTGGACGTGGGCATAGAGGGAAGGGGGTCTCCTGCAATAATGTCAACATTAAAAAAATTTTTAATAAAAAAAATACCAAAATGGCCCCGCTGGTATGGCTCAGTGGTTGAACATTGACCTGTGAACCAGGAGATCACAGTTCAAATCCCGGTCAGAACATATGCCCGATTGCAGGCTTGATCCTTACTAGGGGGCTTGCAGGAGGCAACGAATCAGTGATTCTCTCTCATCATTGATGTTTCTCTCACTCTTTCTCTCCCTTCCTCTCTGAAATCAATAAAAAGTATTTTTAATACTAAAATGAATAAATAAAATTAATTTAAAAAAGAAAAATATCCATTTGATTTCCTGACTGTAGACTCCAGATTGAGAGGCCAACCAGTTCGCCTTTCAGAGTCTCTGAGAGTGTGAGAAGACAGCCATGCAATTCTCCATTTAGGAGGAAACTGAGGCTCAGGGAACTCCTCAAAGTCACAGGGTGAGTTAAAACCAATCAGCTGCCCTAGCTGGTTTTGCTTAGTGGGTAGAGTGTGGACCCGAGGACTGAAGGGTCTCAGGTCTCAAGAGCACATATCTCCATTCCAGGCTTGATACCCAGCCCTGGTCGGACATGTGTGGGAGTCAACCAACCCATGTGACTCTCTCACATCAATGTTTCTCTCTCTGTCTCTCCCCCTCCCTTCCACTCTCTCTAAAAATCAATGCAAATATATCCTTGGGTGAGGATTAACCTAGGAACATTTTTTAATAACTAAATAAATAAAACCACCAGACTCGGGGACATTTTCAGAGTAGGAGTTTCCCTGACACATTCACCCTTGACCATATTTATCTCCTCCAAAAGGCTTCCCTACCCTGGCTCAAAATTCAACTAACACTGGAAACACAGCTCATTTTCTAGACCAGAAAGGCCTAGAGCCTTCATCTACTTGTTATGAAATGTTTCTCTTCCTCTGAGCCTCAGTTTCCTCACTTGCAAAATGTAGGTCACAATCCCTTTCTCTCAGGGCTTTGAGCTGGTGTGGATGCTCCATAGACAGCAGGTGCTCTGTGAAAGCCACCTCACTCTGGTGCGAATCCATGGGCCATTTGTTTAACATAGTGAACAAAGAATAAAATACTTAGGTATGGATTTACCAAAAGAAATTTAAAAATATACTCTGCAAACTACAGCACATGGTTGAAAGACATTAAAGAAGACCTAGCCCAGCTGGCGGGGATCAGTGGTTGAACATCAACCTATGAACCAAGAAGTCACAGTTCAATTCCAGGTCAGGGCACATGCCCAGGTTGCAGGTTTGATCCTCAATAGGGGGTATGTAGGAGGCAGTCGATCAATGAGTCTCTGTCATCAGTGATATTTCTATTTCTCTTTCCCTCTTCTTTTCTCTCGTAAATCAATAAAAATATATTATTTCTAAAAATAAAAAGAATGAACTGCCCTAACCAGTGTGGGCATCATCCATGCACCTAAAGGTTCCTATTTCAATTCCCAATCAGCTCACATGCCCAAGTTGCAGGTTCCATCCTCAGTAGAGAGTGTGCAGGAGGCAGCCAATGGGTGTTTCTCTCTCATATCAATGTTTCTCACTTTCTCTCCCTTTCTCTTCCTCTCTCTCTCAAGAAAAATCAATGAAATATATTTCTAAATGATGCAATCATACCTACCACATAAATAAACCTTGAAGACATTATGCTAAGTGAAAGAAAACAGGTGCCAACACAACATGTGCTACCATTCCATTTATGTAAAATGTGCAAAATAGCAATAACCAGTTTGGCTCAGTAGATAGAGCATCGGCCTGCGGACACAAGGGTCCCAGGTTCAATTCCGGTCAAGGGTATGTACCTTGGTTGCAGGCACATCCCCAGTGGGGGCTATGCAGGAGGCAGCTGATTGATGTTTCCCTCTTATCGATGTTTCTAACTATCCCTCTCCCTCTCCCTTCCTCTCTATACAAAATGAATAATATATTTTTTTTAAATGTCCAAAATAGGCAAGTCTATAAAGACAAAATCCATCAGTGCTTGCCAAAGCCTGGGAGGTGGGAATTGGAGAACTAATGATGGACCCTGGGTTTCTCTTGCAGCAAATGAATCTGTTCTAAAATTAATTGTGATGATGAGTGCACAGCTATGAATAGACCAAAGACCATTGAATTGTATACCTTAAATCAATAAGTTGTGTGACATGTGAATTGCATTACTACAAAGCTGTTCTCAGAAACTGGCAGGTGGAAACATTTGAGATCTTGTTCCCCAGCATATGTTGTAAATTTGGCTCCACTAAACTCTTATAAGATGTATCCACAATAAAATAAACTAATGAAAATTTTAAAAACTGGGAAGGCATTCCTAAAGGTCGTTTCACATTTTACAGCAGATTTGACAGAGGCCCACATGATATCCCCGCCGCTGGATTTATGGGGGACCTCCTTCTGGCAGCCTGGTCAGGAACCTCAGAATCCAGGTCTGCTTCATGCATTTTCTGGGTAGAATGACCTTGGGGAAAGATTTTAATTGCTCTGGCCCTGTCTTGTCATCTAAAAAATGAAAATACCAATAACTTTGATCCCTAGTTTTGTTACCAGATTCAAACCAGAAAACATATGTTAATAATTAAAAGCTCCCTGGACAGTGTGGCTGAGGTGGTTGGACCATTGTCCCTGTACACCGAGAGGTGGCAGGTCTGATTTCTGATCAGGGCACATACCCAGGTTGCAGGTTCGATCATGATTGATATTCTCACATTGATGTTTCTTTCTCTCTCTCTTCCATTCTCTCTAAAATAAATAAGCATATCCCTGGGTGAAGATTAAAAAAAAATGTTCAAATGACCAAATGGAAATTTTGGAGTTTAAAAGTATGATGATGCCACCGAAACCGGGTTGGCTCATTGGTAGAGCGTCGTTCTGTGAACTGAAAGGTCCCAGGTTCGATTCCGGTCAGGGGCATGTAAGTTGGTTGTGGACACATCCCCAGTGGGGGGTGTGCAAGAGGCAGGTGATCGGTGATTCTCTCTCATCAATGTTTCTAACTCTCTATCCCTCTCTCTTCCTCTCTGTAAAAAAAATCAATAAAATATATATATCTTTAAAGTATGATGATGAAAATTAAAAACTCAGTAGAGGGACTCAAAAGCAGGTCTGAATAGAAAAAAAATGTTGGCAAACTTGATAAGTGAATAAAAGTATCCAATCTGAAGAGAAGGAGGAATAAAAATGAACAGAACCTCAAAGACCTGTGGGACACCATCAATAGAACAAAAGACACATAATGGAAGTACGAGAAGGACAAAAGAGGAAAGGGCAGAAGTAAGATCAGTTTGGGGAGTACTGGAATTTTTAAAAAATATATTTTATTGATTTTGTACAGAGAGGAAGGAAGAGAGATAGTTAGAAACATCTATGAGAGAGAGAGTCATCGATCAGCTGCCTCTTGCACTACCCCTACTGGGGATATGCCCGCAACCAAGGTACATGCCCTTGACCGGAATCGAACCTGGGACCCTTCAGTCCCCAAGCCAACGCTCTATCCATTGAGCCAAACTGGTTTAGGCTGGCATCTTAACAATGTTGTCTCTTCACCACACACATGAGATGTCTTGCCACTGATTTAGGTCTTTTTCCATTTCTTTCTACAATGCTCTGTAGACATCAATCAGGTGGATTTTATGATGTGTAAATTATACTTCAATAAAGCAAGAGTGAAAAATGAGACTAACAGGAAGATTCTTGGGTACGTACACTGGGTCCCACGATCTGGATCATTATTCAGTCAGCAGGAGAGATGGACATTGTGTTTTTCCTTTCCAGGGATTGAAGTTTCTTAATGCTAGCCAGAAAGCCCTAGGCATCTCTCCTGGAGTCCATCTATGTACTTCCTGCATCAACCTCATAAATTTTCGTCATTCCCTATCTTGCTAAGAAAACCGGGTAGACTTCTTCCCTTGTTGCTCCAAGCCTGCCTCCTCCAGCCCCAGCTTACTCGCTCTGGTCCTGACTACACCCCGGGTGGGCCTGGGTGGGATGTGATTCCTCCTCTCCTGGGCTGTGAATACATGTGATTCGATGCTGCTGTCCATCTGGTCTGTGCACTGGTGGGTGCTGTGCATGGGGTCATCTCATACTATTTAAAGTGGGGTGTCCCTCCCTGACCAATGGTGTGACCGGGAGGTGATCAGAACAAAATAGCTATTTCCTTCACAATCCTACCAGCACTGTGGAAAAAGTGGGTCAGTCCTGGCCAACAGATCTCTCTCTCTCTCTCTCTCTCTCTCTCTCTCTCTCTCTCTCTCTCTCTCTCTCTCTCTCTTAAAATCAATAACATTTTCTTTTAAAAAATAGTGGGGTCATTGGTTCACTTCTTTGGCAGCCTGCAGACCACTACCCTCCTCCTCCTAGAAGTCTATTATGACTCACTGTTTCTGCTCCCAGACCCCACACTGAAAAGAGAAAAAAGGAAAAACTGACATATCTCTCCTCTCTCTCTCTCCTCCCCTCTGCCTCTGCAAATATATCTATCTCTCAGACCTTACATAAATCTCTCTGTGATTCCAGGCTTTTACAAAATACAAGAGGTTATTTTTAATAGTCAAAGATCCTAGGAAAAGATTCACTGGAAATCTTGGCTTAATGGGGGGGCGGGGGAGGGCTGATGAAATGCAAGTGATTTCCAAATATTCTATTTTATTCTTTTAGGGGGGAAATATACAAAATGTTTGGTGTGACTCAAATATTGTGGGTTGATCTGAGTTTTAAAACTGCATTATCAACGTTTGACTGTGTTTGTGGTGGGCTTTCCACACTAGTTACTGTTATTATAGGGGTAAAAGCTACTCTTTTAGAAGAAAGTTCTAAAGATAAAATATGCAAAACTGGAAAGCTAATTCTATAGTGTTACCTTGTTCCCTTTTTGCCATTCACCATTGGCAAATGCATGACATCTTGCCTGTTTTCGAGGGAAAGCCTTATTTGTTTATTCATTATTACCCCACCTAACACAAGAAATGGATGTCTTTGTCACTCACCTAACCGGAGTCAATTACATCACTTTTAGTGGATGTGGTGTGGGGTTCAGCTGACCGTTTTCTCTTCTTTGCACCAGCACTATGCCTTCCTGCTCTAGGCCAACCACACTTAATCCTTCATGAGTACACCCCTTGGTTATTTCTCCTTTTTTTAAAAAATTGATTTTAGAGAAAAGGAGGAAAAAAAGAGAGAGGGGAAGAGAAAGAGATAGAGAGAAATCAGATGTCTCCTGAACATGCCCTGATCAAGGGTTGAACTTGAAACTTGGGTGTGTGCACTGACCCAAAATCACACTTGCCACCTTTTAGTGTACAAGATGATGCTCCAACCAACTGAGCCACACAGCCAGGGCTATTAGTCCTATTCAAGGAGACTAGCAGCCGCATAAAATAAAAGAAGTAAAAAGGGGGTTAGCACCTGACCGGCATGGCTCAGTGGTTGGGCATCGACCTATGAACCAGGAGATCACGGTTCAGTTTCAGGTCAGGGCACATGCCCATGTTGCAGGCTTGATCCTCAGAGTGGGGCATGGAGGAGGCAGCGGATCACTGATTCTGTCTCATCATTGATGTTTCTATCTCTCTCTCCCTCTCCTTTCCTCTCTGAAATCAGTAAAAACATATCTTGTTTTTTAAAAGGGGGTTAGTGAAGAGGAATGGGAGAAGAGAAAATGACAATGATGGTGATGACAAGATGGAAGCAAAGGAGGATGGTGAGAACAAGGAAGGGTAGAGAGACTGAGAAAAGCATGCAGAGGAAAGAGAGGGTGGGAAAAGAGGAAGGAAACGGGGGAGAGGGAGATGTAATATTTAATTTTTAAAAATTTATTTCAGGAAGGAAGGAAGAGGGAGAGATAGAAACATAAATGATAATTAAAAAAAAGAGAGAGAAAGAAAAGAAACATCAATGATGATGGAGAATCATCAATCAGGCTGTCTCCGGCATGCCCCCCACTGGGGGTCAAGCCTAAAACCAGGGCATATACCCTGACCCAGAATACAAACTTGACCTCCTTGTTCATAGACCAAGCTCAGCCACTGAGCCACACCCACCAGGCACGAGCTGTAATATTAACATGGAGCCCAACATTTGGTAAGAACTTGGCCACAAAGAATCTCACACAGTTCTAGTGGAAGTACTAACAGTTCAACATCCTATATAATAAAAGCCTAATATGAAAAGTGTCCAGTCATCTGGTCATCCAATCAACCAATCAAAGCAAAATATGCAAATGATATGCGTACACTCTCTATAATGTGCACTGACAACCAGGGGGCAGATGCTCCAACTGGTAGGTTAGCTAGCTGCTGGGGTCCGGCCCATTGGGACTGAGAGAGATGGGCCAGATGTGCCCTGGAGCCCTCCCACGGTGCCTCTCCAGCCAGACTGGCCTGTGCTCTCTCGCAATCTTGGACCCCTCGGGGGATGTCAGAGAGCCAGTTTCAGCCCAATCTCACAGGCCACTCTCCTTGGGAGAGTGCCAGATGCAGGGCTCATGGCTGGTGAGTGCTGCTATGACCGCATGAGTCTCTCCCAGTTGGTACTGATTGGGTGCGAGCCTGCTGCAGGGGCCAGAATGAGCGGGAGCAGCAGGTAGAAGCTGCAAGTGGCATTGGATTACAGGTTTTGGCCCAATCCCTGCAGGCCACCCAAAAGGGCCTGTGCACAAATTTGTGCACTGGGTCTCTAGTCTATATGTGTAAAAGGCTAAGTGACTGGCCACGCATCCATCTGACTGTCTGGCTGCATATGATGCAAACTGGCAATTTAAAAATATATATTGACTCTCACATGCATGATACATATAAAACTCTTGCTGGCTCCAGTCACATGCGACACCAGAATGCATCTGAAGACCAACTATTGGCACAAAAGATTGCACCTTAACATAATCGAAGCTGAAGTATTAACACGATCTCTGGAATGAGAGGTTCTGACTCCAAGAATTGATTTGACCCTGTCTGACACTGGCCTCCCATTTAAATTAATTCAAAGACACTTTCCCATGATGCCAGCATATGCGATGACTATTAATAAATCATAACGACAAACTCTAGACCGAGTAGGAATATTCATCAGACATGGTCAGTTATATATTGCTTTCTCTCCAGTTCAAAGAGCATGTGGCAAAGTTAAAGTTGTAAATACTTCATCCCAAGGGAAATTAGTCAAGCATTCTGAAAGTGTTTTACTCTTATGTGGTATACAGGGAGATATAAGAATAAGTTTAATCAATTTATCAGTCATTGTTTTTATCAATGTTGGTTTTTTTAAATGTAATAATTCTTTATTGTCCAGATTATTACAATTGTTTCTTCTTTTCCCCTCAATAGGTCCCCTCCATGACGTTCCCACTCCACCCTCTGCCCTAACCTCCCACAACAGTCCTCATCCATAAGTTTACAATTTTCGTCCAGTCTCTTCTGTACCCCCCTGAGAATTATCAATACCTTTCCATTCTATGTGCCTGATTCTATTATATTCACCATTTATTCTGTTCCTCATATTTTTAATTCACTTGATCTTTAGATCCACTTGTTGATAGATATGTGTTTATTGTTCATAATTTTTATCTTTACCTTTTCTTCTTCTTCCTCTTCTTAAAGAATACCCTTCAGCATTTCATATAATTTTGGTTTCGTGGTGAACTCCATTAGCTTTTTCTTATCTGTGAAGCTCTTTATCTGACCTTCAATTCTGAATGATAGCTTTGCTGAGTAGAGCAATCTTGATTGTAGGTTCTTGCTATTCATCACTTGGAATATTTCTTGCAACTCCCTTCTGGGCTGCATAGTTTCTGTTGATAAATCAGCTGACAATTATATGAGTGCTCCCTTGTAGTAATGAAATGTTTTTCTCTTGCTGCTTTTAATATTCTCTCTTTGTCTTTACTCTTGGCATTTTAATTATGATGTGTTGGTGTGGTCCTCTTTGATTTCCTCTTGATTGGGGTTCCGTGGGCTTCCTGGACTTTTATTTTATTTTTAAAATATATTTTATTGATTTTTTACAGAGAGGAAGGGAGGCGGAGGGAGAGTTAGAAATGTCGATGAGAGAGAAACATCGACCAGCTGCCTCCTGCACACCCCCTACCGGGGATGTGCCTGCAACCAATATACATGTCCCTGACCGGAATCGAACCTGGGACCCTTCAGTCTGCAGACCGACGCTCCTCCACTGAGCCAAACCGGTTTCGGCCTTCCTGGACTTTTAAATCTATTTCTTTCACCAGGTGAGGGAAGTTTTCAGTCATTATTTCTTCAAATATGTTTTCAGTATCTTGCTCTCTCTCTCTTCTTCTGGCATCCCAAAAATCCAGATGTTGGTACACTTGAAGTTGTCCCAGAGGCTCCTTACACTATCTTCGTATTTTTGGATCCTTTTTTCGTTTTGCTTTACCAGTTGAGTGTTTTTTCCTTCTTTGTATTTCAAATATTTGACTTGATTCTTGCATTCCTCTAGTCTGCTGTTGGGTCTCTGGATAATATTTTTTGTTTCAGTCAGTGTATGTTTAATTTCTAGTTGGTCCTTTTTCATATACTTAAGGATCTTGTTAAATTTATCGGCCTTTTCTAGGAAATTCTTGAAAAACCTTATAACAATGGTTTTGAACTCTATATCCAGTCGTTTGCTTTACTTCATTCTTTCATTTGTGATCTGTTTTCTTGTCTCAGCATTTTCACGGCTACCCTGAGTTGGTAGGGTGGCTTTGTGTGGTATGTGTTTTATATGGTCCAATGGGTCGGCCTCCCAGTTACCTGAGGTGGACACTCTTGGTGCACCCCTTTGTGGTCTGTGTGTACACCCTTGTTGTAGTTACATCTTGATTGTTGTTGGTATCACAGGGAGGAATTAACCTCCAGGCTAATTGACTATGAGGACCCGCTCTGTGTATAATGGAAGAATTGCTGTGCTGGAGACATGCTTATGGTGCAGGACTTGTTTCAGTGGGCCTTTGGTGGTCACTGAGTCTGCCTCTTGAATGTGTCACTTATGGATATGAGGAGTTGAAATCTGGTGTCTCATACTGACCACTAGGTACACTGGTTTCTGGATCTCCAATGGGGTGCAGGTCACCTACTGTCTGAGGCCACCCAACAGAAGCTAGAGCAAAAACTATAGTTTTCTCTTCTTACTTGGTGTTTGGAGGTTCTGGAGCTGTCTGACTGGAGCTTCAGTTTGTTTGGTTAAACTGCGATAGGGCAGGTCATTTATATGCAAAAGCCACTGCGTGAAGCTTGGGTGAGTTTGTAGATTGTTTGGGGCAAAGTCTCAGGGTGTCACTAAGCTATGGTGTGGCAAATATCTGAAATTTTGGGGTACCAGAAGAAGAGAGAGAGCAAGATACTGAAAACCTATTAGAAGAAATAATAGCAGAAAACTTTCCCCACCTGGTGAAAGAAATAGATTTAAAAGTCCAGAGAGAATGCAAAACCCCAAATCAGAGGAATCCAAAGAGGACCATACCAAGACACACCATAATTAAAATGCCAAGGGCAAAAGATAAAGAGAGAATCTTGGAAGCAGCAAGAGAAAAATAGTTAATTATCTACAAGGGAGTACCCATATGCATGTCAGCTGATTTCTCAACAGAAACTATGCAGGCCAGAAGGGAGTGGCAAGAAATATTCTAAGTGATGAACACTAAGAATGCTGAAGGGTATTCTTTAAGAAGAAGAAGAAGAAGAAAAAGGTAAAGATAAAAATTATGAACAACAAAAAGACATCAAATACATACCTATCAATAAGTGAATCTAAAAATCAAGTGAATAAAAAGTCTGAGGAATAAAATGGACGGGTGAATATAATGGAATCAAGAACATAGAAAGGGAGTAGACTAACAATTCTCTAGGGGAAGGGGTCTTAGGTGTGTGTAAAGTGGACAAAAATCTTACATTTATGTTTGTGGACAGTAGTGGGGGGTAAGGCATATGGTAAGGTGGGGAATCAGGTGCAGGGGAGCTATGGGTGGGTGGGGAGAAAGGGAAACACCTGTAATAATCTAAAGAATAAAGATTTATTTTTTTAAAAAGAAAATAATAATAAAATAAAATGCTATATTGATAAATTTTAAATAACTCCTCATTATTAATAAATATCTTCAAAACAGAAACAAAATAGTTCTTTAACTGGCTAAGAAATATCTTTTCCAAATCAACAGCCAGCATCCTAATTAATGGTGAGACACAAAAGATGTTATTATTATTATTTTTTAAAAAATATATATTTTATTATTTTTTTTGGTGTTTTTATTTTATTTTATTATAATATATTTTTTATTAAATTATTATTTTTGTACATATACCATTGCCCCCCCGTACATACCCTCCCTCCCCTAGTTTTGTGTCCATTGTTTGTACTTATATGCATGTATACAAGTCCTTCGCTTAATCTCTTATCTCCCCCAGATCTCCCCAACCTCCCCGCTGTAATTTGACAGAGCTTGTTGATTTACTGTCTCTCTATATATCTTTTGGTTCTTCAGTTTATAATGTTCTTTATCATCCATAAATAAGTGAGGTCATGTGGTGTCTCTCTTTCATTGACTGGCTCGTTTCACTCAGCATGATGTTCTCCAATTCCATCCAGATTGCTGCAAATGATGAGAATTTTTTATTTTTAATGGCTGCAAAATATTCCATTGTGTAAATGTACCATAGTTTTTGGATCCAATCATCTGCTGATGGACACCTAGGCTGTTTCCAAATCGTAGCTATTGTAAATTGTGCTGCAATGAACATAGGGGTGCATATATTCTTTCTGATTGATGTTTCTAGCTTCTTGGGATATATTCCTAGGAGTGGGATTACTGGGTCAAATGGGAGTTCCATTTTCAGTTTTTTGAGGAAGCTCCATACTGTTCTCCACAGTGGTTGCACCAGTCTACATTCCCACCAGTGATGGTTTCTCCGCAACCTCGCCAACACTTGTCTTTTGTTGATTTGTTGATGTTGGCCATTCTGACAGGTGTGAGATTGTACCGCATTGTTGTTTTGATTTGCATCTCTCAGATAATTAGTGACTTTGAGCATGTTTTCATGTGCCTCTTGGCCTTCCTTCTGTCTTCTTTTGAGAAGATTCTATCTAGATCCATTGCCCATTTTTTAATTGAGTCATTTATCTTCCTTTTATTAAGTTGTGTAAGCTGTCTGTAGATGTTGGAGATTAAACCTTTATCAGTGATAACATTTGCAAATATGTTCTCCCATACAGAGGGCTTTCTTGTTGTTTTGTTAGTGGTTTCCTTTGCTGTAAAAAAGCTTTTTATTTTGATGTAGTCCCATTTGTTCATTTTCTCTTTAGCTTCCATTGCCCTAGGAGCAGTATAAGTGAAGAAGTTCTTTCAGCATGTGTCTGAGATTTTGCTGCCTGTGGATGCCTCTAGTATCAATATTTTTATGGTTTCCCGTCTTATGTTTAAATTCTGTATCCATTTTAAGTTTATTTTGTGTATGGTGTAAGTTGGTGATCCAGTTTCATTCTTTTGCATGTAACTGTCCAATTTTCCCAACACCATTTATTGAAGAGACTGTCTTGACTCCATTGTATGTTCATACCTCCTTTGTCAAATATTAACTGAGCATAGTAATTTGGGTTGATATCTGGGTTCTCAATTCTATTCCATTGATCTATATGTCTGTTCTTGTGCCAGTACCAGGCTGTTTTGAGAATAATGGCTTTGTAATACAGCTTGAAGTCTGGTATTGAGATCCCTCCTACTTCACTCTTCTTTCTCAGGATTGCTGTGGCTATTCAAGGTCTTTTATTGTTCCAAAAGAACTTTTGGAGTGTTCTTTCTAGTTCAGTGAAATATGCCATTGGTATTTTAATGGGCAGTGCATTGAACGTATATATTGCTTTAGGAAGAATGGACATTTTGATGATGTTGATTCTACCAATCCATGAACATGGTATGTTCTTCCATCTGTTTACATCTTCCTCTATCTCTTTTTTGAGTGTCGTGTAATTTTCCGTGTATAGGTCTTTTACCTCCTTAGTTAAGTTTATTCCAAGGTATCTTAATTTTTTTTTTTGTGTGATGGTAAATGGGATTGACTTTTTAGTCTCTGTTTCTGTAATTTCACTGTTGGTGTATAGAAATGCCATAGATTTCTTGGTGTAAATTTTGTATCCTGCTACATTGCCAAATTCATTTATTAAGTCAATTAGTTTTTTAATGGAGTCTTTTGTTTTTTTTTTATGTACAATATCATGTCGTCTGCAAATAAGGATAACTTTACTTCTTCTTTTCCAATTTGGATGCCTTTTATCCTCCTCTTGTCTAATTGCAATGGCTAGTACTTCCATTACTATGTCAAACAGGAGTGGTGAGAGTGGGAAACCCTGTCTTGTTCCTGTTCTTAGAGGGAATGGTTTTAGTTTTTGCCCATTGAGTATGATGTTGGCTGTTAGTTTATCATATATAGCTTTTATTATGTTGAGGTATGATCCTTGTACTCCCACCTTGTTCAGAGTTTTTATCAGGAAAGGGTGTTGTATTTTATCAAATGCTTTTTCTGCATCAATTGATATGACTATATGATTTTTATTTTTCAATTTGTTTATGTGATGTATCACGTTTATTGATTTGCGGATATTGTACCATCCTTACATTCCTGGAATAAATCCTACTTGGTCGTGGTGTATGGTCTTTGTGATGCGCTGCTGGAGCTGATTTGCTAGAATTTTGTTGAGGATTTTCGCATCTATGTTCATGAGGGATATTGGCCTGTAATTCTCTTTCATTGAGTTGTCTTTATCTGGTTTTGGTATTAGGGTGATGCTGGCTTCATAGAAGGAGTTTGTAAGTGTTCCTTCCTCTTGTTTTTTTTGGAATAGTCTGAGGAGGATAGGTTTTAGTTCTTCCTTGAATGTTTGGTAAAACTCTCCTGTGAAGCCATCTGGCCCTGGGCTTTTGTTTGCTGGAAGCTTTTTTTTTTTTTTTTTTAATATATATATTATTGATTTTGTACACAGAGGAAGGGAGAGAGATAGAGAGTTAGAATCATCGATGAGAGAGAGAGTCATCGATCAGCTGCCTCTTGCCAACCCCCTACTGGGGATATGCCCGCAACCAAGGTACATGCCCTTGACCAGAATCGAACCCGGGACCTTCCAGTCCCCAAGCCGACGCTCTATCCATTGAGCCAAACCGGTTTCGGCATGCTGGAAGCTTTTTGGTGACTGTTTCAATTTCTTCCCAAGTCACTGCTCTATTGAGATTTTTAGATTCTTCCTGATTGAGTTTTGGAAGGTTGTATTTCTCTAAGAATATGTCCATTTCCTCCAGGTTGTTCAGTTTGTAGGAATAGAGTTGTTTGTAGTATTTTGTAACAATCCTTTGTATTTCGGCGGGGTCTGTTGTTATTTCACCTCTTTCGTTTCTGATTTTGTTTATTTGGGTCCTCTCTCTTTGTTTCTTGGTTAGCCCGGCTAGAGGTTCATCTATCTTGTTTATCTTTTCAAAGAACCAGCTCTTGGTTTTGTTGATCTTATGTATCGTTTCTTTGGTCTCTTTGTCATTTATCTCTGCTCTAATTTTTGTTATTTCCTTCCTTCTGCTTACACTGGGCTTTTCTTGTTGCTCTTTTTCTAACTCTTTGAGTTGTAGAGTTAGATCATTTGTTACCATTTTTTTCTAGTTTTTTTTGCAATAGGCTTGTAGGGATATAAACTTCCCTCTCAAAACTGCTTTTGCTGTGTCCCATAGATTTTGGATTGTTGTGTTTTCATTGTCATTTGTTTCCAGGATGTTTTTAATTTCTTCCTTGATTTCTCTGGTATCCCAGTCCTTGTTTAATAGCATGCGATTTAGTCTCCATGTGTTTGATTTCTTTGGATTATTTTTATTGTAGTTAATTTCCAGTTTTATGTCATTATGATCTGAGAAGATGCTTGATATGATTTCTATCTTCTTGAATTTGAAGAGACTTTGCCTATGTTCCAAAATGTGGTCTATCTTTGAGAATGTCCTATGTGCACTTGAGAAGAATGTATATTCTGTGGCTTTGGGATGGAATGTTCTGAAGATGTGGATTAATTCCATCTGGTCTAGTGAGTCATTTCGGATTGATATTTCTTTGCTGATTTTTTGTTTAGATGATTTGTCCAAGGGTGACAGTGGGGTATTAAAATCTCCTACTATGATCGTATTGCTATTAATCTTTCCCTTAATGTCCTCCAGCAGTTTTTTTTTTAATGTAATTGGGTGCTCCTGTATTGGGTGCATATATATTTACCAGGGTTATTTCTTCTTGTTGGATTGCTCCCTTTAGTATTATGAAGTGGCCTTCATTATCCCTTGTTATGTCCTTCACTATGAGATCTATTTTGTCAGATATAAATATTGCTACACCAGCTTTTTTTTTTTCATTTCCATTTGCCTGGACACCCTTTTTCCATCCCTTCATCCTCAGTGTGTGTGCATCTTTTTTTCTGAGGTGGGTTTCTTGTAGACAACAGATGTATGGGTCTTGTTTTCTTATCCAATCTGTTACCCTATGTCTTTTGATTGGAGCATTTAAACCATTTACATTTAATGTTATTAATGATAGGTACTCATTTGACTCCATTTTTATTCTATATTCCTGTGTTCCTTCTTCGCTTCCTATTTCTTTATTTCTACAGTAGACCCTTTAGCATTTCTTGCATTGCTGGTTTGGTGGAGATAAATTTCTTTAGTCTTTTTTTGTCTGTGAAGCTCCTGATTTCCCCTTCAATTTTGATTGATAGCCTTGCTGGGTACAGTATTCTTAGATGCAGACCCTTTCTTTGTATGACTTTGTATATTTCATCCCATTCCCTTCTGGCCTGATAAGTTTCTTTTGAGAAATCAGTTGTTAGTCTGATGGGGGTTCCTTTATATGTAACTTTCTGTCTCTCTCTGGCTGCTTTTAAGATTCTTACTTTGTCGTTGCTGTTAGCCAACTTAATTATAATATGTCTTGGCGTCGGTCTTCTGGGATCCATTTTGCTTGGGACTCTGCGAGCATCTTGGATTTGTGTGGGTTTTTTCTTCCCTATCTCGGAAAAGTTTTCTGTCATTATTTCTTGAAATACGTTTTCCATGTCTACCTCAGTTTCCTTTCCTTCTGAACCCCTATTATTCGAATATTGTTTTGTTTTGCATTGTCCCAAAGCTCCCGTAAGCTCTCCTCCTGCTTTTTAATTTTTTTTCTAGAAGCAGCTTTAATTGGGTATTTCTTTCCATCTTGTCTTCTAGCTCACTGATGTGGTCCTCTGCTTCTTCTAGTCTGCTCTTGATGCTTTCTATTGAGTTCTTCATAGTAGTGATGTCATTTTTCATTTCTTCTTGCGTCATCTTCATTTCCTCTTGGTTTTTCTTCTTTTCCTCTTTGGTCTTACTCATATTGTCAAATTTGTCTTCCATTCTTTTTAGCCATCTTATGATCATTACTCTGAATTCTTGCTCTGGTAGGTGCTTGCCTCTAACTTGTTTACTTCCTTTTCTGGTGATGCCTGCTTTTCTTTCATTTGTGGGATGTTTCTTTGTCTCCCCATGGTCTTTCTTTTCAGGATGTCTCTCTCCTGCATTGATTTAAAGGCACAAAATACAACACAACCAGGTACAACACACAAGGTACTGAACAAAAATGTGTTTGCAATATTAATAACTTCCAATAAATGTAACCACCAGGGAAAGGCAAATTAGGGAATAGGAGAGAAAGAGGGAGAGTAAAAAGAGAAGAGGGAGGGAGCAAAAGAAAAAGATAGGAAAAAGAGTGTCAAAATGAATTTGGGAAACAGAGAGAAGAGAGAGAGAGAGAGAGAGTGAGAGAGAGAGAGAAGGAGAGAGAGAGAGAGAGAAAGAGAAGGGGAATAAACTATATATATGTGGAGAGAATTTCAATTGAACAACCACTAACCCCAATAAATGCTGTCAGCAGTACCTGGAGAATCATACAATCTACAACATCCCCTAATTTCCAGCACAGGAATGGAAAACAGAAGTAATAGAATAACAACGAACAAAAACCAATCAAATAAGAAAATACCGAGCAACAGCAACAACAAAAGAATAAGCAAAATACTCTCACTAAAAAGCATAAAAATACAATATAGTCATCATTCCCCCAAACAGCATCAAAAGAACCATGAGGAAAACAATTTTTTTTTTTTTTGCTAGTTAATACAGCTCAGAGAGGGGTGTGCATGCACTTGGCACAGGGGATTGGAAATTAGATATATAAGAAGGGTAGAAATTTTAGCTGGGGGGATACAGAAAGAGTAAGGAAATCTAAAGCAGGAAAGGGTTTAGATAAACAGGATAGTAAAAGGGGGAAGGGTAGAAAGAGAATGATGGTGTAAAGGTCGTGTTGAGTTAGGGTTAAACAATGTTAAAGGAGAAATGAAAATAAAATGATGAACACTAATTCCAATGTAAAATAAAGAGAAAATAAAATGGCACTTAAAAAATTAAAATATCAGTATTAAAAATGCTTATTGAACCTAAAAATGTAATAATTAAGAAGTTAAAATCTAGTGAGGAAAAATGGAAAAAAATTGTTTCTTAAGTAAAAGTTGCAAAAAATGAAAAAATAAAAAATAAAAAATAAATTTAGCAAAAAAAAAAAAATGTGCAGTTGTGAAGTCCATTTACTTCTGTTATTCTATTTGACACGCCCATTTTTCAGTCCAGACCGTATTGCAGTTCCCTGCGTTCTGCTACACCTCAGTGCCGATTCGTTAGTTTCTTGGTTTTTGATCAAATAAAACTAATAATAAACAGAGTCAGTTTGTACTCCAGACCCTAGGTAGCAGTGTATATGGATTGATGTCCCGTCCTTTTGGCTGCTCTAGCCTTCTTTTTCTGTGGCACTCAATACCTGTTTTTTTTTTTTGTTTTGTTTGTTTGTTTGTTTGTGTTTTTTTTTTTTTTTTTTTTTTTTTTGCCTCGGAGCTGAATCCTGGATGATTTCTCCCTGCTCTGCTTCTTAGTTTCCAGAAAAGCAGTTTCCCCCTGCTGTCTCTTAGGGTCAGCCAATCTGGGTGATCTCTCCTTTGTAATCAGAAGCAAAGTGTTGCAGGGGAACCAGTCTAGGTGCACGATGGGCGAGTCTGCACGCACTTACAAACAGACTGCTTTCCAACTCCTCTGTTCTCCCACCGTGTCGGATCAGAATGCATTGCTCCCTAGAGAACCCCACTAGTAGCAACCTTGGGGACCCCCGTCCACTCTCTCGAATCACGCCAGACCCAACAGTGGGGCCTTCTGTGGACGCAGATTTCCGGGGTCCCAGCGGGCGCTTTTTTTTTTTTTCTCTGCTGCCCCAGCGGCTACGCGGTCACTGCAGGGGCCGCTTTCACTTTCGCTGTTGGGACACAGACACCCCGCGTTATCCCTGGCAAAATCCAACGTTTCTGTGGAATCCGCGTGTCCGCGCCGGTCGGTCAGCCTCGATTCTTAACAATCTGTTCTGTGTCCCTTGGCGTTTTAAAAGAGTCCCCGCACTGGGTCACCCCAGGCAGGATTCTCGCTGCAGCCACAGCCTTCTTTCGGCGCAGCTCGGCATGGGGCGCGGGGCACGCAGCTGCTGCAGTTGCTGCCGGTGCAGCGGGGACCCAGAACCCTCGCGTTATCCCCCAAAACTCTGACCTTTCCGTGGGTGATTAAAGAACTCCCTTGAATCCACGTGTTTGCGCTGATTGGGCCATCACAGCTGCTCAATGATGTCTCTGCTGTGGGTTTTCCAGGCCTCAGAGAATATCCTCCTTTCCTGGTAAGATGGCACAGCCTCCCCTCTGAGCCCGTAGCTCCAGGAGAGGTCGCCGCCACCGCTGCTGCCACCCCCGCCGCAGTACTGGCCGCTTGGTCAGGAAATCCTGTCCAGCGGGCCCTTCCTTACCTTCCTTTATAGTTCTGCCGCAACTTAGCTGCCAATCAATATTCCCCGAGCGACTCAGAAGCTGCTTCTATCTATTCTGGGACCAGGGTCAGAACAAGTTCGTCTGTTCGGTCCCATCTTGTCCCAATAATTGAGACGTGTGGTGTTTTTAAAATTGGGAGGCATATCTAGGCTGCGGTGGCCTCCCATGAGGAGCAAAGCATCTCAACCCCACACCAGCCCAGGGTTCCAGAACTGGGGAGATTAGTCTCTGTAACTTCAGGCTGTTAAAATGAGTGGAGAGCTATTTTATTAATTTTTTAAAAAACATATTTTATTGATTTTTTTTTTTACAGAGAGGAAGAGAGAGGGATAGAGAGTTAGAAACATCGATGAGAGAGAATCATCGATCAGCTGCCTCTTGCACACCCCCTATTGGGGATGTGCCCACAACATAGGTACATGTCCTTGACCGGAATCGAACCCAGGAACTTTTAGTCCACAGGCTGATGCTCTATCCACTGAGGCAAATCGGTTTCGGCTATTTTGTTGATTTTTTACAGAGAGGAAGGGAGAGAGAGATAGAGAGCTACAAACATCGATGAGAGAGAAACATCGACCAGCTGCCTCCTGCACACCTCCTACAGGGGATGTGCCCACAACCAATGTACATGCCCTTGACTCTTCACTAAGTAAGCCAACTTTACCTCAACAGAGTGAGCTTTGGATTTTCAAAAGGACTGTCTCCCCTGCTGGAGCTGTAACACCAGGGCCAAGCCAGCGCACCAGCCTCGCCTGGGCCACTTGGAAATGAGCTGTCTCACAGCTAAGCTGTTTCACCATTGAGCTGTATCCACAATTGAGCTGTTTACACTGAACCAAGTTTCCCCTCTCCCCACTGCACCCCAAATTGGGAACTCCTGTTGGAGTTAAACTGGCAGCAGCAACCTTTGGTTGACAAACCTCAAGAACAAATGGATGGGTGCTGTATTTTGGGTTGCAAGGAAGGCAATAAAGAACATTCATATAGGTATTAGAGACATTTTACAAATACTAAAGCACAATCTTTAAATTCTCAAGGTTTTTCTTTCCTATTACTAAACAATGTGTGAGGCAGAGTTCTCAGCCCAACCCCAATCCTAAGGCCTAGAGGACATTGGTCACTTGCAAGAGTCCCACGTTTGGGCTCCAGTTGTGAGTGTCCCCCCACCCCACCCCTATGACCCGCATTGTTCAGGGTTCATGTTCAGGGTTCTGGTTCTGGAGGAGGCCGAACACAAATGAAAGAGACTAGAAAATAATAATTTGGCGATATTGGGGCTGGGCAGAAGCCAAACTCTAGGGGGAGGACTTTGCTTTGCTCTGGCCTTGTGATCCCTTTTATTAAGGTTTGGGATCCACCCATAGCTAGTAATAGCCAATCAGCAAGGATTTACATAGTACTAATATGTGGAAGCTGCTTCAGCTACCATTGTCTCAACTAGACATTGAGTGGTTGGCTCTGACTTTTCAGAGCTTCAAGGTTGACCAGCCTTCTGGGTTCATTGTCCACACCTTTTAGCTAGTGAGGACAATGGGCAGCTTCTGACAGTCACTGTTCTATACCATCAGGGGGTATATGGTTTCCCACCTGAGAAATTGTGACTGCCCCTCCATCAGACCTCTTCTCAAGCCCTGGCTGCTGTAGCTCAGTAGGCGAAAGCATCATCCTATGCACTGAAAGGTGGCCGGTTTGTTTCCTAGTGAGGGACACACCCAGGTTGCAGATTTGATCCTTGTGCGGGGCATGTAGAGGGAGGCAACTGATCAATGTTTCTCTCACACATCTCTGTTTCTCTCATTCTACCTTGCTCTCTTCCTCTCTCTCCCTTTCTCTCTTTTTCTCTCCCTCTCCCTCTCTCTCTAAAAATCAATAAAATAGAGACCCCGAGGGGAGGGGGGTAATTAAGGGGAAGGTAACACATGCATAGCTTCCTCCATTAGCAACTTCTTGCACTGGATTGAAACATTGGTTGCAAATGATGAATCTGTGTTAGGGGAAGAAATATAATATTGGGAACTAGCTATTAATTATTAAAAATATATTAATTATGCTTTGTTAACCATGATTGTTTAGTTCTGATTAAAGAAAGCACATTCTAACTTGGATGGGAGTTGTACACCCATTCCTCAACCCCCATACCTGGTAGTAATTCTTGGACCTTGGAGTCAACCTTGGAATGTGGTCCTATTATCATGGAAAGATTGCCCAAACAATGAGGTGCCACCTGAGCCTACAGTGCTTGTAGTCTGTTACCATTATACCTATATTTATCCCCTTTGCCTAGTTCCCCATGTAATCTTTGTCTTACCCCATATAAGCAGCTGGTATGGGTGGGGGGTGGGGGTTACAAAGCAGATTTTCAAGGATGACCTGCTCTTCTACCCACACTGCCAGTATTATTGGAATAAATGCTCAAATATGATTCAACCCTGTGTACTTCATTGACTCAAGTAGTGACCAGCAGCCCAGACCTTTGGGTTGCCAGGGTTCAGAAATGTAAGTATATACTGCTTTACTGCTCCAGGAAGAGAAAGGAAGCTTTCCTCCCTTGCACAGCAACTCAGCTGATGGGAAACCATCACCCCCCTGAACTCTCGCTTTCCTCCAATGGACTTTCTTTCCAAAATACCCTTCCCAGCTTCCTCCTTTTTCTCTAAGAGCAGCATTCCTCTCTTTTGCCTGTTGGACTTGCCTATGGTTTTTACAGCGAACCCCGAAACACTCTGGAGGCTCCCCTTCTCATTGAGGGGAGGCCCACACCGTATCATGGCCCACACGTCCCTGTGCGTCCAGCCTGGCTGTAGGTCTGGCACTCCCTCTGGCACAGCGTCCTTTGCCTATCCACCCCAGCAGCGCTGGCCTCCTGTGGTCTTAGCCACAGAGTTCACTCTTTCCTCAGAGCCTCTGCCCCGCTGCTCCCTCTGCCTGGAGTGCCCAGCATCCAGGTGCCCACCAGGCTGTCACCGCACTGGTGCAATTCCCATCATGTGCGAGGGCAGCTCTAAGCAATGGAGAGGCATTGGCTCCGGTCATGGCCTCCTCACGTCCTGCAGTTTCAGGCTCACGTGATACTCTCTGGTGAGGTCCTCCCAGGCCTTCGGTGTAAACATGCCTCACCCCCTGCAGGAGATACCCCATGAACACTGCTATACTGCCCTACATGACTTTTGGTAACACTAATATGTAACTAACCCATTATATACACTGAGTGGCCAGATTATTATAATAATCTGAACACATAATAATCTGGCCACTCAGTATATATATTCAGGCCCAGTGCATGAATTTGTGCATGGCTGGGGTCCGGCCAGCCTGGCCAGGGGGGAGGGGACATAGGCAGTTTCCCTGCCTGCTTGCTGGTCAAACTCCTGGCTGAGGGGACAATTTGCATATTAGCCTTTTATTATATAGGATATATACACTGAGTGGCCATATTATTGTATTATGTGTTCAGAGATCATAACCTTCTGGCCACTCAGTGTATTTAGCCCTACCTTATCTTTTTATCTGTACTCCCTACCCTGGACTAGAACATCGGCCTTGGTCACTGTTGTATCCCCAGTGCCCATAGCAGAGGCGGGCACACAATAGGCACTCTGTGAGTGTTTGTTGAACATGTTTATGAAGTCCTTCAGTTCTGAGTGCCTTCTGTGAATTATCCCATTCATCCCTCTCATCCGTTCTGTGAAGTGGAGGGTCTATGGGCCCATTCCACCGAAGGAAAATGGAGGCTTAGAGGGTGCAGCCACTCTCCAGAGGACGCACAGCTTGCAGCAGAGCTTCTCTGCTTGCCTGGGCCTCCTGGTTCCCAAGCCAACCAGCCAGAGGCCGCTGCCCTTGCTGAGGGGGCAATGGAGCAGGGAGGGCGGCTCAGCCATGGAGCGCACCTGCAAATGCTGGGGTAGGGCAGCCACAGGCAGGTGCCCGGAACACCAGCCTCGGGGCGGGTTGAGAGCTGCCTGTCTTTCTCTGTAAATGGTCTCTGGGAGGAGTTCATGTGCTTCTCAGAGTGAGTGTTTTAAGGACCAAGTTGGGTTTTATTTTAAAAAAATGTTTTTATTGAATTCAGAGAGAAAGGGAGAGGGAGAAACATCAATGATGAGAGACTGCCTCCTGCATGCCCCCTATTGGGGTGCAAGCCCGCACCCTGGGCATGTACCCTGGACTGGGATCAAACCCAGCACCCTTCAGTCCGCTGAGCAAAACTGGCTAGGGCCCAAGTTGGGCTTTAGATTTATTTTAATTTAAAAGGGACAGTAGTAATTTTCCCCAGAAAATTTTATTTAAAATTATTTTTGTTTCTTAAAAGATTAAAATAAGCCGAAACCGGTTTAGCTCAATGGATAGAGTGTCGGCCTGCGGACTGAAAGGTCCTAGGTTTGATTTCGGTCAAGGACATGTACCTTGGTTGTGGGCACATCCCCAGTAGGGGGTGTGCAAGAGGCAGCTGATAGATGATTTTCTCTCATCAATGTTTCTGACTCTCAGTCCCTCTATCCCTCTCTCTTCCTCTCTGTAAAAAATCAATAAAAATATATTTAAAAAAGATTAAAATAAAATTCACATAACATAGAATTAGTCATTTTAAAGTGTACAATTCGGAAGCATTTAGCACATTCACCATGTTTTGCAACCTCCACTTCTACCCTATATAATAAAAGCATAATATGCTAAGTGTCTGACCATTCATTCCACCAGTGGGCAGACGCTCTGACTGGTAGGATAGCTTGCTGCTGGGGTCCAGCTGACAGAGACTGGGTGAGACTGGCCGAACATGCCCTGGAGTCCTCCTGCTGTCCAGACCCAGTTGGCCAACCTCCCTGTCCCTCCCCATCTGGCCGGCCCCCATCAGTCCCAGTGGGGACTGGGCAAGATGGCCCCAATCAGTCCCGATCACCAGCTAGGCAGAGGGACCCCACCAGTGCATGAATTCATGGACCGGGCCTCTAGTCTGGTTTTAAAACATCATCACTCCAAAAGGGAAGTCCATATCCATTAAGCAGTCACTCTCCATTCCTCCTCCCCCAGCCCCTAGTCACTGCCAATCTGCTTCCAGTCTCTGTGGGTTTATCTATGCTGGATATTTCATGTAAGTGGAATCATACAATATGTTTGGCTTCTTTCCCTCAGCATAATTTTAGGTTCACCTATGTTGGAGCATGGATCAGAATGAGGAGGGTAGAGGCTAATCCTATCTAATAAAAGAGTAATATGCAGATTGACCATCACTCCAACACACAATAGCTGCCCCTTGTGGTCAAAGATCCTTTCCCCTTGTGAACACAAGATGGCCACCATAAGATGGCCAGCAGGGGAGGGCAGTTGGGGGTGATCAACTCTGCAAGGGATGGCAGTTGGAGGTGATCAGCCCTGCAGGGAAGGGCAGTTATGGGTAACCAGGCCGGCAGAGGAGGGAAGTTGGGGGAAAACAGGCTGGCAGGGGAGCAGTTAGAAATCAATCAGGCTGGCATGGAAGTGGATAGGGGGTGATCAAGTTGGCAGGCAGGCAGGTGAGCAGTTAGTTGGGAGCCAGCAGTCCTGGATTGTGAGAGGGATGTCTCACCCCCTATTTAGGCACAATCCTGGTGGGACATCCTAAACAGGCAGTCAGACATCCCTCGAGGGGTCCCAGATTGGAGAGGGTGCAGGCTGGGCTGAGGGACACCATCACCCCACTCCCTCCGTGCATTAATTTCGTGCACCTGGCCTCTAGTTCTTTCTATAACAGGGCAACACTGTTATCTTGTAATCTTCTAGTCTAAAATGTGATGCTTTGATGGAACTCCATTCTGTGGTAGCAGACAAATCTTTCCGTAGGCATTTAATGGATGAAAGGGCTAAGGCAGAGAGGAAAGAGTAATTAGCTCCTCTGAAGTCACTTAACGTTACAGACACAGAGAAAATGGCAGAGATAGAAATCCAGAAGCATGAAACTGTAATAGTCTGCCACCCCTTTGAATGAATTTAAGCTGCTCAGTCATGTCAGTGTTATGCAACTACTTTCTATTAATTTTGTATGTTTTGTAAATCTTTCTTCCATGAAAACTGAATGGTATCTGTATTGTGCTACAGTTGTGGGATCTATGGGCTGGTACTTGTTACCCAATTTAAGGAAAACATCTCTGTGTTGCTTAGTTCCCCATGAAACATAGTAACCTCTATTTTGTAAAAACTGCTGTTTGAAGTTTCTGCTAGACAAACAGTCCTTTGTTCTATGAATTAATTCTGCTGTTAGTGGCTTCTGTTTCAACTGACCTTGCAAGATGCTCTGCTGCTGTCCCTAGCTATCCCACCCCATGCCAGGTGTCTCTTAGTTATCTGTACTCAAGGTTACTGGCTTCCTGCAAGATATCTGCCAAGCATAGCTAGGGCTCTTTTGAAAACATGAAAAAGGGAGGAAGCCCTAGACAAAAACATTAGAAAAATACAAAAAGCAAAAGCTTCCTCTATGTCTTTTGCTCAGAATTTGAGACATATTCCTCTGAGCCCGCTGGTGTAATAAAGCAGTGTAACTCAATTTCTCTAAGTGTTGCTTGGTTTTTCTCCCATCTTCTGTAACAAGTACAGCATTCCTTTTTATGACTGAATAATATTCCACTGTATAGATATACCACATTTTGTTAATCTATGTATCCAGTAATGGGCATTGGGTTGTTTTATGTTACTTAATGTTTCATTTAAAAATATATATTTTTATTGATCTCAGAGAGGAAGGGAGAGAGATAGATAGATAAATAGAAACATGAATGATGAGAGAGAATCATTGATAGGCTGCCTCCTGCACAATCTATACTGGAGATGGAGCCCACAACCCCGGCAATGCCCTTGACTGGAATTGAACCTGGGACCATTCAGTCACAAGGTCCACACTCTATCTACTGAGTCAAACTGGCTACAGTTGTAACTGTTGAATCTCAAATCTGCTATCTGGACAAGACATCTAAATGAACCAATTAATTAGGAGTCATCTTTATTGCACACAGGCTCAGAGCAGATTACCTCTGTCAAATTATGAACAAACACAGGAAGGAGTATTCCATTTTTATGTCCTTCTAGTCCTTTTTTCATTAGAAATTTTAATTGATTTTCCACAGAGAGGAAGGGAGAGGGATAGAAAGCTAGAAATGTCTATGAGAGAGAAACATTGACCAGCTGCCTCCTGCACACCCCCTACCGGGGATGTGCCTGCAACCAAAGTACAGGCCCTTGACAGGAATCGAACCTGGGACCCTTCAGTCCACAGGCCAATGCTCTATCTACTGAGCCAAATTGGTTTCGACCTGTCCTTCTAGTTCTTTGTGGAAGTTATTTTTGAAGACAGCTTGTAACCTTGAGTACATGTCATATCTAGCAAATACCTGTCATATCTATACAGACAGGTTGTAACCTTGAGTACATATTTATATATAGACACCTCTATCCTTGGATGAACAAACACTTGGCATGAGAATATAGGAATTATTGCCCGTATCAGTGTATCAGCCTCTTTAGATAGCTAGCATGCAAGGTCAGACAGTTTAGTTTATCTTTCCTATTATTCAAGCTAAAAACAAAGTTATTTTACAGTCTAAAAATAACAGAGTTGGCCTACAGAATAAGAGACTAAGAATAAAAGAGAAGTTCAAACAGCAGTTTTTCCAAAGGAGGGGCTATTATGCTTCATAACAACAGTGATGCTTTTATAGCTAATCTGTAACCAAGCCCAGTCTCCCACATTTAGAAGATTTACTGTCCCCCTGGTGCATTTGGAGAGTTAATTTCTCTGGGTTTTACTGAGCAGAACTCAAATTTTCTGGTCCTTGGTCTCTGAGCACTGAGAGACACTAGTATGTTCTGGCCACTAAGAGATACTATTCTGGCCCAGATCAAAGAACCTGCATCAAGTGTTGGGCTTTTACAATATCAGATTTACTCCTGGCTCCCCCATGCCCACCACTGTGTTCCTAAGAGCTTCGTCAGCATGGACTATCACATTACAGAAAATCAAAGAAGAACAAAGCAATACCAGAGAGACGGAGTTACATTTATTATGCATGGGTCCAGAGGAAAATGTCTCTCAAATTCTGGGCCCTAGCTTGCAGGTATTTTTCCTATTTATATGTTTTTACTTTCTTTATCTCCCAAATATTCAATGTTTCTGGCTCCTTTTGCAAATTCTTAAAGAGCCCGCATGCGCTGGGCCTTGAGACCTCAACCAGAGGCCTAGCTTGGTGCCAGCACTGATAACCTTGTCTGGGGAAGGCTTAATGACCTCTCTGAAGTGGGAGTAGTCTTAACAAGCAAGAACTTACAGAAGCCAAATAGCAGGGTTAAAATTTCAGACAGCAGATCAGCTTCTAAGAGTCTCACAGGGAGTACAGATTAGCAAGCTAAGGGGTAGCAAAACTCTAAAAGAAGTTAAGGGTCCTTTGGACAGGATTTCCTGACCAAGCAGCCAGCGCTGGAAACATCTCCCAGAGCTCTGGGCTCAGAAGGAATGCTGCGCCATCTTACCAAGAAAGGAGGACCTTCTCTGAGGCCTGGAAATCCCACAGCAGAGGAGATCATCGAGCAGCTGTGACACCCCAATCAGCGCAAACATGTGGATTCAAAGGAATTCTTCAATCACCCATGGAAAGGTCAGAGTTTGCAGGGAAAACGTGAGGGTTCTAGGTCACCACGGCACAGGCAGCGACTGTACCCATGGCACTCCCCAGCAGCTTCGAGCCCCCAGAGGCCTCGCATGGATAGGCTTCCCAGTGGTCCCACACTGCCAGAAGCAGCCCCGCACCCAGAGCTGCGCCAAAAGAGACAGGGGCTGCAGAGAGAATCGAGCACGGCAAGACCCGTGATGGGTTTGGTGTGATCTTTCCTAAAATTAGGTCTTTATTTAAAACAACAACAACAACAACAAAAAACTCCAAGGGACTCAGGAGAAATTGGTAATAATCGGAACCATCCCACCAAAAGCAGAACATCTGGACACCTTGAGGCAAACCCAGCCTGGGCCAGGTCCCTCTTACCCCCTTGCTTCTGAGTACTAGGGAAGGACTGCCCAGTTTGGCATATCCTGGGAGACTGCAGGGGGAATTGCCTTCCTTGAAACAGGGGATCAGAGTGAGAAGAAACAATCTGGGAAACGACTCAATCTGGGAGATGGCTCCCAGGCAGCTTTCCTAGACAAAACATAGAGCCATAGAGAAAGAAGGCTAGAGCAGCCAAAAAGACTGGGAAGCCAAACCAGAAAGACTGCCACCTAGGGGCTGAAATACAAACTGATTCCCCCCCCCCCTTTTTTTTACCCTTCTTTCTTTTTTTTTTTTTAAATATTTTTTTAATTTTTTTTATTACTTTTAATTAATCAAAAGTAAATGGACACAAAGAACTAAGAAATAGCTTATTTAAAATTAAGGAATAGCTTACAAAACTGAGGTGCAGTGGAAAGCAGGGATCTGCAATACTGTCTGGACCACATGTGTCAAACACATGACTCGCGGGCCAAATCCAGCCTGCCAGGCCTTGCAATGTGGCCCGCACCGCGCTGTCATCACTGCACTCCGCTGTCAGTTTATGACATTGTCAGTTTATGACTGTTCAGTAAAACCATTCGGCCCGCGATTTAGGCTGGATTTTAGATTTTGGCCCCGTCTCTGATTGAGTTCGACACCCCTAGTCTGGACTGAGAAATAAGCGTGCCAAATACAATAACAGAAGAAGTAAATGACCACTACTACACGTTCTTTATGCTAATTTTTCTATTTTGTATTTTATTTTCATCTTTTAGTTTATTTATATTTTTTACATCTTTTAATTAAGAAACGATTTTTTTCTTTTTTTCCTCACTTGATTTTACCTTTGTAATTATTACATTTTTCAATTTCAATCTTCATTATTACTACTGCTATTGTGCATTTTTTTCTGTTTTGTTTTGTTTTGTTTTTTTGTTGTTTTTTGTGTGTTTTTTTCTTACCATTTTAATTTCTTTTTATTTTACATTTGGATTAGTCTTCATTCTATTTTAATCTCTACTATAGCATCATTCAACTCTACCTCAACTTGACCTTTATGCCATCATTCTCTTACTAAACTTTACCCTTTTCATCTCCTGTTTATCTTATCCCTTTCTGAATTTAGTTTTTCTCTATTCTTCATGTATACCCCCTGATAAAATTCTCACCATAATTATAGACCTAATTTTCAACCCCCTTCTCCAAGTGCATAAATACGACTCTCTTTGCTATATTAATTAGTTAACAAAAGAAAGAAAACACAAAAAGAAAAACTGTTGTCCTCTCTATCCTTTTTGTTATTGTTTGTGTGAGTGTTGATTATATAGAATTTTTATGCTTTTTGGTGAAATTGATATGCTTATTCTTTTGTTGTTATTGTTCCTTAGTATTTTTTAATTGCTTTGTTTTTGTTTATTTTTTTCCTTCTGTTTATCGTAGCCTTGCTTAATAATAGTGGATATTCTTTTTTCTCCCCTACCCTTTAATTTGCCTTTCTCTAGTGTTCACCTTGATTAGAGGATATTAATATCATAAATACATTCCTGTTCAGTGCTTTTTGTGTTGTACCTGGTAGTGTTGTATTTTGTGCCTTTAAATCAACTCAGGAGAAAGAAAACCACATAACCAGACATCCTGAAAAGAGAGACCATGGGCAGACAAAGAAATAGCCCGCACATGAAAGGAAAGCAGGCATCACCAGAAAGGAAGTAAACGAGTTTACGGCAAGCAACCTACCAGAGCAGGAATTCAGAGTAATGATCATAAGATGGCTAAAAAGGATGGAAGAGAAATTTGACAATAACCAAGAGAAATGAAGAAGAACCAGGAGGAACTGAAGAAGAACCAAGAGGAAATGAAGATGAACCAAGAAGAAATGAAAAATGACACCGCTACCATGAAGAACTCATTAGAAAGCATCAAGAGTAGACTAGAAGAAGCAGAGGACCGCATCAGTGAGCTAGAAGACAAGATGGAAAAGAAATACCCAATTAGAGCAGCTTCTAGAAAAAAAAATTAAAAAGCTGGTGGAGAGCCTACGGGAGCTTTGGGACAATACAAAACAAAACAATATTCGAATAATAGGGGTTCTGGAAGGAAAGGAAACTGAGGTAGACATGGAATACGCATTTTAAGAAATAATGACAGAAAACTTTCCCGAGATTGAGAAGAAAAAACCCACAAATCCAAGATGCTCGCAGAGTCCCAGGCAAAATGAATCCCAGAAGACCGATGCCAAGGCACATTTAATTAAAATTCGCAAACAGCAACGACAAAGTAAGAATATGAAAAACAGCCAGAGAGAGACAGAAAGTTACATATAAAGGAACCCCCATCAGACTAACAACTGATTTCTCAATAGAAACTCATCAGTCCAGAAGGGAATCGGATGAAATATACAAAGTCATGCAAAGGCAGGGTCTGAATCCAAGACTACTGTACCCAGCAAGGGGAAATCAGGAGCTTCACAGACAAAAAAAGACTAAAGGAATTTATCTCCACCAAACCAGTAATGCAAGAAAAGCTAAGGGGACTCCTGTAAAAATAAAGAAATAGGAAGTGAAGGAGGAACTCAGGGGTATAGAATAAAAATAGCATCAAATGAGTAGTATCATTAATAACTTTAAATGTAAATGGTTTAAATGCTCCAATCAAAAGACATTGGGTAACAGATTGGATAAGAAAACAAGACCCATACACCTGCTGTCTATGAGAAACCCACCTCAGAAAAAAAGATGCACACACTGAGGGTGAAGGGATGAAAAAGTTTTTTCCAGGCAAATAGAAATGGAAAAAAAAAAGCTGGGGTAGCAATACATATATCTGAGAAATTATATCTCAGAGTGAAGGACATAACAAGAGATAATGAAGGCCACTTCATAATACTAAAGGGAGCAATCCAACAAGAAGAAATAACCCTGGTAAATATATGTGCACCCAATACAGGAGCACCCAAATACATTAAAAAAAAACTGCTGGAGGACATTAAGGGAGAGATTAATAGCAATACAATCATAGCAGTAGATTGTAATACCCCACTGTCACCCTTGGACAAATCATATAAACAAAAAATAAGCAAAGAAATATCAATCCTAAATGACTCACTAGACCAGATGGAATTAATCCACATCTTCAGTACATTCCATCCCAAAGCCACAGAATATACATTCTTCTCAAGTGTACATGGGACATTCTCTAAGATAGACCACATTTTGGGACATAGGCAAAGTCTCTTCAAATTCAAGAAGATAGAAATCATATCAAGCATCTTCTCAGATCATAGTGGCATAAAACTGGAAATTAACTACAATAAAAATAATCCAAAGAAATCAAACACATGGAGACTAAACAGCATGCTATTAAACAAGGACTGGGTTACCAGAGAAATCAAGGAAGAAATTAAAAACATCCTGCAAACAAATGACAATGAAAACACAACAATCCAAAATCTATGGGACACAGCAAAAGCAGTTTTGAGAGGGAAGTTCATATCCCTACAAGCCTATTAGAAAAACAAAAAACAAAACAAACAAAAAAACCCAAACAAACAAGAAAAAATGGTAACAAATTATCTAACTCTACAACTCAAAGAGTTAGAAAAAGAGCAACAACAATAGCGCAGTGTAAGCAGAAGGAAGGATATAACAAAAATTAGAGCAGAGATAAACGACATAGAGACCAAAGAAACGATACATAAGATCAACAAAACCAAAACAAGATAGATGAACCTCTAGCCAGTCTAACCAACAAATAAAGAGAGAGGACTCAAACAAAATCAGAAATGAAAGAGGTGAAATAACAACAGACCCCGCCGAAATGCAAAGGATTGTTACAAAATACTACAAACAACTCTATTCCTACAAACTGAACAACCTGGAGGAAATGTACATATTCCTAGAGAAATACAACCTTCCAAAACTCAATCAGGAAGAATCTAAAAATCTCAATAGAGCAGTGACTTGGGAAAAAATTGAAACAGTCATCAAAAAGCTTCCAGCAAAGAAAAGCCCAGGGCCAGATTGCTTCACAGGAGATTTTTACCAAACATTCAAGGAAGAACTAAAATCTATCCTCCTCAAACTATTCCAAAAAATTCAAGAGGAAGGAACACTTCCAAACTCCTTCTATGAAGCCAGCATCACCCTAATATCAAAGCCTGATAAAGACAACTCAATGAAAGAGAATTACAGGCCAATATCCCTCATGAACATAGATGCCAAAATGCTCAACAAAATTCTAGGAAATCAGCTCCAGCAGAGCATCACAAAGACCATACACCATGACCAAGTAGGATTTATTCCAGGAATGCAAGGATGGTACAATATCCGCAAATCAATAAACGTGATACATCACATAAACAAATTGAAAGATAAAAATAATGTAGTCATATCAATTGATGCAGAAAAAGCATTTGATAAAATACAACACCCTTTCCTGATAAAAACTCTCAACAAGGTGGGAGTACAGTACAGTAAAGTACAGTACTTTTATTATACCTCAACATAATAAAAGCTATATATGATAAACTCACAGCCAACATCCTACTCAATGGGAAAAAATTGGGACTTTTTTCTAACGCCACAGAACTTGGAAAGATTCTTTCCAAAAAATTGGACTTTTTTAAAAACGCCGCGATATGGGGGAAAAATTGTTAGAAATCAAGACTGTGCCACCAACACCTGGACAATCTGGTCACCTTAGCTTGGAGGCAAAAACCTCTCAAACAGGGGACCAAGGGGTTCCAACTGAGCCAGAAGTCTCAGCTCAGGCCCCACTCGGAGAAACACTGTCCGAGTCCTTGGATTAGGACAGACCCCATTTCTTACAGCAGAAGAGCAAAAGCCCCCTCCCTCCCTCCCTCCTGCCCCCCATCACACCCCAATAGTTAGTCTTAGAGTGAGAGCTACATCTAATACACCTGGCGGGGGAGAAGGGGAGGGAGGAGAAGGTTTAAAGAACTACGTCTCCCATGATGCCCCCGGGGAGAGGCCAGGAGGCTGACCTGCACCTCTCCTCTGTAGTTTCTGGGGGCACCCTAACCCCTTGAGTTGTAAGGAGTCAGAACCACATCCCCTCCTCCCCCCCCCCCCCCCCCGCCAGCAATGCCTGGATAGACGCTTCAAAGTTTAAAACATTTCCCATAGCTTTGGAGGGTCTTTTATATACACTTGTAATGGATGAAAAATAAAACATTGCAAATCTTTTTTCTTTTCTTTTTTAAAATCATTTAAAGCATGTACCAAGTTTCTGGTCCAAATCATGTAAAATAAATTAAACGTAAATTGCATTCTATTAACTAATATGGGTGTACTTCTGTAGCATAGTTATGTGGAAATAAAGTTAAAAAAAAAAAAACCAGAAACATTTCCTCCCAGCACATCCCTGTGTCCTGTCCTCAGCAGGCCTCTATGGAAATGCAGCTCCAAAAAAAAAAAAAAAAGCAAAACAAAAAAAACAAAACAAAACAAAAAAAAAACACAAAAAACAAACAAACAAACACCCCACAACAACACTAAGCTGAAACCAGTTTGGCTCAGTGGATAGAATTTTTATCATAGATGAGTAGGCCCAGCGAGGGATCCCTTCCCACAAGCCCCTCTCCCTCTCCTCCTCTGACCAGAGCAGGGGTCTTCCCCCAGTCCCCCTCTACTCAGGTTGGAAGAGTTTTTCACACAGCCCCCTCCCCCAGGGAAGGAATCACCCCCCCCTCCCCTCCCTTCTCTGTAGGGAATGAGGGGACCCTCTTCCCTGGGCCCCCCTCTGCCCCCTCCAACCCTGTCCCCAGAAGACCCACCTTCTTTTTTACTTATTTATCTATTTTTTTAGGGAAAAGGAGAGGCAGGGGGAAAGAAACATTGATTTGTAGCTCCGCTTATTTATGCATTCATTGGGTGACCCTTACCTGTACTCTGACCAGGGGTGGAACCCACAATGTTGGCTATGGGGACCAGGCTGTAGCCAACTTAGCTACCCAGACCTACTTTGAAGCAGCATAGGCAGCAGCAGCAGCCACCAACCTGTGGTCCTTATCATTTTAATTCTGTATGCCTATGTTTCTCTTTCTACGCAAAACAGCAAATTAAAATGACAATGAGGTATCATCTCACACCTATCAGAATGGCTACCATCAACATATCAATAAATGACAAGTGCTGGCGAGGATGTGGAGAAAAGAGAACCCTAGTACAAGGCTGGTGGGAATACAGACTGGTGCAGCCACTGTGGACAGCAGTATGGAGTTTCCTCAAAAAATTAAAAATGGAACTCCCATTTGGCCCAGTGAACCCACTTCTAGGAATATATCCTAAGAAACCCAAAACACCAATCACAAAGAATGTATGCACCCCTATGCTCATAGCAGCACAATTTACAATGGCTGAGATCTGGAAACAGCCTGAATGTCCATCAGTAGATGAGTGGATAATAAAGCCATGGTACATTTATACCATGGAATATTATGCAACTGTAAAAAAGAAAAATCTCTTACTTTTTGGGACAGCATGGAGGAAACTGGAGAGTAGTATACTAAGTGAAATAACTCAGGCAATGAACAAATATCACATAAGTTCACTCACATGTGGATTCTAATGAACAAAATAAACTGACAAACAAAATAGATCCAGAGTCATGGAGGATCCTAAGAAAGAATGGAGGGAGGGAAGAGATCAACCAAGAACTCATATGTGCACTAGAGGCCCAGTACTTGAAATTTGTGCGAGGGGTGCCTGAGGGGGAGGCAGAGCTAGCACAGATGGTGTCCCTCAGCCCAGCCTGCACCCTTTCCAATCTGGGACCTCTTTCACAATCTAAGACTGCTGACTCACAACCACTCACCTGCCTGCCTTCCTGATTGCCCCTAACAGCTTCTGCCTGCCAGACTGATAACCCCCTAACCACTCCCCTGCCAGCCTGATTGATGCCTAACTGCTCCCCTCTTAGCCTGATTGCCCCTAACTACCCTCCCCTAACTGTCCTGTCCTGCAGGCCTGGTCACCCCCAACTGCCCTCCCCTGCTGGCCCAGTAACCCTCAACTGCCCTCCCCTGCAGGTCTGGTCCCCCCAACTGCCCTCCCCTATTGACAGTATCACCCACAATTGCCCTCCCCTGCTTGCCTGATCACCCACAACTGCCTCCACTGCCAACTATATTGTGGTGGCTATCTTGTTTCCACATGAGGGCGGCCATCTTTGACCACATGGGGGCAGCCATTTAGTGTTGGAGTGATGGTAAATTTGCATATTACTCTTATTATCTAGGATACTCATAACCCATGGTCACAGACAATAGTGTGGTGAAGGCTGGGGGACAGGAGTGGGGAAGAGGGCATGACAAGGGAGGGGTGAATACTTTAAACAATAAAGTTTTATAATACTTTAAACAATAAAGATAGATATTTATTTTTTAATTCAGATAGGGTTGTTTCTGAGGCTGGCTTGGAGGTTAGTTCTGACCCAGGAGGACTCCTGTTAGCTGTCACTTTCCATACTTCTCCCTAGTTCAACAGCTAGCCTGGGGGTTAGCTTGACGCATTGGTGATCACCACCAATTTCATTTTTAACAAGACAGCCCTTCACCACGAACTCCTGCCACACATTTCTGTCCCAAATAATATCACTTTCTAGGGAAGAACGTTGAAACTCCCTCTTCTTTTAAAAAATATTTTTATATTTATTAAATTGATTGGGGTGACATTGGCCAACATGACATAATAAGTTTTAGGTCTGGGTTTCTATGTTACAAGATCTGTCTATGGCACCATGTGCCCACCATCCACAGTTAAATCTTCTCGTCGCCTTATATTAGGACCCTTTATCCCCGTTCCCCACTTTTTAATGTGTTTTTATTGATTGATTTTTGTTTTGTTTTTTTGAGAGAGAGGGAGGAAGGGAGAAGGAGAGAGGTAGAACATCAATGAGAGAAAAACATCAACATCAGCTGCCTCCTGCATACCCTCTGCTGGGGATAAAACCTGAAACCCAGGCATGTTCCCTGACTGGGAATGGAACTGGTGACCTGGTGCATGGGTCACCACTCAACCTCTGAACCACACCGGCCAAGCAAAGCTCTGTTCTTGTCTTGTCTCTGAGCCACCAGCTTGAGATCTGGAGGCAAGGACAGTGGAGGGCTTTCCTCAGAATGCCCCCTCTGCTTTCTAAACAGGGCATTGGGCAGGGGTTAGTAGACCCTGGCCTTCATGAATTGCTTCTCCCAACATGGAAAATCTTCACTACAAACAAGCTGGGGCAAAAGTGACAGAGAGCCCAGTATTCTGAGCCTGTTATCGCTGGGGGGAGCCTGGAACCGATGTGTGACATCTACATGGAGGGAAAAGTCCCCAACCTGTCAATCACACCTCCCTGAAATTACCCTCTGACCCGTGGACCTGCGGGGTTGAGTTTCCCACTGGAAGTGATGCTCCCTATAGTCCTTGACTGGGAGCCGGGAGAAGGGGAACCTATCTTTGTGGCTCGGTCCACTCATAATGTTACTTTCCTCATACAGAGCTGGAGTGGGTGGTGGGCATGGAGGGTGGGGCGTAGATCAGATGGCACAGATCTGCTGTTCTTACTGATACTTAGTATAAGTTCTTGAATACACGTTTCCTTATAATCCATTTCAACTTCCTTCTTGCTTCTCTGGGAACACAAGAGATTTTCGAAGTTCCTTAACTGGATCGCCCTTATAATGACTCTGTTTTAAGTTATAATCTCAATTACTAACCACAGCATTAGATAGGCCATGAGCTGTGACCTCACTAGAGACTTAAAGCTCCCACAGCCACTGGTACATCGCTCCCTGGACTGCTTAGGCCCCAGAACACAGGATAGGCTCTGGCACCTGTGAATTTGTGTTTCATTGGCACCCAACTATTTACTGAAAGATTTTTTCTACAATCAATGCCTTTTGAAAAGTGTCTGAGGGCCAAGTATGTATCAGGTTCTGCACTTCAAACGGATGCCAGGACAAAGAACACAGCCCATCTTGTCTTCCCAATGATTAGATTCCACTGTTCCCCCACCCCCGGGGAAATGGGCAGTTGAATTGCAAATAGAGAGTGAAAGGCTGAGAGAACATGACCAGAGATCCTTCTGTTTAAGGACTCAGGGAATATCTCCAGAAAGAAATAACAGTTTAGTGAAGTCAGGAAAGACAAACCATCTATGGCAGGCATCAGCACTCTCTGGCCTCTCTATACCTTTGCCATTCAAGCAAGGCCACAGAAAAGACAGCTATGATGTTTGTGGATGCTTCAGGGTCAGGAGAAGGAGAGGGCCAGATGTGAAGATCCTGTGAGATCCAGCTGGTCATGCAGACCACCTCCCACCTGAAAGATGGTTTCTTTCGAGAAAGGATAACAAAGTTGTGTCTGCAGAGAAATCATTTTATTGCCAGGCAAGGGAGCTTGAGTTGCAGGGAAAGGATGTCACCTCTGTCACTCAGAGAATGCCTTTCATGCTTGAGATCTCTTGGCTTTCTGCCCTTCTGTTTCTATCTTTATACTGCAGAACCTCCAAGCTTTATCCCGGTCATAGTCTTCACTGAGTGAGCACCATATCCCCAATGAACTCCCATCGGTTGTGCATTCCGTATAGGATTTGCCATTATAGATAAAGGGAAAGACACATGGAGCTCGGTCTGAAAAGTAGAGGCAAAGGGTGTGGAAATTAGCTGTGGTGAGATTGTGTTCATTTTAGCAAGAGAAAGGGGACATGAATGGAACACCGGGGGCTGGGTGAGGAGAGGATTCTAAATAGGAGTCAATTATGGAGATTCCCCCACAGGCTCCTCACATGCTTACCATTGTCTGTGCAAAATTTCAATCTCCCTGAATATTCTGAGTCTAGAGAACACCAAAAGATTCGAGATTTAGCGAACGTGCAATCAAAATATTTCTTGCCATCATAGGTAAACGGGAAAACACAGTATTCCTCTGGAAAAAAAAAAAAAAAGAAGCAGGCATTATTCTCCTCACAACTCCTAGGCACCATTTGCTCTGCGGTAATTCTGGTTATGTTTCTGTTCCAGCCAGCCCACCCCGATAAAGGGCCTGCGTGGCCGGAGCCCCCTGCTAAACACTTGGGGTGTCCAGATCCATATGGCCTGATGTCTGTCCTGTGACAGTTGTAACGTCCCTTGACATTATTTACCCAGAGACATTTATTTCTTGTGGGCTTTGGAGTTCCAGGAGACAGATAAGTTTGCAGGACCAAATAGCAGCCTGATTTTGGATTATAATTTCTTTTAATCCTTACCCAACTATATGTTTTTATTGATTTTTAGACAGACAAGAAGAGATGAAGGGAGACACAGAGAGAAACATCCCTCAGTTGCCTCCCATACACGTCAAGATAGGGCATCAAACCGGCAACCTACAAGTATGTGCCCTGACACCAAATCGAACCCACAAACTTTTGCTGACCCTCCAACGAACGGAGGCACCCAGCCATGGCTAGGATCATAATTCTTTATACCCTGCTGACTTGTTATTTCTGGAGCTGCGGCTTCACCCAATACAATACCAAAAATCTTCGTCCATGTCACATTTATGACACAGGTGATGTCTCCTTATTATCGTTAATAGTCTGCCTCACATCATTCAGAAGCACAATTACAATCCACATTCCTGGGGTAACAAAATGAGTTTCAGCATGCACCGACTTTGGCACTTGAATAGGTTGAGGAGGAAAACTATGGAAACCAGAGAGGGCTGTGTGGCCAAGGCATCTTTGGCTTGAATGAATACTCCCAACTGCATCACTGAACTTACTGGTAGCAAAGCTCACCTCTCTGCAACTCATGTGCCTATTTCTTTCTGTTTGAATAAACTCTGCGCCCACTCAGTCCTGCTTGTGCTTCTTGAACAGGCTCCCTGAGTAGAACGCCATCCCTTGGAATGAGGCCTTATCCTGAGACTCCAGCCCCATTATCTAACAGTCGCTTGACCTTAATGGCTAAACACCTAGGGGGAGAAAGAGGGAAGACGTGCACCTCCCCCTCCCATTACTGAGAGGGCAGTCTTAGCCCTTGCATGTAAAATACCTTTGAGGAATGTTGATAGCAGTTGCCACCTAACATTAGTTTGTTTGATTTGATTATTACTTTTCTTTTCATTATTTTCCAACATTTCTTATAAAAGTGTAACATGTTAATGAGACAGGACAGCTGAACAACCTTCTGGATGTCATTCCTGACATCATTCTGGACAAAGCCGCTGCAGCAGGGGGCAAAGCAAACGTGGTTAGGGGCAATCAGACAGGCAGGCAGACTGGTTAGGGGAAATCCAGCAGGGAAATAAGTGGTTAGGGGTGATCAGGAAGGCAGATGAGTGATTAGGAATGATCAGACAGGCAGAGTGGTTAGGGGCGATTAGGAAGGCAGGCAAGCAGTTAGGGGTGATCAGGCAGGTAGACAAGTGGTTAAGGGCAATCAGGTAGGCAGGCAGAGGCCATAGGGGGCAATCAGGCTGACAGACAAGCAGTAAGGGGCGATCAGGAAGGCAGAAGAGCCATTATGGGAATCAGGCAGATAGGCAAAGTGATAGGAGCAATCAGGTAGGCAGGCAGAGTAGTTAGGGGTGATCAGGCAGGCAGGTGAGTGGTTAGGGGCGATTAGGCAAGCATGCAGAGGAGCGGTTAGGACCCAGTGGTTCCAGATTGTGAGAGGGATGTCCAACTGCTGGTTTAGGGATGGTCTTCAGCAGTTAGATATCCCCTGAGTGGTCCCAGATTGTGAGAGGGTGCAGGCGGGGATGAGAGAACCCCCAGCCCATGCATGAATTTTGTGTGCCATGCCTCTAGTGTGTGTATGGTCCCTAGGTTTGGTCTGTAATCAGGGCCATCTTTTCTGGCTGCCCACAGCTGGCCCTGCACCTTACAGCCACCCACTCTGGTTTCCCTTTTGCCAGGCAACTGGAGCCTGTCAGCCAGGGAAAGGGACCAAGAGGTGGTTAGTGCCCCTCATAGTGATTGGTCGAGCGGTCGTTCTGGTAATTCCACCAATAGGGTCAAAATTTGCATATTACCCTTTTAATGTATAGGATATATACAGCTAATATTCTAAGTGTCCTTCCATCCATCCAACAGGTCGCTATGACATGCATGAACCACCAGTTGGCAGATGCTCAATGAAGGAGTTTTGTGACACACAGAGAAATGGCATCATGGACCTGGTACCCACAAAGCAACAATCAGAAGATTCCCCCAAGTGGAACACAGACCCTGCCACCACTCCGAATGGAGAGCCTACCAAATCGCAGCTAATTCTGCAAAGACCCCATGGCACAAAATGCAGCCCACAGCCAGACTAGCCCAGAAACGGTCGCTGTGTGCACCAGGTAATGACATCATATAGCAAGGCCTGACTTCCTTGCCCTATTGATGATTAGCCTCCTTGCAGTTTCCTCACCCCAGAAACATGACTTGCTTTATAGCCAGGTGGAAACACTATACTGTAACAAATTTGTCTGTGAAGCCTTTTCCTGTGCCTCATCTCATTGGATCCTCACAGAAGTCCTGGAGTAGGTAGATAGTAGACTCGTTGGAATTCTATTTTCTTTCGTTAGCAGAGAAATGGAGATTTAGAGAGCTTAGAAACTTGAACGACTGAAAAGAAATAAGAAATGGTGGACATTGAAAATGACTTCAGGCTTTCTCACTGTGCAGAATATAGTCAAACACTACTGCAGTTAAATATGTTACCCTTTGTTCTCCCTGCATGATCTACAATAATAATCTGCTTCATGTTGATATTTACTGCTGTGTTTCTAACAATTACCTAAAAGAAAAGTTGGGGTGCTTCACTGGGCTGAAAAAAAGTTTAGATAAATCATAAAGCAGGTCAAATTAATCAAATTTATTCTATATACTTAAAAGGCTAAGTTGACTCATGCATGTGTGATACATATAAAGCTCTTGCAGGCTTCACTCACTAAATAAAAGTTGTTGTCGATTGTGAATTTTGTTAACAATTCTATTATAGAGAAAGCGCAAATAGCAATATCAAAATATTTATTCTAGTTAATTTCCTTTAAATGTGCATGAATTTGTGTACCAGGCCACTAGTCTGAGATAATTGCAGGAGTGAACTTCCCAGGCTACAACTGAGCTGGAAAAAATACAGGGTAGAGGAGATTGAAGGAGGAGAAGAGAGATGGATGGGGATGGTTTGAGTCCATTTGATGGCAGAAATGCTCTGCAGCTCTAACTTTTTTCACATTAAAACATTATAATTTTGTATGTGGTAAGAACACCAAGTGTGAGCTCCGTGGATCTTCTCTACAGCATAGTGACTATAGTTAACAACACTGTATTTTCTTCACACTTTGAAGGCCATTTTAATAGAAACAGGTACATGAGAAAGCTACCAGACATAGCAGATTAGTAAGAATCTTGCACTTTCTCATTGCAATCATACTGACAGCTAAGGGTTAAATGGCCAAATGGGTCCCAACTCATACCACATTAATCATGCATATTCCCTGACAATATGGCTTCCCTGTTTTCCCGAACATGGACCCCTCATTCACATCAAAAACTCACTGTGAACAATATATGCAACCTGTGTGTAGGGGCCCATGTCTGGAATACTGGAAAGCAAATTTAGGAATGAGTCAGCTATTGTGGGGATTGATAGTTATTAGCACTATGACCTTTTGAGTCAGACTGACTAGGCTTATATTTCAGAGACTTTTTTAAAAACAGCAAGTTCTTAATAGAGCTTGGCCACCCTGGGTAATGTGGCTCAGTTAGTTGGAGCATTGTCCCATACACCAGAGGGTCAAGGGCTCGATTCCCAGTTAGGGCACATATGTAGATAGTGGGTTCATTCATCAGTTGGGTCCCATACAGAAGGCAACTAATCAATGTTTCTCTCTCTCTCTCTCTCTCTCTCTCTCTCTCTCTCTCTCTCTCTCTCTCTCTCTCTCTCTCTCTTTCTCTCTCTCTCTCTGTCTTCCTCTCTCTCTAACATCAATAAAAACACATCCTCAATGAGGATTTTAAAAACAGTGTTTGTCCCTTGAGACACACTCAAGAACATTATTATTATTTACTGGAGGCAAGATGCACCAAATCGTGCATAGGTACAATCCCAAGCCTAGCCTGTGATCAGGGACATCTTCCCCGGCTGCCAGCAGCTGGTCCTGCCCCCCGCCACTAGTCACCTCAGTTCCCTATTCACCATCTAGCAATGGAAGCCTGAGGGCCAGGGGAGGGACCGAGAGATTGGCTATTCCCACCCACTTGCCAGCCCCACCCCAGCTGCCCAACACCCTCTCTGTGTAGGGTAACTGGCAGGGTGGGGTCTTGGCCTCATGCAACCCACATCCCCAACCATGCACCCTGGGTCGGTCCCCCTTTGCCATTGGTGATCAGAGCCTACTGGTGGGAGAAAGGGACTGAAATGTGCTGAGTCAACTCATAGTGACCGATTGAGCAGTCATTCTGGTTCTTCTGCCATTATGGTCTGTGGGTTTTCATTGTATAGGATTATTATTAATACTATTAGCCCAGTACACAAAATTTAATGCAGAGGAGTGTTCCTCAGCCTGGCCTGAAACCTCTCCAATCTGGGACCCCTTGGGGGATGTTTAAGCCCAATCCCTCTAGCAATCCAGGACCACTGGATCCTAACCGCTCACCTGCCTTCCTGCCTAATTGCCCCTAACCACTCTGCCTGCTGTCCTGCTTGCCCCAAACTGTCCCCATTGCTGCCTTGATCACCCCCAACTGCTCTCCCCTCTTGGAATGATCACCCCAAACCACCTCTGCCTCAGCCCTGCCACTGTGGCTTTGTCCAGAAGGACATCCGGGAAATTCTCCTGGAAGGTCTCCCAATCTAATTAGCATATTACCCTTTTAGTACTATAGATAGAGGCCTGTTGCACGGGTGGGAGCCTTCTGGTCTGCCATGAAGGGTGTACCAGATCAGGGTTGGGGTCCCCTGGGGGACAGGGCCAGTCTGGATGAGGGGCCTGTGGCAGGTTCCAGGCTGACCACACCCTCATCAGGCCTGCCATGTTCCCACAAGTAGGCATGGCCGGCCAGGTCAAGGGCCATTTAAGGGTTGTTTGCAGGTCAGCCAAGCCCCCAGCTTTGTCTGGGAGGATGTCCAGAAGGAGAGAACCAAGATGATGGCATAGGTAAACACCTAAACTGCTGCCTCACACAACAATTTCAAAACTAAAACTAAAAAACAAAATATCTGTCACCCACTACCACAGGAAAACTGGCTGAATGGAAGTTCTTCAACTGGAAGGAAAGACAAAAGAGCCTTGAGACGTGCACAAGGACTGAAAAGCTGAGGTACGAAGGTGCACAAACCAGGCTGGTGGTGGGCGTTGCTTTTTTCCACCTGAAGGGAGACAAACACCCGATTACTCTGAAATCCAGTTTCTGGATAGACACAGGGGATCCAAACTCCTATGGGGAGACGCTGGACTGTCTGCCATTGTGTTGGAAAGTGAGGGGGCCTTGTTTGCAGAGCTGAGCGCAGGAATTATTATTTCCTGTCCTGGGGCACCGGACACGGGGACAGGGTTGGAGACACAGAGATGGCTGACTGGCAGCCCTCACTGTTTGCCATGCCCTAGGCCAGTGATACCCTGAGACCCTGCCCCACACAATCTACAAACCCTCCCAAGCACCAAGGAGCGGCTTTTGCATATGAATGGCCTTCCTTATCACACCTTAACCTAGCAAACTACAGCCCTGGTCAGATAGCTCCAAAACCTCCAAACCCCAAGCAAAGAGAAGACTGTATTTATCACTATAGCTCCTGCTGGGTGGCCTCAGACAATAGCTGACCTGCACCTCATTGGAGACCCAGAAGCTAGTGTACCAAGTGGTTAGCGTGAGACACCAGATTTCAACTCCTCATATCCTTAAGTGACACATTCAAGATGCAGTCTCAATAAGCACCAAAGGCCCACTGATATAAGTCCTGCCCCATAAGTGTGTCTCCAATGCAGCAGTTCTCCCATTATAGACGTAGGAGATCCTCACACCAATTAGCCTGGAGGTCAATTCCTCCCAGTGTACCAAAAGCAATTAAGGCTTAAGTACACCAAGACTTTGCACTCAGCCCATCCAGGGTTGTACCCAGAGTGTCTACCTCAGGTGATTGGGGAGGCTGAACTACTGGACCCTGTTGGTCACCTACCACACAAAGCCACTCCATCAACACAGGGAAGCAGCCAAAATGTGGAGACAAAGAAACATGTCACGAATTAAAGAAATGGAGGATAGCAAACTACCGGACATAGAGTTCAAAACCACATTTATTAGGTTACTTAAGACTCTTCTAAAAAATACTGAGAAACTTGATGAGACCTCTAAGAAGCTTAGGGAGACTTTCAAGGACCTTAATGTGAATGCCAAAAAAATAGAAAAGGACCAATCAGAAATTAAGCTTCACTGTCTGAAATAAAGAATATACAGAAACTCAACTGTAGATCAACGTAGCAGAAGAATCGAAACAAAAGTCTGACATATGAGGAAACAAACAAAAAAAAACACCCAATCAGAAAAACAAAAAGAAAAAAGAATCCAAAAATATGAAGAAAGTGTGAGGAGCCTCTGGGACAACTTTAAGCATACCAACATCAGAATTATGGGGGTTCCAGAAAAGAGAGAACAAAATTTTGAAAACCTATTAGAAGAAATAATGACAGAAAACTTTCCCTACCTGGTGAAAGAAATAGACTTAAAAGTCCAGGAAGTGCACAGAACCTCAAACAAAAGAAACGAAAGAGGACCACACTAAGACACATCATAATTAAAATGCCAAGGGTAAATGACATAGAATCTTGAAAGCAGCAAGAGAAAAACAGTTAGTTACCTGCAATGGAGAACCCCTTCAAATTTCAGATGATTTCTCAACAGAAACTATGCAGGCCAGAAGGGAGTGGCAAGAAATATTCAAATTGATAAACAGCAAGTACCTACTACCAAGATTACTCTAACCAGCAAAGCTATCATTCAGAATTGAAGGTCAGATAAAGAGCTTCGCATACAAAAAAAGCTAAAGGAGTTCATCACCACCTAACCAGGATTACATGAAATGCTGAAGGGTATTCTTTAAGAAGAGGAAGAAGAAGAAAAGGTAAAGATAAAAATTATGAACAACAAAATGACATCAAATACATAACTACAAACAACTGTATCTAAAAATCAAGTGAATAAAAAAATCTAATGAACAGAATGGATTGATGAATATAATAGAATGAGGGACATAGAAAGGGAGTGGACTGACAATTCTCAGGGGGAAATGGTGTGAGGGGTACGGGAAGAGATTGGACAAAAATCTTATACATATGGATGAAGACAGTAGCAGGGGGTAAGGGTGTGGGGTAGGGTGGGAATTCAGAGGGAGGGGAGCTATGGGGACACCTGTAATAATGTGAACAATAAAGATTTATTTATTTAAAAACAATCACAGAAGGTCTCTGGAAGGACTCCTGGTCTAATTACTGTATTACCCTTTTATAAGTATACATTATTATTAATTTTATCATTCAACCCATTTCTGATGCACTTTCTTCCACCTCAGTCTAAGCCTTTCTCCCCTGCCTTACCTCCATTTTCAGAATTGCCCACTTGTAGAATTGCACAGGTACCAGCAAAGATGAGAAAGATCCCAGTATGCAGAGCCATAGCTGCTGGCCTTCCTGTGACTGATGAATGTCAGCCTGTGCTGCCTTTTATATAGCGTGCTTCTCTCACATCACCCCCTGCAACCAGATAAGAATCAACCTCCTCAAAGCAGTGCATGTGTGCTTCTAAGCCGGAGAGCATGAAGTTCAAGATTATCTCTCAGCTGAAATCACAGGTCGTTGACTCAGGGCTTAAAGTCCCTGAGTCTCAGAACCTTAAAATGCATTAAAAATGAGGCATAGATGTTTGTAAAATTTCTTTGTTTTAGTGTTTCAAGACAAGGCAAAAGGGAGAGGGAAAAATGAAAAAGACCTCTGCTCTCAGAGGGTATTCAACCCATGGATATGGACTATATCTTGGTAAAGGCCAAGGAAGCAGGAGGTGGAGGTGGGCAAAGAGGGAAGGGGGTCTCCTGCAATAATGTTTAACATTAAAACATTTTTAATTAAAAAAAAAATACTAAAATGGCCCCGCTGGCATGCTCAGTGGTTGAACATTGACCTGTGAAACAGGAGATCACAGTTCGAATCCCGGTCAGGACACATGCCCGGATTGCAGGCTTGATCTCCACTAGGGGGCTTGCAGGAGGCAACCAATCAGTGATTCTCTCTCATCATTGATGTTTCTCTCACTCTTCCTCTCTGAAATCAATAAAATGTATTTTAAAATACTAAAATGAATAAATAAAATAAAATAAAGAAAAATATCCATTTGATTTCCTGAGTGTAGACTTCAGATTGAGAGCCCAACAAGTTTGCCTGTCAGAGTCTCAGAGAAGTGTGAGAAGACAGCCATGCAATTCTCCATTTGGGAGGAAACTGAGGCTTAGGGAACTCCTCAAGGTCACAGGGTGAATTAAAACCACCCAGCTGCCCTACCTGGTTTTGCTCAGTGGGTAGAGTGTGGGCCCGAGGACTGAAGGGTTTCAGGTTCAATCTGGACAAGAGCACATATCTCCATTCCAGGCTTGATAATCAGCCCTGGTTGGACATGTGTGGGAGGCAACCAACCCATGTGACTCTCTAACATCAATGTTTCTCTCTCTGTCTCTCCCCTTCCCTTCCACTCTCCCTAAAAATCAATCGAAAAATATCCTTAGGTGAGGATTAACCTAGAAATATTTCATAATAACTAAATAAATAATACCACCAGCCTCGGGGACATTTTCAGAGTAGGAGTTTCCCTGACACATTCACCCTTGACCATATTTATCTCCTCCAAACGGCTTCCCTACCCTGGCTCAAAATTCAAGTGACACTGGAAACACAGCTCATTTTCTAGACCAGAAAGGCCTAAAGCCCTCATCTACTTGTTATGAAATGCTTCTCTTCTTCAGAGCCTCAGTTCCTCACTTGCAAAATGTAGGTCACAGTCCCTTTCTCTCAGGGCTTTGAGCTGGTGTGGCTGCTTTACAGACAGCAGGTGCTCTGTGAATGCCACCTCACTCTGGTTCAAATCTATGGGCCATTTGTTTACCATAGTGAACAAAGAGTGAAATACTTAGGTATGGATTTACCAGAAGAATTTCAAAAATATACTCCACAAACTACAGCACATCGTTGAAAGACATTAAAGAAGACCTAGCCCAGCTTGCGGGGCTCAGTGGTTGAACATCAACCTATGAACCAGGAGGTCACAGTTCAATTCCAGGTCAGGGCACAAGCCCAGGTTGCAGTTTCGATCCTCAATAGGGGGTATGTAGGAGGCAGTCGATCAATGAGTCTCTCTCATCATTGATGTTTCTATTTCTCTCTCTCTCTCCTTTTCTCTCCAAAATCAATAAAAATATATTATTTCTAAAAGTAAAAAGAATGAAATGCCCTGAGTAGTGTGGGCATCATCCATGCACCTAAAGGTTGCTGGAACAATTCCCAATCAGCGCAAATGCCCAAGTTGCAGGTTCAATCCTCAGTAGGGAGCGAGCAGGAGACAGCCAATGGGTGTTTCTCTCTCATATCAATGTTTCTTACTTTCTCTCCCTTTCTCTTCCTCTCTCTCTCTCAAGAAAAATCAATGAAATATATTTCTAAATGACACAATCATACATACCACATAAATAAACCTTGAAGACATTATGCTAAGTGAAAGAAAACAGGTGCCAATACAACATGAGCAACAACTCCATTTATATAAAATGTCCAAAATAGCCATAACCCATTTGGCAAAGTAGATAGAGTATCGGCCTGCAGACTCAAGGGTCCCAGGTTCAATTCCGGTCAAGGGCACGTACCTTGGTTGCAGGCACATCCCCAGTGGGGGCTATGCAGGAGGCAGCTGATTGATGTTTCCCTCTTATCAATGTTTCTAACTATCCCTCTCTCTCTGTCTTCCTCTCTATACAAAATCAATAAAATATATTTTTTTCTAAATGTTCAAAATAGGCAAGTCTATAAAGACAAAATCCATCAGTGCTTGCCAAAGCCTGGGAGGTGGGAAGTGGAGAACTAATGATGGGACCTGGGTTTCTCTTGCAGCGAATGAATCTGTTCTAAAATTAATTGTGATGATGAGTGCACAGCTATGAATAGACCAAAGACCATTGAATTGTATACCTTAAATCAATAAGTTGTGTGACATGTGAATTGCATTACTATAAAGCTGTTCTCATAAACTGGCAGGTGGAAACATTTGAGATCTTGTTCCCCAGCATATGCTGTTAATTCGGCTCCACTAAACTCTTATAAGATGTATCCACAATAAAATAAACTAATGAACATTTTAAAAACTGGGAAGGCATTCCTAAAGGTTGTTTCACATTTTAAGCAGATTTGACAGGGGCCACATGGTATTCCCGCCCCTGGCTTCATGGGGGACCTCCTTCTGGCAGCTTGGTCAGGAACCTCAGACTCCAGGCATGCTTTATGCATTTTCTGGCTACAAATCTTTTTTGGGGAAAGAATTTAATTGCTCTGGCCCTGTCTTGTCATCTATAAAATGAAAATACCAGTAACTTGGATCCCTAGTTTTGTTACCAGATTCAAACCAGAAAACATATGTTAATAGTTATAAGCTCCCTGGCCAGTGTGGCTCAGGTGGTTGGACCATTGTCCCCGTTCACTGAGAGGTGGCAGGTTTGATTTCTGATCAGGGCACATACCCAGATTGCAGGTTCTATCATGATTGATGTTCTCACATTGATGTTTCTCTCTCTCTTCCTTTCTCTCTAAAATAAATAAGCATATCCCTGGGTGAAGATTAAAAAAAATGTTCAAAGGACCAAATGGAATTTTGGAGTTTAAAAGTATGATGATGCCAAAAGCCATTTGGCTCAGTGGATAGAGCATCAGCCTGTGGAATGGAAGGTCCCAGGTTTGATTCCGGTCAAGGGCATGCACCTTGGTTGTGGGCACATCCCCAGTGGGGAGTGTGCAAGAGGCAGATGATGGATGATTCTCTCTCATCAATGTTTCTAACTCTCTATCCGTCTTTCTTCCTCTCTGTAAATAAATCAATAAAAATATATATATTTTAAAGTATGAAGATGAAAATTAAAAACTCACTAGAGGGACTCAAAAGCAGATCTGATCTAGCAAAAAAAAAAAATTTTGGCAAACTTGATAAGTGAATAAAAGTATCCAATCTGAAGAGAAGAAGGAATAAAAATGAACTGAACCTCAAAGACCTGTGGGACAGCATCAATAGAACAACATACACGTAATGAAAGTAGAAGGAAAAGAGAGGAAAGGGCAGAAGTAAGATCAGTTTGGGGAGTACTGGCATCTTAACAGTGTTGTCTCCTCACCACACACATGGGATGTCTTGCCACTGATTTAGGTCTTTTTCCATTTCTTTCTGCAATGCTCTGTAGATATTAACCAGGTGGATTTTATAATGTGTAAATTATACTTCAATATAGTAAGAGTGAAAAGGAGACTTACAGGAAGTTTCTTGTGTACTTACACTGGGTCCCAGCATCTGGAACATTATTGAGTCAGCAGGAGAGATGGACATTGTGTTTTTCCTTTCTAGGCATTGAAGTTTCTTAATGCTATCCAGAAAGACCTAGGCATCTCTCCTGGGGTCCATCTATGCACTTCCTGCATCGACCTCATAAATTTTCATGATTCCTTATCTAGCTAAGAAAACCGGGCAGACTTTCACCCTTGTTGCTCCAAGCTTGCCTCCTCCAGCCCCAGCTTACTGGCTCTGCTCCTGACTGCACCCCGGGTTGGCCTGGGTGGGGTGCGATGCCTCCTCTCCTGGGCTGTGAATACATGTGATTAGATGCTGCTGTCCATCTGGTCTGTGCCCTGGTGGGTGCTGTGCATGGGGTCATCTCATACCATTTAAGGTGGAGTGTCCCTTCCTCACCAATGGTGTGACCAGGAGTTGATCAGAACAACATAGCTATTTCCTCCACAATCCTACCAGCGTTGTGAAAAAAGTGGGTCAGTCCTGGCCAACAGATCTCTCTCTCTCTCTCTCTCTCTCTCTCTCTCTCTCTCTCTCTCTCTCTCTCTCTCTCTTCTTCCTCTCTTAAAATAAATAAAATTTTCTTTTAAAAAATAGTTGGGTCATGGGTTCACTTCTCTGGCAGCCTGCAGACCCTCCTCCTTCTATTGATAGAAGTCTGTTGTGACTCACTGTTTCTGCTCCCAGACCCCACACTGAAAAGAGAAAAAAGGAAAAACTGACATATCTCTTCTCTCTCTCTCTCTCTCTCTCTCTCTCTCTCTCTCTCTCTCTCTCTCTCTCTTTCTCTCTCTCTCTCTCCTCCCCTCTGCCTCTGCATATATATTTCTATCTCTCAGATCTTGCATAAATCTCTCCATGATTCCAGGCTTTTACAAAATACAAGAGGTTATTTTTAATAGTCAAAGATTCTAGGAAAAGATTCACTGGAAATCTTGGCTTAATGGGATAAGGGGGTAGGCCCTGATGAAATGCAAGTGATTTCTGAATATTCTCTTTTATTCTTTTAGGAGGGAAATATACAAAATGTTTAGTGTAACTCAAATATTGTGGGTTGATCTGAGCTTCAAAACTGCATTATCAACGTTTGACTGTGTTTGTGGTGGGCTTTCCACATTAGTTACTGTTATTACAGGGGTAAAAGCTACTCTTTTAGAAGAAAGTTATAAAGATATTGTAAAATATGCAAAACTGGAAAGCTCATTCTATAGTGTTACTTTGTTCCCTTTTTGCCATTTACCATTAGCAAATGCATGACATCTTGCCTGTCTTCGAGGGAAAGCCTTATTTGTTTATTCATTATTACCCCATCTAACACAAGAAATCGATGTCTTTGTCACTTACCTCAACCGAAGTCAATTCCCTCACTTTTAGTGGATGTGGTGTGGAGTTCAGCTGACTGTTTTCTCTTCTTTGCACCAGCGCTATGCCTTCCTGCTCAAGGCCAACCACACGTAATCCTTCATGAGTACACCCCTTGGTTATTTCTCCTTTTTAAAAAAATTGATTTTAGAGAGAGGAAAGGAGGAAGGAAAGAGAGAGGGAAAGAGAAAGAGAGAGAAAGAGAGAGAGAGAGAGAGAGAGAGAGAGAGAGAGAGAGAGAGAGATCAGATATCTCCTGAACATGCCCTGATTAAGGGTTGAACTTTAAACCTGGGTGTGTGCACTTACCCAAAATCACACTTGCCACCTTTTAGTGTACAAGATGATGCTCCAATCAACTGAGCCACACAGCCAGGGCTATTTGTTTTATTCAAGGAGACTAGCAGCCTCATAAATAAAAGAAGTAAAAAGGGGGTTTGCGCCTGACTGGCATGGCTCAGTGGTTGGGCATCGACCTATGAACCAGGAGATCACGGTTCAGTTTCAGGTCAGGGCACATGCCCAGGTTGCAGGCTTGATCCTCAGAGTGGGGCATGCAGGAGGCCGTGGCTCACTGATTGTCTCTCATCATTGATGTTTTTATCTCTCTTTTACTCTCCATTCCTCTCTGAAATCAGTAAAAACATATATATATTTTTTAAAGGGGTTTAGTGAAGAGTAATGGGAAAGAGAAAGTGACAGGGATTGGGATGAGAAGATGGAAGCAAAGGAGGATGGTGAGAACAAGGAAGGTAGAGAGACTGAGAAAAGCATGCAGAGGAAAGAGAGGGTGGGAAAAGAGGAAGGAAATGGGGGAGAGGGAGATGTAATATTTAATTTTTAAAAATTTATTTCAAGGAGGAAGGAAGACGGAGAGATAGAAACATCAATGATGCTTTGAAAAAAGAAAAAGAAAAAGAAAAGGAAAAGAAATATCAATGATGATTGAGAATCATCAATCAGGCTGTCTCCTGCATGCTCCCCACTGGGGGTCAAGCCTAAAACCAGGGCATGTACCCTGACCCAGAACCCAAACTTGACCTTCATGTTCATAGATCCAGGCTCAACCACTGAGCCACACCCACCAGGCACGAGCTGTAATATTAATACAGTGCCCAACATTTGGTAAGAACTTGGCCACAAAGAATCTCACACAGTTCTAGTGGAAGTACTAACAGTTCACCATCCTATATAATAAAAGCCTAATATGAAAATTGTCCAGTCACCTGGTCATCCCATCAACCAATCAAAGCATAATATGCAAATGATATGAGTACACTCGCTATGATGTGCACTGACCACCAGGGGGAAGATGCTCCAACTGGTAGGTTAGCTTGCTGCTGGGGTCCGGCCCATCGGGACTGAGTGAGACATGCCCTGGAGCCCCCCCACGGTCCCTCCCCAGCCAGCCTGGCCTGTGCCCTCTCGCAATCTGAGACCCCTCGGGGGTTGTTAGAGAGCCAGCTTCAGCCCAATCCCACATGCCAGTCTCCTTGGGAGAGTGCCAGATGCAGTGCTCATGGCTGGTGAACGCTGCTATGAAAGCATGAGACTCTCCCAGTTGGTACTGATTGGGTGTCAGCCTGCGGCAGATACAGTGGGGACAGAATGAGCAGGAGCAGGAGGTAGGAGCTGCAAGTGGCATTGGATTGCAGATTTTGGCCCAATCCCTGCAGGCCACCCAAAGGGGCCTGTGCACAAATTTGTGCACTGGGTCTCTGTTCTATATATGTAAAGGGCTAAGTGACGGGCTACCCATCCATCTGATAGTTTGGCTGGTACATACGATGCATACTGGCAATTTAAAAATATATATTGACTCTCACATGCATGATACATATAAAGCTGTCGCTGGCTCCAGTCACATGCAACACCAGGATGCATCTGAAGACCAACTATTGGCACAAAAGATTGCAACCTAACATAATCAAAGCTGAAGTATTAACAGGATCTCTGGAATGAAAGGTTGTTCTGATTCCAAGAATTGATTCGACACTGTCTGACACTGGCCTGCCATTTAAATTAATTCAAAGACACTTTCACATGATGCCTGCATTTGCGATATTTATTAATAAATCACAAGGACAAACTCTAGACAGAGTAGGAATATTCATCAGATATGGCGAGTTATATATTGCTTTCTCTCGAGTTTAAAGAGCATTTGGCAAAGTTAAAGTTGTAAATACTTCAACCCAAGGGAAATTAGTCAAGCATTCTGAAAGTGTTTTACTCTTATGTGGTATACAGGGAGATATAAGAATAAGTTTAATCAATTTATCAGTCATTGTTTTTATCAGTATTGGTTTTTTTTAATTTAATAAATCTTTATTGTCCAGATTATTACAATTGTTTCTTCTTTTACCCCCAATAGGTCCCCTCCATGACGTTCCCACTCCACCCTCTGCCCTAACCTTCCCCAATTGTCCTCATCCATAAGTGTACAATTTTTGTCCAGTCTCTTCCGTACCGCCCTGAGAATTATCAATACCTTTCCATTCTATGTGCCTGATTCTATGATATTCACCATTTATTCTGTTCCTCAGATTTTTAATTCACTTGATTTTTAGATCCTCTTGTTGATAGATATGTACTTCTTGTTCATAATTTTTATCTTTACCTTTTCTTCTTCTTCCTCTTCTTAAAGAATACCTTTCAACATTTCATATAATTTTGGTTGCGTGTTGATGAACTCCTTCAGCTTTTTCTTATCTGTGAAGCTCTTTATCTGACCTTCAATTCTGAATGATAGCTTTGCTGAGTAGAGCAATCTTGATTGTAGGTTCTTGCTATTCATCACTTGGAATATTTCTTGCAACTCCCTTCTGGCCTGCATAGTTTCTGTTGAGAAATCAGCTGACAATTATATGAGTGCTCCCTTGTAGTAATGAAATGTTTTTCTCTTTCTTCTTCCAAGATTCTCTCTTTGTTTTTTGCTCTTGGCATTTTAATTATGATGTGTCTTGGTGTGGTCCTCTTTGGATTCCTCTTGTTTGGGGTTCTGTGGGCTTCCTGGACTTTTAACTCTATTTCTTTCACCAGGTGAGGGAAGTTTTCAATCATTATTTCTTCAAATAGGTTTTCAATATCTTGCTCTCTCTCTCTTCTTCTGACATCCCAAAAATCCACATGTTGGTACACTTGAGGTTGTCCCGGAGGCTCCTTACACTATCTTCATATTTTTGGATCCTTTATTCTTTTTGCTTTTCCAGTTGAGTGTTTTTTCCTTCTTTTTATTTCAAATCTTTGGCTTGATTCTTGCATTCCTCTAGTCAGCTGTTGGGTCTCTGTATAACATTTTTTGTTTCAGTCAGTGTATGTTTAATTTCTAGTTGGTCCTTTTTCATATCCACAAGGGTCTCATTAAATTTATCAGCCTTTTCTAGGAAATTCTTGAAAAATCTTATTACCTTGGTTTTGAACTCTATATCCAGTCATTTGCTTTACTTCATTCTTTCATTTGTGATCTGTTTCCTTGTCTCAGCATTTTCATGGCTACCCTGAGTTGGTAGGGTAGCTTTGTGTGGTAGGTGTTCCACATGGTCCAGTGGGTCAGCCTCCCAGTTACCTGAGGTGGACACTCTTAGTGCACCCCTTTGTAGTCTGTGTGTACACCCTTGTTGTAGTTAATTCTTGATTGTTGTTGGTATCACAGGGAGGAATTAACCTCCAGGCTAATTGGCTGTGAGAATCCGCTCTGACTATAATGGAAGAATTGCTGTGCTGGAGACAAGCTTATGGGGCAGGACTTGTTTCAGTGGTCCTTTGGTGGTCACTGAGCCTGCCTCTTGAATGTGTCACCTATGGATATGAGGAGTTGAAATCTTCTGTCTCACACTGACCACTAGGTACACTGGTTTCTGGATCTCCAGTGGGGTCCAGACAGCAGGTCACCTACTGTCTGAGGCCATCCAACAGAAGCTAGAGCAAAAACTATAGTTTTCTCTTCTTGCTTGGTGTTTGGAGGTTTTGGAGCTGTCTGACCAGAGCTTCAGTTTGTTTGGTTAAGCTGTGATAGGGCAGGTCATTTATATGCAAAAGCCACTGTGTGAAGCCTCGGTGAGTTTGTAGATTGTTTGGGCCAAAGTCTCAGGGTGTAACTAAGCTAGGGTGTGGCAAACATCTGAAATTTTGGGGTGCCAGAAGAGAGATAGCAAGATACTGATAACCTATTAGAAGAAATGATAACAGAAAACTTTTCCCACCTGGTGAAAGAAATAGATTTAAAAGTCCAGGAAGCACGCAGAACCCCAATTACGGAATCCAAAGTGGACCACACCAAGACACATCATAATTAAAATGCCAAGGGCAATAGACAAAGAGAGAATCTTGGAAGCAGCAAGAGAAAAATAGTTAATTATCTACAAGGGGGTACCCATACGAAAGTCAGCTGATTTCTCAACAGATACTACGCAGGCCAGAAGGGAGTGGCAAGAAATATTCAAAGTGATGAACACCAAGAATGCTGAAGGGTATTCCTTAAGAAGAGGAAGAAGAAAAAGGTAAAGATAAAAATTATGAACTATAAAATGAAATGAAATACATACCTACCAACAAGTGAATCTAAAAATCAAGTGAATAAAAATTCTGAAGAACAGAATGAACTGGTGAATATAATGGAAACAGGGACATAGAAAGGGAGTAGACTAACAATTCTCAGGGAGAAGGGATCTTAGGGGTGTGGAAAGTGGACAAAAATCTTACACCTATGGATGAAGACAGTAGTGGGGTGTAAAGGCATAGGGTTAGGTGGGGAATCAGCTGGTGGGGAGCTAAGGGGGGGAAAAAAGAGGAACACCTGTAATAATCCGAACAATAAAGATTTATTTTTTAAAAAAAGGAAATAATTATAAAATAAAATAGTATATTGATAAATGTTAAATAACTCCTCATTATTAATAAATATCTTCAAAACAGTAACAAAATAGTTCTTTAACTGGCATAGAAATATCTTTTCCAAATCAACAGCCAACATCCTAATTAATGGTGAGACACAAAAGATGTTATTATTAAAGCAAAATCAAGAACTGCTCAAGCTTCTAAAACAGAGGCGCACCTATAGGAAATTTGGTACAATTCACTGGGACAGAATACAGAAGTATAATACATAAATGTTAAGGAGGAAATGGCAAGTAAAGAAAGATAAAAGATTAAGGGTACATTTGTTGGTTTTTCATTTTTAATATCATGTGAACTTTAATATAATGTTCTGTTCAGAGGGGGGTCATTACATCATCACCATATGTCCTTTTCCTTCTAACTTCTATTTTTAACCTATCTTATTTATATCTTCTTATGTGAGGTTTTCAATTGATTTTTAAAGAAAGGGGAAGGAGGGAGAAGGTATAGAGAGACAGAAACATGGTCCCTGACAAATTTGGCTCAGTGGATAGAGTGTTGGCCTGAAGACTCAATGGCCCCAGGTTTGATTCCAGTCAAGGGCATGTACATTGGTTTTGAGCACATCCCCGTAGGGGGTGCACCGGAAGCAGTTGATCAATGTTTCTCTCTCATTGATGCTTCTAGCTCGCTATCCCTCTCCCTTCCTCTCTGTAAAAAAATAATAAAATATATTTTTTTTAAAAAGAAAGCAACATGGATCAACATGGATCCTGCATGCCCTCTACTGGGGATGGAGCCTAAAACCCAGGCATGTGCCCTGACTAGGACTCGAACCATGACTTCCTGGTTCATAGATCGATGCTCAATCACTGAGCCACACCAGTCACAGTGGTTTTTGCTAGCTAGGTCTGAGCTCCTGGAGAACACAGAATGTTGGATTGCTAAGTAGGTATTCAGGGCTCAGCAGTAGTGAAATTTACACCTGTCCACCCTGAGAAATAAAATACCTACTGAGAAAGACTCCAAATGGCTCATTAGGCCCAAATTTATAAAGAGTTTAATAGTTGTTGCCAAACAGGAGCCTCTCATCCCCTCGGCACTTCTGGGTAAAGTTGCATCGAGCTGCCTGCCTCCTGCACTGTGTTCCTGCCACCTGAACTAACCCTTATAAAGAAGATCCTAGCCCTGGACAGTGTGGCTTAGTTGGTTGGGCATTGTCCCATGCACTGACAAGTTGCTGGTTCAATTCCGGGTCAAGGCACATGCCCAGGTTTCAGGCTCAATCCACATGGGAAGTGTGCAGTAAGCAGCCAATAAATATTGCTCTCCCACATGGATGTTTCTCTCTCCCTTTCCCTTCCTAGCTCTCCAAAAATCAATTTAAAATGGTTGCTAAAAAAGAAGCAGCTCCTAGGTGTATAAATGCACCAATGGGTTGAAGACCTGCCCCAATCAATGGGAGCTGCACAGGTATAATTCATTTGCATCTTCCCTAGGAACCATCAGAGCAGCTCCATTCCAAACCATCAGGATTGGGCCAATCAAACTGTGAGTCTCCATTTGCATAGAAATGGACCAATCACAGACCAAGGGCAGGCACTCTTCACTAAGTAAGCGGACTTTACCTCAACAGACTGCGCTTTGGATTTTCAAAAGGACTGTCTCCCCAGCTGGATCTGTAACACCAGGGTCAAGCCACTGCACCAGCCTCGCCTGGGCCACTTGGAAATGAGCTGTCTCACAGCTAAGCTGTTTCACCATTGAGCTGTATCCACAGTTGAGCTGTTTACACTGAACCAAATCTCTTCTCTCGCCACTGCACCAGCCTTGCCTGGGCCACTTGGAAATGAGCTGTCTCACAGCTAAGCTGTTTCACCATTGAGCTGTATCCACAGTTGAGCTGTTTACACTGAACCAAGTCTCTCCTCTCCCCACTGCACCCCAAATTGGGAACTCCTGTTGGAGTTAAACTGGCAGCAGTAACCTTTGGTTGAAAGCCTCATGAACAAATGGATGGGTGCTGTATTTTGGGGTGCAGGGAAGGCCATAAAGACCATTCTTATAGGTATTAGAGACATTTTACAAATACTAAAGCACAACCTTTAAATTCTCAAGGTTTTTCTTTCCTATTACTAAACAATGTGCAAGGCACAGTTCTCAGCCCAACCCCAATTCTAAGGCCTAGAGGACATTGGACACTTGCAAGTGTCCCACGTTTGGGCACCTGTTGTGAGTGTCCCCCCCACCCCACCTCTACGACCAGTATGGTTCAGGGTTCATGTTCAGGGTTCTGGTTCTGGAGAGGCCAAACACAAATGAAAGAGACTAGAAAATAATAATTTGGCGATATTGGGGGCCAGGCAGAAGCCAAACTCTAGGGGGGAGGAACTTTGCTTTTTTTGGCCTTGTGATCCCTTTTATTAAGGTTTGGGATCCACCCATAGCCAGTAATAGCCAATCAGCAAGGATTTACATAAGACTAATAGGTGGAAGCTGCTTCAGCTACCATTGTCTCAACTAGATACTGAGTGGTTGGCTCTGACTTTTCAGAGCTTCAAGGTTGACCAGCCTTCCGGGTTCCTTGTCCACAACTTTCAGCTAGTGAGGGCAATGGGCGGCTTCTGACAGTCACTGTTCCATAACATAAGGGATATATGGTTTCACATCTGAGAAATGGTGACTGGCCCCTCCCATCAGACCTCTTCTCAAGCCCTGGCTGCTGTAGCTCAGTTGGCGGGAGCATCATCCTGTGCACTGAAAGGTGGCTGGTTTGTTTCCAAGTGAGGGACACACCCAGGTTGCAGGTTTGATCCATGTGTGGGGCACGTAGAGGGAGGCAACTGATCAATGTTTCTCTCACACATCTCTGTTTCTCTCTTTCTACCTTGCTCTCTTCCTCTCACTCTCTCCCTTTCTCTCTTTCTCTCTCCCTCTCCCCCTGCTTCTCTCTCTAAAAATCAATAAAAAGCAGACCCTGACGGGAGGTGGGTAATTAAGGGGAAGGTCACACATGCATAGCTTCCTCCATTAGCAACATCTTGCACTGGATTGAAACATTGGTTGCAAGTGATGAATCTGTGTTAGGGGCAGAAATATATAATAATATTGGGGACTAGCTATTAATTATTATTTTTTTTAAATAAAAAAATAATTCATTGTCAACAGGAGATGTATGTACAACCGGAAAACAGGAGTGGGAGTGAATGATGTCCATGTCTCCTGCAGGGATGGACCGGGAAGAGGTAATGTAGGCCTCCTGGATGAGGGGCCTGAACAGGGGGGAGGAGAGGCGTCCTCTGAGGTAGTGGGACTCAGCTCAAACCCCCTGGTGCCCTCCTCTTTCTGGTGTAAGGCACTGTGCCAAGGGAGAATGGTGAGCGGCTGAGGGGACGGGAGGTGGGACAGAGGTGTGGGTCAGCAAAGGATCGGGCGGGGTTCTCCACAGGCCCAGTGCCCTACCCACGCAGCCTCATCATGCCCCCACTTGCTGTGGGCACTCCTCCGTGCCCCGCCCCACAGCGATGCTGCCCCTCCCCGCCTCCCCTGCCTTGGTACTCTTCACCAGGCAGCAGCGGGGAAACTCTGAGAAGCAGAGACATGGCCTCTGAGAAGCAGAGACATGGCCTCCTCCACCCTCTCCCAGGAAGCAGGACCTATACCACCCCCTGCTTCCCACCACCCCCGTGGTGCTGATCAAACAAAGCCACGGGCCAAGCCGGGTATCATCTGCTCCCACAGCCCTGGTGCCCTGGGGATGCTTGGAGCAATCCTGCAGGCAGCTGACTGCTGGAGACTCCTCCATCCACCTGGATGACCTGGAGATCCAGCGTCCAACGAAGGCCGGAAGGGGGACCTGGAGAGGGGCTCTCCAGAGGGGGGAGGCCTCCTTCGGCTGCCGGCCCCTCCCTGGGGGCGTCCTTGCAGCTTTGGCCCTCAGCTGCGTGTGGGGAAAGAGCTGCAGGAAGAAGCCTGGAGGGAACCTGCCATCAGTGACGTGTAGGACCTGGGGGGGGGGGGGGCTGACAAGGGATCCGGGTTTTTGGTCACGGATCTGCTTCTCTTCTTTCTGGCTGGCTCTTCCTCAGGGGGCTCCTTCCACCTCTGACTCCAAGACTTCTTACTTATTGGCTCTTGGCAGGGGCAACTGGAAGCTCAAGGGGGGCAGAGTCCTCTGGGCCTGGTCCTTCTAGGGAGGACTGTGCTGTCCTCGGAGTCAAGGAGAACGACAATCTCTGCTGGCATTCTGGCAGGGTACAGGGCAGACTCAGGGTCTGCACTGACATCATGGGCCAAGTCTGAGTCGGGTGGGGATGGCTGCTCAGTGCTGACATCTTGCAAAAGGCCCCCCCCCCCCCTCACTCCAGGCCTCCAGGATGTTGGTCTTCTCCGAAGGGCTCAGGTCCAGGGTGTGAGGCTGCTGCTCCAGCATGTGCGCGCCCGCCCTGTCCACCGAGGGGAACGGGATCTCGGCCCCACACACCGTGCACAGTGCCTGCCCGCTGCCTTCTGGGCTGCTCCCCACAAGGAACTCCTGCTCCCAAGTCATCTGCAGCTTGGGCTCCTCACAGCTATTGCTGCCTGTGTCCAGCAGACGGGGCCTGGGCAGTGGGGTCTTCTCCTGCTGAGCCACTCGCAGCATGGGCTCGGGCTGCGGGATCATAGCCACCACCACGGCCTAGTCCTAGTCCTCTGCCTCCTCGCATTTGAGCGTCACCTTGAAGCAGTCCAGCGCGGCGTCCTTGGCCTTGAGCGCCATGGTGCAGCCGGGCTCTGCAGGACAGGCCTGCCGCCCCTCCCAGCTGCCACTGGGCCCGCGCCAGCCACGCCCGGGCCTCCCGGCGACCATGAGGGAAGGGACCCCGGCGGGGAGGGCTCTAGCTATGAATTATTAAAAAAGGATCAATTATGCTCTGTTAACCCTGATTGTTTAGTTCTGATTAAATAAAGCACATTCTAATTTGGCTGGGACTTGTACACCCATTCCTCAACCCCCATACCTGGTAGTAATCCTTGGACCTTGGAGTCAACCTTGGAATGTGGTCCTATTATCATGGAAAGATTGCCTAAAGAATGAGGTCCCACCTGAGCCTACAGTGCCTGTAGTCTGTTATCATTATACCTATCGATATATTTATCCCCTTTGCCTACTTCCCCATGTAATCTTTGTCTTACCCCATATAAGCAGCTGGTATGGGGGCGGGGGTTGCAAAGCAGATTTTCATGGATGAACTGCTCTTCTACCCACACTGCCAGTATTATTGGAATAAATGCTCAAATATGATTCAACCCTGTGTACTTCATTGGCTCAAGTAGTGACCAGCAGCCCAGACCTATGGGTTGGCAGGGTTCAGAACTGTAAGTATATACTGCTTTACTGCTCCAGCAAGAGAAAGGAAGATTTCCTCCCTTGCCCAGCAACTCAGCTGATGGGAAACCATCATCCCCCTGAACTCTTGCTTTCCTCCAATGGACTTTCTTTCAAAAAAAACCCTTCCCAACTTCCTCCTTTTTCTCTATGGAGTAGCATTCCTCCCTTTGGCTTGCTGGACTCCCCTATGGTTTTTACAGTGAACCCCAAAACACTCTGGGGGCTCCCCTTCTGACTGAGGGGAGGCCCACACCCTCATGTGACTGGTAGGTTAGCTTGCTGCTGGGGTCCAGATGACAGAGACTGGGTGAGATTGACCATCACTCCAATACATAATAGCTGCCCCTTGAATCAAAGATCCTGTCCCCTTGTGAACACAAGTTGGCAACCATAAGATGGCCAGCAGTGGAGGGCAGTTGGGGGTGATCAACTCTGCTAGGGAGAGCAGTTGTGGGTGATCAGGCAAGCAAGGGATGGCAGTTGGAGGCGATCAATCCTGCAGGGAAGGGCAGTTAGGGGTGACCAGGCTGGCAGAGGAGGGAAGTAGGGGGCAAATAGGCTGGCAGGGGAGCAGTTACACATCAATCAAGCTGGCATGGAAGTGGATAGGGGTGATCAGGTTGGGAGGCAGAAGTGGTTAAGGCAATGAAGAAGGCAGGCAGGTGAGCAGTTGGGAACCAGCAGCCCTGGATTGTGAGAGGGATGTCTGACTGGCTGTTTAGGCCCAATCCCGGTGGGAAATCCTAAACAGGCAGTCAGACATCCCTCGAGGGGTCCCAGATTGGAGAGGGTGCAGGCTGGGCTGAGGGACACCATCACCCCCCTCCCTCCGTGCATTAATTTCGTGCACCTGGCCTCTAGTTCTTTCTATAACAGGGCAACACTGTTATCTTGTAATCTTCTAGTCTGAAATGTGATGCTTTGATGGAACTCCATTCTGTGCTAGCAGACAAATTTTTCCATAGGCATTTAATGGACGAAAGGGCTAAGACAGAGAGGAAAGAGTAATTAGCTCCTCTGAGGTCACGTAACACTACAGACACAGAGACGATGGCAGAGATAGAAACCCGGAAGCATGAAACCGTAATACTCTGCCACCTTTTAATGAATTTAAGCTGCTCAGTCATGTCAGTGTCATGCAACTACTTCCTATTAATTTTGTATTTTTGTCAATCTTTCTTCCATGAAAACTGAACGGCATCTGTATTGTGCTACAGTTGTGGGATCTATGGACTAGTACTTGTTACCCAATTTAATGAAAACATCTGTTTGTTGCTTAGTGCCCCATGAAACGTAGTAGCCTCTATTTGGAAAAACTGATGTTTGAAGTTTCCACTAGACATAAACAGTCCTTTGTTCTATGAATTAATTCTGCTGTTATGGCTTCTGTACCAACTGACTTTGCAAACTGCTCTGCTGCTGTCCCTAGCTACCCCACCCCATGCCAGGTGTCTCTTAGTTATCTGTACTCAAGGTTACAGGCTTCCTGCAAGATATCTGTTAAGCATAGCTAGGGCTCTTTTAAAAACATGAAAAAGGGAGGAAGCCCTAGACAAAAATATTAGAAAAAATATAAAAACCAAAAGCTTCTTCCATCTCTTTTTTTCAGAATTTGAGACATATTCCTATGATCCCGCTGGTGTAATAAAGAAGTGTAACTCCATTTCTCTAAGTGTTGCTTGGTTTTTCTCACATCTTCTGTAACTAGAACAGCATTCCCTTTTAGGGCTGAAAATATTCCACTGTATAGATATACTACATTTTGTTTATCTGTGTATACAGTGATGGGCATTCCGTTGTTTTCTGTTACATAATGTTTCATTTAAAAACATATATTTTAATTGGTTTCATAGAGGAAGGGAGAGAGAGAGAAATATAGATAGATAAATAGATAGATAGATAGATAGATAGAAAGAAAGAAACATGAATGATGAGAGAGAATCATTGATCTGCTGCCTCCTGCACACTCCATACTGGGGATGGAGCCAACAACCCTGGCATGTGCCCTTGACTGGAATCAAACCTGGGACCCTTCAGACACCAGGTCAACACCAACCATTGAGTCAAACCGGGTACAGTTGTTTTGTGTTACTTTAAAAAATCAAATAATTAATACATGGATTCATTCTTGCATAGAAATTCAAACCAGACTGAATCAGGTAGCGTCAGAAGTGAACTTTAAAAAATATATATTTCATTGATTTTTTCACAGAAAGGAAGGGAGAGGTAGAAGGAAAGAAAACATAGATGAGAGAGAAACACCAATCAGATGCCTCCTGCACACCTCCTACTGGGGATATGCCCACAACCAAGGTACATGCAATTGACTGGAATCGAACCTGGGACGCTTTAATCTACAGGGCGATGCTCTATCCACTGAGCAAAACTGGCCAGGGCGAAAAGTGAATTTTCTTTTGTCAAATCTCCCCAGTGACCTTCTTTCTCCTTAGCTCCAGGAAGAGGTAACATCCCAGGGGGATTTTCCTCCTAGGACCCTGGGACACGGAGACACTGGATTTTGTGGGTAAAAATGGCAACGGTAGAGTGAAAGCTGACACTGAACACTCACCATGCATCAGGCCCTGTCGGAGCTCTTTCCACACATCTCACAACAATGAAATGCAGACTCCTTACTCAGCCTGTGTCCCATCTCTCTCCTCCCTGCCTGCTCCACACACCCTCCCTCTAATCCTCACACACAGAACTTTCACCCACCTCGGGGCCTTTGCACTGGCTGTCCCCTCTGCAGGGAAGCTCCCCTCTCCCTCCGTGTGGCGTCCTTGCCCTCGGCTGCATTGTCCCCTGTCCACCTGGTCTCTCGCATCCGAGTCCCCCTTCCATTATTCTGCTTTACCGCCCTTCCCAGCACTTCCCTCCACTGACGGATGCGCCCGATCCATCTGTTTGTTGGGCCTCTGCTCCCTGGGACAGCAGCCCCACGAGGCCAGGAACTTGGTCTCACACGGAGCAGTCAGACTGAGTTCCGGTTGAATTACAACCACTCTCATCCCATTTCACAGATGAGGAGTCTAAGGCACAGGGAGGTGAAGTTGAAGCATCCATCTGGTATGAAAACTGCTGTTTGAAATTTTAACCTTGCTATTTGGCTCCTGTAAATTTAACCTTTCCCAGACAAGGTTGTCAGTACTGGAGTTGGTCCAGGCCTCTAGTTGAGTCTCAGGGCCCTAGTACACACTGGCTCTTTAAGAACTTGCAAGAGGGGGCCAGAAACACTCCATATTTGGGAGACAAAGAAGGTAGGATCATATAAATAGGGAGAATTCCTACATGTTGGGGCCCAGAATTTGAGAGACATTTTCCTCTGGACCCATGCGTAATAAATGTAACTCCATCTCTCTAAGTATTGCTTTGTTCTTCTTCGGTTTTCTGTAACAAAGTCACCCGATGACAAATAATGGAGCTGGCATTCGCAGCCACGCAGCCCAGCTTAAAGCCTGTCCACCGGCGTACAGGCTTCAGATCCATTCAGCATTTGCTACAATAATTTAGCTTTTGCTACTCCATCTCTCCCTCCCACCCCCACCCCAGCATCTACCCAGCTAGGGAGTTTTTGGGTGGGTTAGGCTGGGCTTGGCTGGGTGGCTCTCCTGGGCTCAGCTGTGCTGGCACGGATTCTGGGGTCAGCGGTTAACCAGAGCATGGTCGTGGCTGGGATGGCGGGACACTTGGTGTGTGTCACCGTCCGGTAGGCTAGCCCAGGCCAGTTCTTACTGATGATGGAAAAGTGGCCTGGGACGTGTGGTGTTCCCCTGGTCAGGATGGCTCACCAGCTCTTTGTCCAGTGGAGTCCAAGAATGAAACCATGGAGGAAGATGGTATAGAAAGGTGGAAATTTATTGGGAAACAAGTGTTGTACCGAGATTCTGTGATCCCCAGAGACCAGCAGGGAGCCAAGTCCGATGCAATTAACAAGAGAGCCTCTTCCATGCTAACATGGGCTCTGTCCCTCTCATGCCAACAGCATGGCGGTGGAGACCATGAACTTCGACAAGTCCAGGGGTTTTATACCGGTGGTGATATCACTGTTTTGGCTGACCCTGATTGGTTGGGTGAGAGCAAGGGCCCAGTTACACAAAATGGAGGATAGCTCCATCCCGCCCCACAAGGAGGCAGGAGTTAGCCTCGCCCTGCCCTGCCCTCTCACCAGCACAGACTCCCACGTGGGAAGCGGGAAAGAGTCCCATCAAGTCCCTTTTCCCACAGTTTATAAAGGCTGTAGATTTTTGTGCCTTGATAGCCCCTCTGATTGGTCATTATTCCCTTTTGATTTGGTCACTATAGCAACTTTTGAGCACAAGCCTCACTTGAAGTACATGAGGTTTCCTCCTTCTTCTCCCTTATTGCTCTTTTGTTCCCTCTGGGCTTCCTTCCTCCCACTTTGAATGAGGGGCTTTCTTTCCATTATTCTGTAAATGTGTGCCTTTTCCTGCTCCCAGCTCCCTGGTCTTATGAAAATGTACCCTCTATCACTCTCTGCTCCCTTTTCTTTTCTTTTCTTTTCTTTCTTTCTTTTTTTCTTTCTATTTTTAAAAATATATATTTTAATGAATTTTTACAGAGAGGAAGAAAGAGGAATAGAGAGTTAGAAGCATCAATGAGAGAACCATTGATCAGCTGCCTCTTGCACACCCCCTCACTGGGGATGTGCCCGCAAATGAGGTACATGACCGTGACCAGAATCGAACTTGGGACCCTTCAATCCGCAGGCCCATGCACTATCCACTGAGCCAAAGAGGTTTAGGCAGACCTGTGCTTTTTCCATGGGCCCCTTAATTCTTAAAAGTTCCAAAACCTGCCTATTTTACCCCTAAAAGTCCCTTTCATTACGGAGGTGCAGAGGTGCATGTGGAATTATGCAAGGCGCTCAGTGGAGACCAAGGCTTGAAACCAGAACCAGTCCCTTCCATCTCATCATGTTGGCGAAAGTAAGTCCCACGTCCAGGCCAGCATCGCATAACCAAGCCATATGGTGCAGAGCCTGGCTACAGGCAGGGGTGAAGAGTGGCGGCCAACAGTACAACCTCCCAGAGCTGCCACCAGCTCCAAGTTCCGGGGCCCTGCTCCTGGGCCTGGCCGAGAGGTCAGAGGCCATCTGGGAAGGACCCCAGGGAGCTTGTATGTGGGGCTGCTTAGAAGGAGACTCCCAGGCTCAGGGTGTCCTGGGTTTGTGTGTAGGGAGGGAACACACTGGGAAGAAGCTGTGGCGTAGGCATTTCTTGCTTGGTTGTGAATGTCTGCAGGAAGCAGCAGGAAGCTTCAGAAGCACTGATACTTGCTGAATTACCCATTTTAGGGTTGATTAATTTAGCGCTGCATCTACATATCTATCTATCATACACTGATTTATGCTTTTTCTTAATTTTTACCTTTAGCTCAGTTAAACATTAGCTCCTAAGTGAAAGTGAGAATGAGGGCTTCGTGAAACCTCCAGAAGATCTTGAGTTCACTTCGAAGTATTTTCTCCTGGTTCATGGGTAAGCTTCAGGCCTCGCAAACCCTTTTGCATCCTGGTCCGGTTCAGAAGTCACTTAGTTGTCACAACAGCACATAAGGACAGAGGACAGGTGCCTCCGTTTCACTAAGGGAGGGAAGTTCCTGGTTTGCACAAGCTAGACTCCAAGGACTTTTGCTGCTTTGTGAAAAGTACCGGGCCCAGATGACTCTACAGCTTCCCTGGTGAAGTGAGGCTGGCGGGCTGTCTCCAGCAGGGCAGAAACAGCTGTCCTGGCTCAGGGCCCGCGGCCGAGGCCAGCACACTCTCTTGTCGCCCGGTCACAGATGTAGGAGAGGCTGTCATTCTCATAGTAACCGTGGGCGTGGGTTTTCCTGGTTCTGATCTCCTGGAGTGGCCTCCCCATCCTCAGGGCTCACAGGCTTCCAGAGGCTCACATCTGTAACTGTTAAATCTCAAATCTGTGAGCTGGACAAGACACATTAATGAACCAATTAGTTAGGAGTAATCTTTATTGCACACAGGCTCAGAGCAGATTACCTCTGTCAAATTATGAACAAACACAGGAAGGAGTATTCCCTTTTTATGTCCTTATATTTCTTATTTTTTTTAAATAAAATTTTTTCTTTATTTTCCACAGAGAGGAAGGGAGACGGATAGAAAGCTAGAAATGACGATGAGAAAGAAACATCGACCAGCTGCCTCCTGCACACCCCCTACCGGGGCAGTGCCCGCAACCAACGTACATGCCCCTGATAGGAATCAAACCTGGGACCCTTCATTCCAACGGCCGATGCTCTATCTACAGAGCCAAACCGGTTTTGGCCTGTCCTTCTAGTCCTTTATAGAAGTTATTTTTTTGCAGACAGCTTGTAATCTTGAGTACATGTCATATCTAGCAAATACCTGTCATATCTATACAGACTGCTTGTAACCTTGAGTACATATTTATATAGACACCTGTAACCTTGGATGAACAAACACTTGGCATGAGAATATGGGAATTATTGCCCGCATCAGTGTATCAGCCTCTTTAGATAGCTAGCATGCAAGGTCAGACAATTTAGTTTATATTTTCTATTATTCAAACTAAAAACAAAGTTATTTTACAGTCTAAAAATAACAGAGTTGGCCTACAGGATAAGAGACTAAGAATAAAAGAGTAGTTCAAACAGCAGCTTTTCCAAAGGAGGGGCTACTATGCTTCAGAACAACAGTGATGCTTTTAGCTCATCTGGAACCAAGCCCAGCCTCCCACATTTGGAAGATTTACTGTCCTCCTGGTGCATTTGGAGAGCTAATTTCTCTGGGTTTTACTGATCAGAACTCAATTTTTCTGGTCCTTGGTCTCTGCGCACTGGGAGACACTAGTATGTTCTCGCCACTCAGAGATACTATTCTGGCTCAGGTCAAAGAACCTGCATCAAATGTTGGGCTTTTATAATATCAGAGTTCCTCCTGGCTCCCCCATGCCCGCCACTGTGTTCTTAAGGGCTTCATCAGCATTGACTATCATATTACAGAAAACCAAAGAAGAACAAAGCAATACCAGAGAGATGAAGCTAAATTTATTATGTGGGGGTCCAGAGGAAAATGTCTCTCAAATTCTGGGCCCCAACTTGCAGGTTTTTCCCCCCTATTTATATGTTTTTACCTTCTTTGTCTCCCAAATATGGAGTGTTTCTGGCTCCTTTTGCAAGTTCTTAAAGAGCCCGTATGTGCTGGGCCTTGAAACCTCAATCAGAGGCATAGCCTGGTGCCAGCACTGATAACCTTGTCTGGGGAATGTTTAATGATCTCTCTGAAGTGGGAGTAGTCTTAACAAGCAAGAATTTACAGAAGCCAAATAGCAGGGTTAAAATTTCAAACAGCAGATAAGCTTCTAAGAGTCTCACAGGGAGTACAGATTAGCAAGCTAAGGGGTAGCAAAACTCTAAAAGAAGGTAAGGGTCCTTTGGACAGGATTTCCTGACCAAGCAGCCAGCGCTGCAGCGGTGGAGACCTCTCCCAGAGCTATGGGCTCAGAGGGAAGGCTGTGCCATCTTACCAAGAAAGGAGGACCTTCTCTGAGCCCTGAAAAACCCACAGCAGAGGAGACCATCGAGCAGCTGTGACGCCCCAATTGTGGCAAACACGTGGATTCAAGGGAGTTCTTCAATCACCCATGGAAAGGTCAGAGTTTGCGGGGAATACGTGAGGGTTCTGGGTCATCGCGGTGCAGGCAACGACTGTACCCATGGCGCGCCCCAGGGTCTTCGAGCCCTCAGAGGCCTCGCATGGCCATGCTTCCCAGAGGTCCCAAGCCACCACCAGCAGCCCTGGCCCAGCGCTGGCACCACAGGCCCTGGCCAAGAGCTGCCACCAGCAGCCCTGTGCTCAGAGCTGCGCCAAAAGAGACAGGGGCTGCAGAGAGAATTGAGCACTGCAAGACCCAGAGATGGGTTTGGTGTGATCTTTCCTAAAATCGGGTCTTTCTTTAAACAAAACAAAACAAAACAAAACAAAACAAAACAAACAAACAATCAAACAAAAAAAACCAAGGGACTCGGGAGAAATTGGTAAGAATCGGAACCATCCCACCAAAAGCAGAACATCTGGACACCTTGAGGCAAACCTAGTCTGCACCAGATCCCCCTTACGCCCTTGCTTCTGAGTACTAGGGAAGGACTGCCCAGTTTGGCATATCCTGGGAAACTGCAGGGGGAATTGCCTACCTTGAAACAGGGGATCGGAGCGAGAAAAAATAATCTGGGAAACCAGTCAATCTGGGAGCTGGCACCCAGGCAGCTTTCCTCTACAAAACATAGAGCCATAGAGAAAGGAAGCTAGAGCAGCCAAAAAGACTGGGAAGTCAAACCGAAACACTGCCACCTAGGGGCTTAAATACAAACTGATTCCTTGCCCCCTTTTTTTTACTTTTCTTTTTTTTATATTATTTTATTTTTTATTACTTTTAATTAATCTAAACTAAATGGACACAAAGAACTAAATAATAGCTTACTTAAAATTAAGGAATAGCTTACAAAACTGAGGTACAGTGGAACGCAGGGATATGCAATACTGTCTGGACCGAGAAATAAGTGTGCCAAATATAATAACAGAAGAAGTGAATGAGCACTACTACTCATTCTTTATGCTAATTTTTATATTTTGTATTTTATTTTCATCTTTTATATCTTTTAGTTTATTTTCATTTTTTACATCTTTTAATTGAGAAACGATTTTTTTTCTTTTTTCCTCACTTGATTTTACCTTTGCAATTCTTACATTTTTGAATTTCAATCATCATTATTACTACTGCTATTTTGCATTTTTTCCCGTTTTGTTTTGTTTATTTCTTGTTGTTTTTTTGTGTGTTTTTTCTTACCATTTTAATTTCTTTTTATTTTACATTTAGATTAGTCTTCATTCTATTTTAATCTCTACTATAGCATCATTCAACCCTACCTCAACTTTACCTTTATGCCATCATTCTCTTACTAAACTTTACCCTTTTCATCTCCTGTTTATCTTATCCCTTTCTGGATTTAGTTTTTCTTTATTCTTTCTGTATACCCCCTGCTAAAATTCTCACCATACTTATAGACCTAATTTTCAACCCCCTGCTCCAAGTGCATAAATACGACTCTTTTTGCTATATAATTTGTTAACAAAAGAAAGAAAAAACAAAAACTGTTGTCCTCTCTATTCTTTTTGTTACTGTTTGTGTGAATGTTGATTATATAGAATTTTTATGCTTTTTAGTGAAATTGATAAGCTTATACTTTTGTTGTTATTGTTGCTTAGTATTTTTTTAAATAAGTTTTTATTTTTCATATTATTACAAATGTTCCTTCCCCCCCCCACACCATTGCTCTCCTCCACCAGGTTCCCACCCCATCCTCTGCCCTTTCCCCTCTCCCCATTGTCCTCATCCATAGGTGCACAGTTTATGTTCAGTCTCTTCCCACGCCCCCCTCTCCCCTTTTCCCCAAGAATCGTCAGTTCAATCCCCTTCCATACCTCTGATTCTATTATATTCAACAGTTAATATTGTTCATCAGATTTTTTTAATTTCCTCGGTTTTTAGATTCACTTGTTGATAATTACGTATTTGTTGTTCATAATTTTTATCTTTGTTTACTTTCTCTTCTGAAAGAACCCCCTTCAGCAATTCATATAATTCTGGTTTGGTGGTGATGAACTCCTTTAGCTTTTTTTTATTAGTGAAGCTCTTTATCTGGCCTTCGATTCTGAGTGATAGCTTTGCTGGGTAGCTTATTTTTGGCTGTAGGTTCTTGCTATTCATCACCTTGAATATTTCTTGCCATTCCCTTCTGGCCTGCATGGTTTCTGTTGAGAAGTCAGCTGACAATCGTATAGGTGCTCCTTTATAAGTTACTACCTTCTTTGCTCTTGCTTCTTTTAGTATTCTCTCTTTATCTTTTGCTCTTGGAATTTTAATAATGATGTGTCTCGGTGTGGTCCTCTTTGGATTCCTTTTGTTTGGAGTTCTGTGCGCTTCCTGGACTTGTAAGTCAAATTCTTTCACCAGGTGGGGGAAGTTTTCTGTCACTATTTCTTTCAGTATGTTTTCGATATCTTGCTCTCTCTCATCTTCTGGAACCCCCATAATTCTGATGTTGGTTCGCTTGAAGTTGTCCCAGAGGTTTCTTACATTATCTTCAATTTTCTGGATTCTCTTGCCTTCTAGCTTCTGTGGAGGAGTGTCTTCTGGCTCTTTATGTTCCAAATCTTTGACTTGATTCTTGCGATCTTCCCTTCTGTTTTTAGGACTCTGTAGAATATTTTTTATTTCAGACAATGTATTCTTTATTTCTTGTTGATCCCTTATCATTTCTTGTTGACTCCTTATTAATTCTAGTTGATCCCTTTTCATATCTTCATAGGCCTTATCCATCTTTTCTAGGAAATTCTTGAAAAACCTTATAAGCGTAGATTTGAACTCTATATCCAGACGCTTTTTGTCCTCCATTTCTTTCGTTTGTGATCTATTTTGTTGTCGCATTTCACAGTTACAGATGGGACGGGGTTTCAGGGTGGAGCCTGCAGCTTTGGCTTCCGTCAGCCCCGCCCTATGCGGGTCCCTCAATGCTCGCTGCCGGCGCCTCTGAGAGAAAGGTGCCCTCGATTTTCGCCTGCTGCCAAACAGTCTATGCTCTCCCACAATGAGCCCGGTATTGGGGTTCAGTTCAGTTGGAAGTGGAGTTGGAGGTGGCGTTCACAGCAGTCTGGAGCCCCAGTCTCCTTCCCGTCAGGGCAATCCCGCGGCACAGCCGATCTCCCTTCTCTGGGGGCAGTGTGCGCGCCTCCGGGACCTCCTTTCTCCGCTACTCCGGGGTTCCGACTTACAGCCCAGCTCCCTATGGCTGAGCCTGAGTCCCCGGGGTCTGGCCCAGAACGGGGGTTCAGAGCAGTTGGGGGCCCAGCACAGTCGGAGTTTTATCTCCTTTCCGCTAGGGAACGCCCCCCAGGCACTCGGCCTCCCTCCTCTCCGGCTCCGTCCTCTTCGCGTGCGCCGCGTGTCTCCATACCCTAGGCTTTTACAGCTCCTCCGTGCTTCCTTCTGGTTTTCTCCTTGCTTCTTGTTGTAGGATTTCCAGTCAGTCGACTTTCCTGTAGTTCTGGGTAATGTCCATTTTATATTTTAGTTGTATTTTATTAAAATTGTTGTGTGCAGCTGCGGCTAGTTGCCTACCCGAGCAGCCATCTTGGATTCTCCTGTTGCTTAGTATTTTTTAATTGCCTTGTTTTTGGTTATTTTTTACTTCTGTTTATCATAGCCTTGCTTAATAATAGTGGATATTCTTTTTTCTCCCCTACCCATTAATTTGCCTTTCTCTAGTGATCACCTTTATTAGAGGTTATTAATATCGTAATTACATTCCTGTTCAGTGCTTTTTGTGTTGTACCTGGTAGTGTTGTATTTTGTGCCTTTAAATCAACCCAGGAGAAAAAAAACCACATAACCATACATCCTGAAAAGAGACACCATATGCAGACAAAGAAATAGCCCCCAAATGAAAGAAAAGCAGGCATCACCAGAAAAGGAAGTAAAGGAGTTTAAGGCAAGCAACCTACCAGAGTAGGAATTCAGAATAATGATCATAAGATGGCTAAAAGGGATGGAAGAGAAATTTGACAATAACCAAGAAGAAATGAAGAAAAACCAGGAAGAACTGTAGAATAAACAAGAGGAAATGAAGATGAACCAAGAAGAAATGAAAAATGACACCGCTACCATGAAGAACTCAATAGAAATCATCAAGAGTAGTCCAGAAGAAGCAGAGGACTGCATCAGTGAGCTAGAAAACAAGATGGAAAAAAAATACCCAATAAGAGCAGCTTCTAGGAAAAAAAAAAATTAAAAAGCAGGTGGAGAGCCTACGGGAGCTTTGGGACAATAAAAAACAAAACAATATCCGAATAATAGGGGTTCCAGAAGGAAAGGAAACTGACGTAGAATGGAACACGTGTTTCAAGAAATAAGGACAGAAAACTTCCGAGATAGAGAAGAAAAAACCCACAAATCCAAGATGCTCACAGAGTCCCAGGATAAATGAATCCCAGAAGACCGACGTCACGGCACATTATAATTAAATTGGCAAACACCAACGACAAAGTAAGAATCTTAAAAAGCAGCCAGAGTGTCCGAAAGTTACATATAATGGAACCCCAATCAGACTAACAACTGATTTCTCAATAGAAACTCATCAGGCCAGAAGGGAATGAGATGAAATATACAAAGTCATGCAAAGGAAGGGTCTAAATCCAAGGCTATCAATCAAAATTGAAGGGGAAATCAGGAGCTTCACAGACAAAAAAATACTAAAGGAATTTATCTCCACCAAAACAGCAATGCAAGAAATGCTAAAGGGTCTACTGTAAAAATAAAGAAATAGGAAGTAAAGAAGGAACACAGGGGTAGAGAATAAAAATGGCATTAAATGAGTAGTCTCATTAATAACTTTAAATGTAAATGGTTAAAATGCTCCTATCAAAAGACATAGGGTAACAGATTGGATAAGAAAACAAGACCCATACATCTATTGTCTATGAGAAACCCACCTCAGATAAAAAAAAGATGCACACACACTGAGGGTGAAGGGATGGAAAAAGTTTTTCCAGCCAAATGGAAATGAAAAAAAAATAAAGCTAGAGTAGCAATACTTATATCTGACAAATTATATCTCAGAGTGAAGGATATAACAAGAGATAATGAAGGACACTTCATAATACTAAAGGGAGCAATCCAACAAGAAGAAATAACCCTGGTAAATATATATGCACCCAATAGAGGAGCACCCAAATATATTTAAAAAAACTGCTGGAGGACATTAAGGGAGAGATTAATAGCAATACAATCATACCACACTCACCCTTTGACAAATCATCTAAACAAAACATCAGCAAAGAAATATCAATCCTAAATGACTCACTAGACCAGATGGAATTAATCCAATTCTTCATAACATTCCATCCCAAAGCCACAGAATATACATTCTTCTCAAGGGCACATGGGACATTCTCAAAGATAGATCACATTTTGAGACATAGGCAAAGTCTCTTCAAATTCAAGAAGATAGAAATCATATCAAGCATCTTCTCAGATCATAGTGGCATAAACCTGGAAATTAACTACAATAAAAATAATCCAAAGAAATCAAACACATGGAGACTAAACAGCATGCTATTAAACAAGGACTGGGTTACCAGAAATCAAGGAAGAAATTAAAAACATCCTGGAAACAAATGACAATGAAAACACAACAATCCAAATTCTACGGGACACAGAAAAAGCAGTTTTGAGAGGGAAGTTCATATCCCTACAAGGCTATTACAAAAAAAAAAAAAAAAAAAAAAAAAAAAAAAAAAAAAATCAAGAAAAAATGGTAACAAATGATCTAACTCTACAACTCAAAGAGTTAGAAAAAGAGCAACAAGAATAGCCCAGTGTTATCAGAAGGAAGGAAATAACAAAATTAGAGCAGAGATAAACAACATAGAGACCAAAGAAACGATACATAAGATCAACAAAACCAAAAGCTGGTTCTTTGAAAGGATAAACAAGATAGATGAACCTCTAGCCAGGCTAACCAACAAATAAAGAGAGAGGACTCAAATAAACAAAATCAGAAATGAAAGAAGTTAAATAACAACAGACCCCGCCGAAATACAAAGGATTGTTACAAAATACTATGAACAACTCTATTCCAACAAACTGAACAACCTGGAGGAAATGTACATATTCCTAGAGAAATACAACCTTCCAAAACTCAATCAGGAAGAATATAAAAATCTCTATAGAGCAGTGACTTGGGAAGAAATTGAAACAGTCATCAAAAAGCTTCCAGCAAACAAAAGCCCAGGGCCAGATGGCTTCACAGAACAGTTTTACCAAACATTCAAGGGAGAACTAAAACCCATCCTCCTCAGACTATTCCAAAAAATTCAAGAGGAAGGAACACTTCCAAATTCCTTCTATGAAGCCAGCATCACCCTAATACCAAAACCAGATAAAGACAACTCAATGAAAGAGAATTACAGGCCAATATCCCTCATGAACATAGATGCCAAAATCCTCAAGAAAATTCTAGCAACTCGGCTCCAGCAGAGCATCACAAAGATCATACACCATGACCAAGTAGGATTTATTCCAGGAATTCAAGGATGCTACAATATCTGCAAATCAATAAACGTGATACATCACATAAACAAATTGAAAGATAAAAATCATATAGTCATATCAATTGATGCAGGAAAAGTATATGATAAAATACAACACCCTTTCCTGATAAAAACTCTCAACAAGGTGGGAGTACAGGTATCATACCTCAACATAATAAAAGCTATATATGATAAACCCACAGCCAACATTATACTCAATGGGCAAAAAATCAGGACTTTTTTTTAAAAATGCCACGGGATGCAGGAAAAATTGTTAGAAATCAAGACTGTGCCGCCAACACGAGGGCGATCTGGTCACCTTAGCTTAGAGGCAAAAACCTCCCAAACCGGGGGCCCAGGGGTCCATGGAGCCCAAAGATTCAGCTCAGGCCCCACTCAGAGAAACACTGTCCCGGTCCTTGCCTTAGGCCGGATCCCATTTCCTACAGCAGAAGAGCAAAAGTCCCCTCCCTCCCTCCTGCCCCCCATCACATCCAAATAGTTAGTCTTAGAGTGAGAGCTACATCTAACACACCTGGCGGGGGAGGGGGTGAGGGAGGAGAGGGATTAAAGAACTACGTCTCCCATGATGCCCCGGGCAGAGGCCAGGAGGCTGAGCTGCACCTCTCCTCTGTGGTTTTGGGGGGCACCCTAACCCCTTGAGTTGTAAGGAGTCAGAACCACAATCCCCCCGCAATGCCGGGGTAGAAGCTTCAAGGTTTAAAAACATTTCCCATAGCTTTGGAGGATCTTTTATATACACTTGTAATGGATGAAAAATAAAACATTGCAAATCTTTTTTCTTTTCTTTTTTAAAATCATTTAAAGCATGTACCAAGTTTCTGGTCCAAATCATGTAAAATAAATTAAACATAAATTGCATTCTATTAACTAATATGAGTGTATTTCTGTAAGCATAGTTATGTGGAAATAAAGTTAAAAAACAACAACAACAACAAAAAAACATTTCCTCCCAGCACATCCCTGTACCTCTATGGATATGCAGCTCCAAAAAAAAAAAAAAATAATAATAATAAATAAATAAATAAATAAAAAACAACAACAACAAAACAAACAAACAAACAAAAAAACCCCACAACTCTAAGCTGAAACCAGTTTGGCTCAGTGGATAGAATTTTTCCCACAGATGAGTAGGTTCAGGGAGGGATCCCTTCCCACAAGCCCCTCCCACTCTCCTCCTCTGACCAGAGCAGGGGTCTTCCCTCAGCCCCCCTCTACTCAGGTTGGAAGAGTTTTCCTACAGCCCCCTCTCCCAGGGAAGGAATCACTCCCCCTTTCCCCCCACCCTCTCTGTAGTGAGTGAGGGGACCTTCTTTCCTGGGCCCCACTCTACCCCCTCCACCCCTCTCCCCAGAAGACCCACCTTCTTTTTTATTTATCTATTTTTTTAGGGAGAGTGAGAGGGAAGACAGAGAAACATTGATTTGTTGCTCCGCTTATTTATGCATTCATTGGGTGACCTTTACCTATACTATGACCAGGGGTGGAACCCACAACCTTGGCTATGGGTACCAGGCTCTAACCAACTTAGCTACCCAGACCTACCTTGAAGCAGCATCTGTAGCAGCAGCAGCAGCAGCAGCCAACCTGTCGTCCTGATCATTTTAATTCTGTATGCCTATGTTTCTATTTCTTCTCAAAACAGCAAATTAAAATGACAATGAGGTATCATCTGACACCTATCAGAATGGCTACCATCAACTATCAATAAATGACAAGTGCTGGCGAGGATATGGAGAAAAGAGAACCCTAGTACACTGCTGGTGGGAATACAGATTGGTGCAGCCACTGTGGACAGCAGTATGGAGTTTCCTCAAAAAATTAAAAATGGAACTCCCATTTGGGCCAGTGATCATGCTTCTAGGAATATATCCTAAGAAACCCAAAACACCAATCACAAAGAATGTATGCACCCCTATGTTCATAGCAGCACAGTTTACAATAGCTAAGATCTGAAAACAGCCTGAATCAGCCCATCAGTAGATGAGTGGATAAAAAAGCCATGGTACATGTATACCATGGAATACTATGCAACTGCAAAAAAGAAAAATCTCTTACCCTTTGGGACAGCAAAGAAGAAACTGGAGAGTAGTATACTAAGTGAAATAAGTCAGTCAACGAACAAATATCACATAAGTTCACTCACATGTGGAATCTAATGAACAAAATAAAGTGACAAACAAAATAGATCCAGAGTCATGGAGGATCCTAAGAAAGAATGGAGGGAGGGAAGAGATCAACCAAGAACTTATATGTGCACTAGAGGCCCAGTACATGAAATTTGTGCTAGTGGTGGGGGTGGGGGGGAGGCGGCGCTAGCACAGATGGTGTCCCTCAGCCCAGCCTGCACCCTTTCTAATCTAGAACCCCTCTCACAATCTAGGAGTACTGACTCACAACCAATCACCTGCCTGCCTTCCTGATTGCCCCTAACCGCTTCTGCCTGCCAAACTGATCAACCCCTAACCACTCCACTGCCAGCCTGATTGATGCCTAACTGCTCCCCTCTCAGCCTTATTGCCCCTAACTACCCTCCGCTAACTGTCCTTTCCTGCAGGCCTGGTCACCCCCAACTGCCCTCCCCTGCTGGCCCAGTAACCCTTAACTGCACTTGCTTGTCAGCCTGGTTCCCCTCAACTGCTCTCTCCTGCAGGCCTGGTCTCCCCCAACTACCCTCCCCTACTGGCCTTATCACCCACAATTGCCCTCCCCTGCTTGCCTGATCACCCACAACTGCCTCCACTGCCGACTATCTTGTGGTGGCTATCTTGTTTCCACATGAGGGCGGCCATCCTTGACCACATGGGGGCAGCAATTTTGTGTTGGAGTGATGGTCAATGTGCATATTACTCTTTTATTATCTATGATATTCTTAACCCATGGACACAGACAATAGTAGGGTGAAGGCTGGGGGACAGGAGTGGGGAAGAGGACATGACAAGGGAGGGGTGAATACATTAAACAATAAAGTTTTATAATACTTTAAACAATAAAGATAGATTTTTTTTTAAAATTCAGGTAGGGTTGTTTCTGAGGCTGGCTTGGAGGTTAGTTCTGAGCCAGGAGGACTCCTATTAGCTGTCACTTTCCCTAGTTCTCCCTAGTTCAACAGCTAGCCTGGGGGTTAGCTTGTCGCATTGATGACCCACCACCACATTCATTTTTAACAAGACAGCCCTTCACCATGAACTCCCTCCACAGATTTCTGTCCCAAATAAAATCACTTTCTAGGGAAGAACCTTGAAACTCCCTGTTCTTTTTAAAAATATTTTTATATTTATTAAATTGATAAGGGGGGCATTGGTCAACATGACATAATAGGTTTTAGGTGTGGGTTTCTATGTTACAAGATCTGTCTATGGCACCATGTGCCCACCATCCAAAGTTAAATCTTCTCATCGCCTTATATTAGGACCCTTTATCCCTGTTCCCAACTTTTTAATGTGTTTTTATTGATTGATTTTTTTTTTTGAGAGAAAGAGGGAGGAAGGGAGAAGGAGAGAGGTAGAACATCAATGAGCGAGAAACATCAACATCAGCTTCCTCCTGTATATCCTCTGCTGGGGATAGAACCTGAAACCCAGGCATGTGCCCTGACTGGGAATGGAACTGGAGACCTCCTGGTGCATGGGTCACCACTCAACCTCTGAACCACACCGGTCAAGCAAAGCTCTGTTCTTATCTTGTCTCTGAGCCACCAGCTTGAGAAATGGAGGCAAGGGCAGTGGAGGGCTTTCCTCAGAATGCCCCCTCTGCTTTCTACACAGGGCACTGGGCAGGGGTTAGTAGACCCTGGCCTTCATGAATTGCTTCTCCCAACATGGAAAATCTTCACTACAAACAAGCTGGGGCAAAAGTGACAGAGAGCCCAGTATTCTGAGCTTGTTATCGCTGGGGGGAGCCTGGAACCGATGTGTGACATCTACATGGAGGGAAAAGTCCCCAACCTGTCAATCACACCTCCCTGAAATTACCCTCTGACCCGTGGACCTGCGGGGTTGAGTAAGGCTGGCAGCCTTTCCCACTGGAAATGATGCTCCTTATAGTCCTTGACTGGGAGCCTGGAGAAGGGGAACCTATCTTTTTGGCACGGTCCACTCATAATGTTACTTTCCTCATACAGAGCTGGAGTGGGTGGTGGGCATGGAGGGTGGGGAGCGTAGATCAGATGGCACAGATCTGCTGTTCTTACTGATATTTAGTATAACTTCCTGAATACATGTTTCCTTATAATCCATTTCAACTTCCTTCTTGCTTCTCTGGGAACACAAGAGTTTTTCAAAGTTCCTTAACTGGATCGCCCTCATAATGACTCAGTTTTTAGTTATAATCTCAATTACTAACCCCAGCATTAGATAAGCCATGAACGGTGACCTCACTAGCGACTTAAAGCTCTCACAGCCACTGGTACATCTCTCCCTGGGCTGCTCAGGCCCCAGAACACAGGTTAGCCTCTGGCTTCCAGGCCCTTTATTTCTGGTACCTGTGAATTTGTGTTTCATTCGCACCCAAGTATTTACTGAAAGACTTTTTCTACAATATATGCCTTTTGAAAAGTGTCTGAGGGCCAAGTATGTGTCAAGTTCTGCATTTCAGACATGCCAGGACAAACAACACAGCCCATCTTGTCTTCCCAATGATTAGATTTCCTCCTTCCCCCGGGGAAATGGGCAGTTGAATTGCAAATAGAGAGTGAAAGGCTGAGAGAACATGACCAGAGATCCTTCTGTTTAAGGAGTTAGGGAATATCTCCAGAAAGAAATAACATTTTAGTGAATTCAGGAAAGACAAACCGTCTATGGTAGGCATCAGCCCTCTCTGGCCTCAGGGCCCCTCTTTCCCCAGTGGCCTCTCCACACATTTGCGATTCAATCAAGGCCACAGAAAAGACAGCTATGATGTGTGCTGATGCTTCAGGGTCTAGAGGAGGAGAGGGCCGATGTAAAGATCCTGTGAGATCCAGCTGGTCATGCAGACCACCTCCCACCTGAAAGATAGTTTCTTTCAGGAAAGGATAACAAAGTCATGCCTGCAGAGAAATCATTTTATTGCCAGGCAAGGGGGCTTGAGTTGCAGGGAAAGGATGTCACCTCTGTCACTCAGAGAATGCCTTCCATGCTTGAGACGTCTTGGCTTTCTGCCCTTCTGTTTCAAAGTCTTGATTGAATCCATGGCTGTCAGTAGGGTCCCTCAAAAGACATGAAACATGGCCTTGACGTCAATGTGAATGAGTTCTATTTATTTCTTCCAATCAGCCCCCTGGAGTGTTTCTTTTCTCCCTTTCTTCCTGGTCTCTGCAAGTTCTCTCACACTCCCTCAAAAGACTGTGAATTGGCCCTACCTGGTTTTGCTCAGTGGATAGAGCATCAGCTTGTGGACTGAAGGGTCCCAGGTTCAATTCAGGTCAAGGACACTGCCCAGGTTGAGAGCTCAATCTTCATTGTGAATCGTGCAGGAGGCAGCCAACCAATGATCCTGTCTCATCATTGATGTTTCTATCTCTCTCTCCCTCTCCCTTCCTCTCTAAAATCAACAAAAATATATTAAAAAAAAAGACTGCATTGTACTCTCTCTTCCCTTCCTGCCTTCTCTCCTTCTACTTTCTCTTACCCCTAATACTCCCCAATCCTTCCTTCCATGTGTTATCTCCAATCTCTGTTTCTTCTTCCTTTTCTAATTATCCTCTCTCCATTTTTTGCATTCTCTCTTTGTCTTTTACTCTTTTTATTTTTCCTCCCTTTTCTTTCCTGTCTAAATCACTGCTCCTCACCCCTCCTCCTGTCCCCTTCCTCCTCCCCAGACCTCTCCACTTCTCCTCCATCCTCTCCATATCACCTGCCTCCATTTCTCTATACAGCTCTGTCCTCCCCTACTCATCCCTGTGTTTTCTCCTCCTCCCCAGGCGCTCTTACCCTGTGCTAGAAGTTCTAGCAGGCCTTCCAAGCTCTATCCCTGTCAAAGTTTTCAGTGAGTGAGCACCACATAATAGAAATTGGATTCCCCTTCACTGTGCATTCCGTATACGATACACCATTAAAAATAAAGGGGAAGACACATGGAGCTCGGTCTGAAAAGTAGAAGCAAAGGTGTGGAAATTAGCTGTGGTGAGATTGTGTTCGTCTTAGCAAGAGAAAGGGGATGTGAATGGCACACCAGTGGCTGGGTGAGGAGAGGATTCCAAATAGGAGTCAATTATGGAGATCCCCCAAACGCTCCTCACATGCTTACTTACCTTCATTTGCACAATATTTCCATCTCCCTCCATATTCTGGGTCTACAGAACACCAAAGGTATAGAGAGTCATAGATAATGCAATCAAAATGTTTTTTGCCACGATAGATAAACGGGAAAGCACAGGGTAGCCCTGAAAAAAAGAAGCAGACATTCTCCTCACAACTCCTAGGCACCATTTGCTTTGCGGTAACTCTGGTTAAGTTTCTGTTCAAGCCAGCCCACCCCGATAAAGGCCCTGCATGGCCGGAGCCCCCTGCTAAGCACCTGGGGTTTCCAGATCCATATGGCCTGGTGCCTGTCCTGTGACAATTGTAATGTCCCTTGAGATTATTTACCCAGAGATATTTATTTCTTGTGGATTTTTGGAGTTCCAGGAGACAGATAAGTTTGTCAGATCACAAAGCAGCCTGATTTTGGATTATAATTTCTTTTAATCCTTACCCAAGAATGAATTTTTATTGATTTTTAGACAGACAAGAAGAGATGAAGGGAGACACAGAGAGAAACATCCGTCAGTTGACTCCCATTCATGTCCAGATAGGGGACCAAACCGGCAGCATATAAGTATGTGCCCTGAGACCAAATTGAACCGACAACCTTTTGCTGACCCTCCAACAAACGGAGACACCCGGCCAGGGCTAGGATCATAATTCTTTATACCCTGCTGACTTGTTGTGTCTGGAGCTGTGGCTTCACCCGATTCAACATCAAAAATCTCAGTCCATGTCACATTTATGAACACAGGTGATGTCTCCTTATTATCGTTAATAGTCGGCCTCACATCATTTAGAAGCACAATTAAAATCCACATTCATGGGGTAACAAAATGAGTTTCAGCGTGCACCGACTTTGGCACTTGAATAGGTTGAGGAGGAAAACTATGGAAACCAGAGAGGGCTTTGTGGCCAAGGCATCTTTGGCTTGAATGAATACTCCCAACTGCATCACTGAACTTATTGGTGGCAAAGCTCACCTCTCTGCAACTCGTGTGCCTACTTCTTTCTGTTTGAATAACCTCTGCACCCACTCAGTCCTGCCTGTGCTTCTTGAACAGGCTCCCTGAGTAGAACACCACCCCTTGGAATGAGGCCTGATCCTGAGACTCCAGCCCCACTATCTAACAGTGGCTTCACCTTAATGGCTAAACACCTAGAGGGAGAGAGAGGGGAAAGGTGCACCTCCCCCTGCCATTACTGAGAGGGCAGTCTTAGCCCATGCATGTAAAATACCTTTGAAGAATGCTGATAGCAGTTGCCACCTAACATTAGTTTGTTTGATTTGATTATTATTTTTCTTTTCATTATTTTCCAACATTTCTTATAAAAGCGTAACATGCTAATTAGACAGGACAGCTGAACAACCTTCCAGATGTCATTCCTGACATCATTCTGGACAAAGCCGCTGCAGCAGGGGGCAAAGCAAAGGTAGTTAGGGGCCATCAGGCAGGCAGGCAGACTGGTTAGAGGCAATCAGGGAGGGAGGGAAGTGCTTAGGGGTGATCAGGAAGGCAGATGAGTGATTAGGAATGATCAGGTAGGCAGAGTGGTTAGGGGCGATCAGGAAGGCAGGCAAGCTGTTAGGGGTGATCAGGCAAGCAGACAAGTGGTTAAAGGCAATCAGGTAGGCAGGCAGAGGCAATTGGGGTCAATCAGGCCGACAGGCAAGCAGTTGGGGGCAATCAGGAAGGCAAGAGAGCCATTAGGGTTATCAGGCAGATAGGAAAAGTGGTTAGAAGCAATCAGGTAGGCAGGCATAGTAGTTAGGGGTGATCAGACAGGCAGGTAAGTGGTTAGGGGCGATTAGGCAGGCATGCAGAGGAGCGGTTAGGACCCAGTGGTTCCAGATTGTGAGAGGGATGTCCAACTGCTGGTTTTGGGATGATCTTCAGCAGTTAGACATCCCCTGAGTGGTCCCAGATTGTGAGAGGGTGCAGGCGGGGATGAGGGACCCCCCAGCCCATGCACGAATTTTGTGTGCCATGCCTCTAGTGTGTGTATGGTCCCTAGGTTTGGCCTGTAGTCAGTGTCATCTTCCCTTGTTGCCCACAGCTGGCCCCGCACCTTACAGCCACCCACTCCAGTTTCCCTTTTGCTATCAGGCAATTGGAGCCTGTCAGCCAGGGAAAGGGATCAAGAGGTGATTAGTGCGCCTCATAGTGATGGGTCTAGCGGTCATTCTGGTAATTACACTAATAGGGTCAGAATTTGCATATTACCCTTTTAATATATAGGATATATACAGCTAATATGCTAAGTGTCCTTCCATCCATCCAACAGGTCGCTATGACATGCACGAACCACCAGGTGGCAGATGCTCATTGAAGAAGTTGTGTGACATACAGAGAAATGGCACCAAGGACCTGGCACCCACAAAGCAACACTCAGAAGATTCTCCCACGTGGAACACAGGCCCTGGCACCACCCCGAAGAGAGAGCCCACCAAATCTCAGGTAATGCTGCCAAGACCCCATGGCACAAAACACAGCCCACAGCCCAGACCAGCCCAGAAACGGTCGCTGTGGGCGCCAGGTAATGACATCATATAGCAAGGCCTGGCTTTCTTGCCCTAGTGATGATTAGCCTCCTTGCAGTTTTTTCAGCCCAGAAACATGACTTGCTTTTTAGCCAGGTAGAAACACTACACTGTAACCAAATGTCTGTGAAGCGTTTTCCTGTGCTTCATCTCATTTGATCCTCACAGAAGTCCTGGAGTACGTAGATAGTAGACTCAGTGGAATTCTACTTTCTTTTGTTAGCAGAGAAACGGAGATTTAGAGAGTTTAGAAACTTGACCAACTGAAAAGAAATAAGAAATGGTGGACCTTGGAAATGACTTCAGGCTTTCTCACTGTGTAGAATAAGGGTGTCGAACTCAATCAGAGAAGGGGCCAAATCTAAAATCCAGCCTAAATCGCGGGCCAAATGGTTTACTGAACAGTCATAAACTGACAATGTCATAAACTGACAGCAGAGTGCAGTGATGACAGCGCGATGCGGGCCACATTGCAAGGCCTGGCGGGCTGGATTTGGCCCGCGGGCCTTGTGTTTGACATATGTGGTGTAGAATATAGTCAAACATTGCTGCAGTTAAATATTTTACCCTTGTTCTCCTTGTGTGATCTACAATAATAATCTGCTTAATGTTGATATCTACTACTATGTTTCTGACAATTACCTGAAAGAAAAGTTGTAGTGCTTCACTGGGCTGAAAAAAAGCTTAGATAAATCAGAAAGCAGGTCTAGTTAAGCAAGTTTATTCTATATACATAAAAGGCTAAGTTGACTCATGCATGTGTGATATATATAAAGTTCTTGCTGGCTTCACTCACTAAATCACAGTTGTTGTCGACTGTGAATTTGGTTAACACTTCTATGATAGAGAAAGGGCAAATAGCAATATCAAAATATTTCTTCTAATTAATTTCCTTTCAATGTGCATGAATTTGTGTACCAGGCCATTAGTCTGAGATAATTGCAGGAGAGAGGGTCCCAGGCTACAACTGAGCTAGAAAAAAATACAGGGTAGAGGAGATGGAAGGCGGAGAAGAGAGATGGATGGGGATGGTTTGAGTCCATTTGATGGCAGAAATGCTCTGCAGCTCTAACTTTTTTCACATTAAAACATTATAATTTTGTATGTGGTAAGAACACCAAGTGTGAGCTTCGTAGATCTACTCTACAGCATAGTGACTATAGTTAACAACACTGTATTTTCTTCACATTTTGAAGGCCATTTTAATAGAAACAGGTACATGAGAAAGCTACCAGACATACCAGATTAGTAAGAATCTTACACTTTCTCATTGCAATCACACTGACAGCTAATGGTTAAATGGCAAAATGGGACTCAACTCATACCACATTCATCATGCATCTGCCATGACAATATGGCTTCCCTGTTATTCCGTACACGTACCCCTATTTAAATAAAAAACTCACTGTGAACAATATATGAAACCTGAGTGTAGGGGCCCATGTCTGGAATACTGGAAAGCAAATTTAGGAATGAGGCAGCTTTTGTGGGGATCGATAGTTATTAGCACTATGAGCTTTTGAGTCAGACTGACTAGGCTTATACTTCAGAGACTTGTATAAAAACAACAAGTTCTTAATAGAGTTTGGCCACATATGCAGGTAGTGGGTTCAATCCCCAGTTGGGGCCCATACAGAAGGCAACTAATCAATGTTTCTCTCTCACATCAATGTTCCCCCCCCCCCTCTCTCTGTCTTCCTCTCTCTCTAACATCAATAAAAAGACATCCTTGATGAGGATTTTAAAAACAGTGTTTGGCCCTTGAGGCACACTCAAGAACATTATTATTATTTACTGGAAACAAGATGCACCAAATCGTGCATAGATACAGTCCCCAAACCTAGCCTGTGATCAGGGCAATCTTCCCCGGCTGCCAGCAGCTGGCCCTGCCCCCCGCCACCACTCACCTCAGTTCCCCATTCACCATCCAGCAATGGAAGCCTGAGGGCCAGGGGAGGGACTGAGAGATTGGCTGTTCCCGCCCACTTGCCAACCCCACCAGAGCTGCCCTTCACCCTCTCTGTTTGGGGTGACTGGCAGGGTGGGTGCTTGGCCTGGTGCTACCCACATCCCCCACCATGCACCCTAGGTCCGTCCCCCTTTGCCATTGCCAATCAGAGCCTACTGGTGGGTGAAAGGGACTGAGATGTGCTCAATCAACTCATAGTGACTGATTGAGCAGTCATTCTGGTTCTTCTGCCATTATGGTTTGTGGGTTTTTATTATATAGGATTATTATTAATACTAGTTGCCCAGTACACAAAATTTAATGCACAGGGGTGTTCCTCATCCTGGCCTGAAACCTCTCCAATCTGGGATCCCTTGGAGGATATTTAAACCCAATACCTGTAGCAATCCAGGACCACTGGATCCTAACAGTTCAACTGCCTTACTGTCTAATTGCCCCTAACCACTCTGCCTGCTGACCTGCTTGCTCCAAACTTTTCCCCTTGCTGGCTTGCTCACCCCCAACTGCCCTCCCCTCTTGGAATGATCACCCCTAATGGCCTCTGCCTCGTCCCTGCCACTGTGGCTTTGTCCAGAAGGACATCCAGGAAAGTCTCCTGGAAGGTTTCCCAATCTAATTAGCATATTACCCTTTTATTAATATAGATAGAGCCTTGGTGCACGGGTGGGAGCCAGCTGGCCTGCCATGAAGGGTGTACCAGATCAGAGTGTGGGTCCCCCTGGGGAAAGGGCCAGTCTGGGTGAGGGGCCTGGGACAGTTTGCAGGCTGCCCACACCTTCTTCAGGCCTGCCAAGCCCCCACGAGGGGGCATGGCCAGTTGGGGCAAGGGCCATTTAAGGGATGTTCGCAGGCCAGCCAATCCCCCAGTTTTGTCTGGGAGGATGTCCATTAGGTCTCTGTAGAGAATCAAGATGATGGCATAGGTAAACACGTAAACTGCTGCCTCACAGAACAATTAAAAAACTAAAACTAAAAGACAAAATGTCTGTCACCCACAACAACAGGAAAGCTGGCTGAATGGAAGTTCTTCAACTAGAAGGAAAGAGAAAAGAGCATTGAGACGTGCACAAGCACTGAAAAGCTAAGGTCCGAAGGTGCACAAACCAGGCTGGTGGTGGGCGTTGCTTTTTTCAACCTGAAGGGAGACAAACACCCGATTACTCTGAAATCCAGTTTCTGGAGAGACACAGGGGACACGAACTCCTCTGGGGAGAAGCTGGACTGTCTGCCATCGGGTTGGAAAGTGAGGGGGCCTTGTTTGCAGAGCTGCACGCAGGAATAATTGTTTACTGTACTGGGGCATGGAACATGGGGACATGGTTGGAGACACAGAGAGGGCTGACTGGCAGCCATCACTGTTTGCCATGCCCTAGCCTAGTGATACCCTGAGACCCTGCCCCACAGAATCTACAATCCCTTCCAAGCACCAAGCAGCGGCTTTTGCATATGAATGGCCTTCCCTATCACACCTTAATGTAGCAAACTACAGCCCTGGTCAGACAGCTCCAAAACCTCCAAACCCCTAGCAAAGAGGAGAAAATTGTAGTTATCACTATAGCTCCAGTTGGGTGGCTTCAGACAATAGCTGACCTGCACCCCATTGGAGATCTAGAAGCTAGTGTACCAAGTGGTCAGCGTGAGACATCAGTTTTCAACTCCTCATATCCATAAGTGGCACATTCAAGAAGCAGACTCAATGAGCACCAAAGGCCCACTGATATAAGTCCTGCCCCATAAGTGTGTTTCCAACACAGCACTTCTCCCAGTATAGACACAGCAGGTCCTCACACCAATTAGCCTGGAGGTCAATTCTTCCCAGTGTACCAATAGCAATTAAGGCTCAACTACACCATGACTTTGCACTCAGCCCATCAAGGGTTGTACCAAGAGTGTCTACCTCAGTTGATTGGGGAGGCTGCACTACTGGCCCCTGTGGGTCACCTACCACACAAAGCCACTCCATTAACCCAGGGAAGCAGCCAAAATGTGGAGACAAAGAAACATGTCACGAGTGAAAGAAATGGAGGAAAGCAAACTACTGGGCATAGAATTCAAAACCACATTTATTAGGTTACTCAAGAATTTTCTAAAAACTTTGGAGATACTTGATGAGACTTCTAAGGAGCTTAGTGAGACTTTCAAGGACCTTAATGAGAATGCCAAAAAAATAGAAAAGGACCAATCAGAAATTAAGAATCACTGTCTGAAATAAAGTGTATTCAGAAACTCAACTGTAGATCAAGGTACCGCAAGAATCAACCCAAATATCTGAAATATGAAGAAACAAAAAAACTCCCAACCAGAAAAACAAAAAGAAAAAAGAATCCAAAAATATGAAGAAAGTGTACGGAGCCTCTGGGACAACTTTAAGCATGCCAACATCAGAATTATGGGGGTTCCAGAAGAGAGAGAACAAAATATTGAAAACCTATTAGAAGAAATAATGACAGAAAACTTTCCCTACCTGGTGAAAGAAATAGACTTAAAATCCAGGAAGTGCACAGAACCCCAAACAAAAGAAATTCAAAGAGGACCACTCTAAGACACATCAAAATTAAAATGCCAAGGGCAAAAGACAAAGAATCTAGAAAGCAGCAGGAGAAAAAACAGTTAGTTACCTGCAAGGGAGTACCCCTACTGATTTCTCAACAGAAAATATGCAGACCAGAAGGGAGTAGCAAGAAATATTTAAAGTGATGAACAGCAAGTATCTACAACCAAGATTACTCTACCCAGCAAATCTATCATTCAGAATTGAAGGTCAGATAAAGAGTTTCGCAGACAAGAAAAAGCTAAAGGAGTTCATCACCCCCAAACCAGGATTACATGAAATGCTGAAGGGTATTCTTTAAGAAGAGGAAGAAGAAGAAAAGGTAAAGATAAAAATTATGAACAACAAAATGACATCAAATACATACCTACCAACAAGTGTATCTATAAGTCAAGTGAAAAAAAAATCTGATGAACAGAATGGATTGATGAATATAATAGAATCAAGGACATAGAAAGGGAGTGGACTGCCAATTCTCAGGGGGAAAGGGTATGAGGGGAAGGGAAGAGATTGGACAAAAATATTATACCTATGGATGAAGACAGTGGCAGGGGGTAAGGGTATGGGGTGGGGTGGTGAATCAGGTGGACGGGAGCTATGGGGACACCTGTAATAATCTGAACAATAAATATTTATTAAAAAAAGAAGGTGTCAGGAAGGTCTTCTGGTCTAATTAGCGTATTACCCTTTTATAGTTATATATTATTATTAATTTTATCATTCAACCCATTTCTGGTGCACTTTCTTCCACCTCAGTCTAAGCCTCTCTCCCCTCCCTTACCTCCACTTTCAGAATTGCCCACTTGTAGAATTGCACAGGCACCCGCGAAGATAAGAAAGATCCCAGCACGCAGAGCCATAGCTGCTGGCATTCCTGTGACTGATGAATGTCAGCCTCTGCTGCCTTTTATTTAACATGCTTCCCTCTCACCACCCCCTGCAACCAGATAAGAATCAACCTCCTCAAGGCAGTGCATGTGTGTTTCTAAGCCGGAGAGCATGAAGTTCAAGATTATCTCTCAGCTGAAATCATAGGTCGTTGACTCATGGCTTAATGTCCCTGAGCCTCAGAAGCTTAAAATGCTTTTAAAATGAGGCATAGATGTTTGTAAAATTCCTTTGTTTTAGTGTTTTAGTGTTTCATGACCAGGCAAAAGGGAGAGGGAAAGATGAAAAGGACCTCTGCTCTCACAGGGTATTCAACCCCATGGATATGTACTATACCTTGGTAAATGTCAAGGAAGCGGGAGGTGGAGGCCGGCAAAGAGGGAAGGGGTCTCCTGCAATAATGTCAACATTAAAAAAATTTTAATTTAAAAAATACTAAAATGGCCCTGCTGGCATGGCTCAGTGTTTGAACATTGACCTGTGAACCAGGAGATCACAGTTCGACTCCCAGTCAGGACATATGCCCGGGTTGCAGGCTTGATCTCCACTAGGGGGCTTGCAGGAGGCAACCAATCAGTGATTCTCTCTCATCATTGATGTTTTTCTCACTCTTCCTCTCCCTTCCTCTCTGAAATCAATAAAAAGTATTTTTAAATACTAAAATGAATAAATACAATAAATTAAAAAAAGAACATAATCCATTTGATTTCCTGATCATAGAGTTCAGATTGAGAGCCCAACCAGTTCAACTGTCAGAGTCTCAGAGAAGTGTGAGAAGACAGACATGCAATTCTCCATTTAGGAGGAAACTGAGGCTCAGGGAACTCCTCAAGGCACAGGGTGAGCGAAAACCACCCAGCTGCCCTACCTGGTTTTGCTCAGTGGGTAGAGTGTGGGCCCGAGGACTGAAGGGTCTCAGGTTCAATCTGGACAAGAGCACATACCTCCATTCCAGGCTTGATACCCAGCCCTGGTCAGACATGTGTGGGAGGCATCCAACCCATGTGATTCTCTCACATCAATGTTTCTCTCTCTGTCTCTCCCCCTCCATTCCATTCTCTCTAAAAATCAATGGAAAAATATCCCTGGGTGAGGATTAACCTAGAAACATTTTTTATAACTAAATAAATGAAACCACCAGCCTCGGAACCTTTTCACAGTAGGAGTTTCCCTGACACATTCACCATTGACCATATTTATCTCCTCCATAAGGCTTCCCTACCCTGGCTCAAAATTCAAGTAACACTGGAAACACAGCACATTTTCTAGACCAAAAAGGCCTAGAGCCCTCATCTACTTGTTATGAAATACTTCTCTTCCTCTGAGCCTCAGTTTCCTCACTTGCAAAATGTACGTCACAATCCCTTTCTCTCAGGGATTTGAGCTGGTGTGGCTGCTCTACAGACAGCAGATGCTCTGTGAAAGCCACCTCACTGTGGTGCGAATCCATGGGCCATTTGTTTAGCATAGTGAACAAAGAATAAAATACTTAGGAATGGATTTAGCAAAAGAAATTTAAATATATACTCCGCAAACTACGGCACATGGTTGAAAGACGGTAAAGAAGACCTAGCCCAGCTGGCAGGATTCAGTGGTTGAACATCAACTTATGAACCAAGAGGTCACAGTTCAGTTCCAGATCAGGGCACATAACCAGGTTGCAGGTTCAATCCTCAATAGGGGCTATGTAGGAGGCAGTCGAACAATGAGTCTCTCTTCATTGATGTTTCTATTTCTTTCTCCTTCTCATTTTCTCCCTTAAATCAATAAAAAGATATTATTTCTAAAAATAAAAAGAATGAAATGCCCTGACCAGTGTGGGCATCATCCATGCACCTAAAGATTGCTGGTTCAATTCCCAATCAGGACAGTTGCAGGTTCAATCCTCAGTAGGGAGCGTGCAGGAGGCAGCCAATGGGTGTTTCTCTCTCATATCAATGTTTCTCACTTTCTCTCCCTTTCTCTTCCTCTCTCTCTCAAGAAAAATTAATGAAATATATTTCTAAATGACGCAATCATATATACCACATAAATAAACCTTGAAGACATTATGCTAAATGAAAGAAAACAGGTGCCAATACAACATGAGCTACGACTCCATTTATATATTGTAAAATGTCCAAAATAGCCATAACCAGTTTGGCTCAGTAGATAGAGCATCGGCCTACAGTCACAAGGGTTCCAGGTTCAATTCCAGTCAAGGGCATGTACCTTGGTTGCAGGCACATCCCCAGTGGGGGCTATGCAGGAAGCAGCTGATTGACGTTTCCCTCTTATCGATGTTTCTAACTATCCCCCTCTCTCTCCCTTACTCTCCATACAAAATCAATAACATATATTTTTTTCTATATGTCCAAAATAGGCAAGTCTATAAAGACCAAATCCATCAGTGCTTGCCAAAGCCTGGGAGGTGGGGAGTGGAGAACTAATGATGGACCCTGGGTTTCTCTTGCAGCAAATGAATCTGTTCTAAAATTAATTGTGATGATGAGTGCACAGCTATGAATAGACCAAAGACCATTGAATTGTATACTTTAAATCAATAAGTTGTGTGACATGTGAATTGCATTACTACAAAGCTGTTCTCAGAAACTGGCAGGTGGAAACATTTGAGATCTTGGTCCCCAGCATATGTTGTTAATTCGGCTCCACTAAACTCTTGTAAGATGTATGCACAATAAAATAAACTAATGAAAATTTTAAAAACTGGGAAGGCATTCCTAAAGGTCGTTTTCATTTTACGACAGATTTGACAGAGGCCCACATGGTATCCCCGCCCCTGGCTTTATGGGGGACCTCCTTCTGGCAGCCTGGTCAGGAACCTCAGAATCCAGGTCTGCTTTATGCATTTTCTGGCTAGAAATCTTTCTTGGGGAAAGATTTTAACTGCTCTGGCCCTGTCTTGTCATCTATATAAATGAAAATACCAAAAACTTGGATCCCTAGTTTTGTAACCAGATTCAAACCAGAAAACATATGTTAATAATAAAAAGCTCCCTGGCCAGTGTGGCTCAGGTGGTTGGGCCATTGTCCCTGTACACCAAGAGGTGGCAGGTTTGATTTCTGATCAGGGCACATACCCAGGTTGCAGGCTCGATCATGATTGATGTTCTCACATCGATGTTTCTCTCTCTCTCTTCCTTTCTCTATAAAATAAATAAGCATATTCCTGGGTGAAGATTAAAAAAAAAATGTTCAAAGGACCAAATGGAAATTTTGAAGTTTAAAAGTATGATGATGCCAAAACCGGTTTGGCTCGGTGGATAGAGCATCAGCCAGTGGGCTGGAAGGTCCCAGGTTTGGTTCCGGTCAAGGGCATTCACCTTGTTTGCGGGCACATCCCCAGTGGGGAGTGTGCAAGAGGCCGCTGATCGATGATTCTCTCTCATCAGTGTTTCTAACTCTCTATCCCTCTTTCCACCGCTCTGTAAAAAAAATCAATAAAATGTATATTTTTTTAAACTATGATGATAAAAATTAAAAACTCACTACCAGGACTTAAAAGGAAATCTGAACTAGCAAAAAAAAAAAATGTTGGCAAACTTGATAAGTGAATAAAAGTATCCAATCTGAAGAGAAGAAAGAATAAAAATGAACAGAACCTCAAAGACCTTGGGACACCATCAATCAAACAACATACACGTAATGAAAGTAGGAGAAGGAAAAGAGAGGAAAGGGCAGAAGTAAGATCAGTTTGGGGAGTACTGGCATCTTAACAGTGTTGTCTCCTCACCACACACATGGGATGTCTTGCCACTGATTTAGGTCTTTTTACATTTCTGCAATGCTCTGTAGACACCAACCAGGTGGATTTTATGATGTGTAAATACTTACTTCAATAAAGTAAGAGTGAAAAGGAGACTAAGAGGAAGTTTCTTGGGTACTTACACTGGGTCCCAAGATGTGGATCATTATTGAGTCAGCAGGAGAGATGGACATTGTGTTTTTCCTTTCTAGGCATTGAAGTTTCTTAATGCTAGCCAGAAAGCCCTAGGCATCGCTCCTGGGGTCCATCTATGTACTTCCTGCATCGACCTCATAAATTTTCATGATTCCCTATATAGCTAAGAAAACCAGGCAGACTTTCTCCCTTGTTGTTCCAAGCCTGCATCCTCCAGCCTCAGCTTACTTGCTCTGCTCCTGACTGCACACCGGATTGGCCTGAGTGGGGTGGGAAGTCTCCTCTCCTGGGCTGTGAATACATGTGATTAGATGCTGCTGTCCATCTGGTCTGTGCACTGGTGGGTGCTGTGCATGGGGTCATCTCATACTATTTACGGTGGGGTGTCCCTCCCTCAGCAATGCAATGATCAGGAGGTGATCAGAACAACATAGCTATTTCCTTCACAATCCTACCAGGACTGTGGAAAGAGTGGGTAACTCCTGGCTAACAGATCTCTCTCTCTCTCTCTCTCTCTCTCTCTCTCTCTCTCTCTCTCTCTCTCTCTCCCTCCCTCCCTCCCTCCCTCCCTCCCTCTCTCTCTCTCTCTCTCTCTCTCTCTCTCTCTCTCTCTCTCTCTCTCTCTCTCTCTCTCTCTTTCTCTGTCTCTCCCTTAAAATAAATAAAATTTTTGTTTGAAAAATAGTGGGGTCATTGGTTCACTACTTTGGCAGCCTGCAGACGGCTACCCTCCTCCTCCTAGAAGTCTGTTGTAACACACTGTTTCTGCTCCCAGACCCCACACTGAAAAGAGATAAAAAGAAAAAAATGACATATCTCTCCTCTCTCTCCCTCCCTCCCTCTCTCTCTCTCTCTCTCTCTCTCTCTCTCTCTCTCTCTCTCTCTCTCTCTCTCTCTCTCTTTCCTCCCCTCTGCCTTTGCACATATATTCCTATCTCTCAGATCTTGCATAAATCTCTCCATGATTCCAGGTTTTTACAAAATACAAGAGGTTATTTTTAATAGTCAAAGATGCTAGGAAAAGATTCACTGGAAATCTTGGCTTAATGGGAGAAGGGGGGTAGGCCCTGATGAAATGCAAGTGATTTCTGAATATTCAATTTTATTCTTTTAAGAGGGAAATATACAAAATATTTCGTGTGACTCAAATATTGTGGGTTGATCTGAGCTTCAAAACTGCATTATCAACGTTTGACTGTGTTTGTGGTGGGCTTTCCACATTAGTTACTGTTATTATAGGGGTATAAGCCAGTCTTTTAGAAGAAAGTTATAAAGATAAAATACGCAAAACTGGAAAGCTAATTCTATAGTGTTACTTTGTTCCCTTTTTCCCATTTACCATTGGCAAATGCATGAGACCTTGGCACATGCCTGTCTTTGAGGGAAAGCCTTATTTGTTTATTCATTATTACCCCATCTGACACAAGAAATGGATGTCTCTGTCACTCACCTTAGTCCAAGTCAATTACATCACTTTTAGTGGATGTGGTGTGGGGTTCAGCTGACTGTTTTCTCTTCTTTGCACTAGCACTATGCCTTCCTGCTCCAGGCCAACCACACTTAATCCTTCATGAGTACACCCCTTGGTTATTTCTACTTTTTTAAAAATTGGTTTTAGAGAGAGGAAAGGAGCAAGGAAAGAGAGAGGATGAGAGAGAGAGAGAGAGAGAGAGAGAGAGAGAGAGAGAGAGAGAGAGAGATCAGATATCTCCTGAACATGCCCTGATCAGGGGTTGAACTTGAAACCTGGGTGTGTACACTCAACCCAAATCAAACTTGCCACCTTTTAAAAAATATATTTTTATTGATTTTGTACAGAGAGGAAAGGAGAGAGATAGAGAGTTAGAAACATCGATGAGAGAGAGTCATCGATCAGCTGCCTCTTGCACACCCCCTACTGGGGATGTGCCCGCAACCAAGGTACATGCCCTTGACCGGAATCGAACCCGGGACCCTTCAGTCCCCAAGCCGACGCTCTATCCATTGAGCCAAACCGGTCCCGGCAAACTTGCCACCTTTTAGTGTACAAGATGATGGTCCAACCAACTAAGCCACACAGCCAGGGTTATTGGTCATATTCAAGGAAACTAGCAGCCTCATAAAATAAAAGAAGTAAAAAGGGGGTTAGCACCTGACCGGCATGGCTCAGTGGTTGGGCATCGACCTATGAACCAGGAGATCACGGTTCAGTTTCAGGTCAGGGCACATGCCCAGGTTGCAGGCTTGATCCTCAGAGTGGGGCATGGAGGAGGCAGAGGATCACTGATTCTCTCTCATCATTGATGTTTCTATCTCTCTCTCCCTCTCCTTTCCTCTCTGAAACCAGTGAAAATATATATTGTTTTTTTAAATATATTTTATTGATTTTGTACAGAGAGGAAGGGAGAGAGATAGAGAGCTAGGAACATCGATGAGAGAGAGTCAACGATCAGCTGCCTCTTGCACACCCCGTACTGGCGATATGCCCGCAGCCAAGGTACATGCCCTTGACTGGAATCGAACCTGGGTCCCTTCATTCCCCACGCCGATGCTCTATCCATTGAGCCAAACCGGTCTCGTCCATATATTGGTTTTTAAAATGGGGTTAGTGAAGAGGAATGGGAGAAGAGAAAGTGACAGGAATGGGGATGAGAAGAGGGAAGCAAAGGAGGATGGTGAGAACAAGGAAGGTAGAGAGACTGATAAAAGCATGCAGAGAAAAGAGAGGGTGGGAAAAGAGGAAGGAAATGGGGGAGAGGGAGATGTAATATTTAATTTTTAAAAATTTATTTCAGGAAGGAAGGAAGAGGGAGAAATAGAAACATCAATGATGATTTTAAAAAAGAAAAGGAAAAAGAAAAGAAATATCAATGATGATTGAGAATCATCAATCAGGCTGTCTCCTGCATGCCCCCCACTGGGGGTGAAGCCTAAAACCAGAGCATGTACGCTGACCCAGAATCCAAACTTTACCTTCTTGTTTATAGATCCAAGCTCAACCACTGAGCCACACTCACCAGTTATGAGTTGTAATATTAACACAGTGCCCAACATTTGGTAAGAACTTGGCCACAAAAAATCTCACACAGTTCTAGTGGAAGTACTAACAGTTCTCCATCCTATATAATAAAAGCCTAATATGATATGTGTCCAGTCATCTGGACATCCGATCAACCAATCAAAGCATAATATGCAAATGATATGCATACACTATCTATGATGTGCACCTACCACCAGGGGGCAGATACTCCAAGAGGTAGGTTAGCTTGCTGCTGGGATCTGGCCCATTGGGACTGAGTGAGTTGGGCCAGACATGTCCTGGAGCTGTCCCACGGTCCCTCCCCAGCCAGCAGGGCCTGTGCCCTCTCTCAATCTGGGACCCTTCGGGGATGTCAGAGAGCCAGTTTCAGCCCAATCCCACAGGCCACTCTCCTTGGGAGAGTGCCAGATGCAGGGCTCATGGTTGGTGAGTGCTGCTATGACAGCATGAGTCTCTCCCAGTTGGTACTGATTGGGTGTGAGCCTGCTGCAGGCACAGTGGGGCCAGAATGAGCGGAAGCAGCAGATAGGAGCTGCAAGTGGCATTGAATTACAGGTTTTGGCCCAATCCCTGTAGGCCACCCAAAGGGGCCTGTGCACATATTTGTGCACTAGGTCTCTAGTCTATATATGTAAAGGGCTAAGTGACTGGCCACACATCCATCTGACCATCTGGCTGGTACATATGATGCATACTGGCAATTTAAATATATATATTGACTCTCACATGCATGATATATATAAAGCTCTCGCTGGCTCCAGTCACATGTGACACCAGAATGCACCTGAAGACCAACTATTGGCACAAAAGCTTGCAACCTAACATAATCAAAGCTGAAGTATTAACAGGATCTCTGGAATGAGAGGATATTCTGATTCCAAGAATTGATTTGACGCTGTCTGACACTGGCCTCCCATTTAAATTAATTCAACGACACTTTCCCATGATGCCAGCATTTGCGATATTTATTAATAAATCACAAGGACAAACTCTAGACAGAGTAGGAATATTCATCAGACATGGTCAGTTATATATTGCTTTCTCTCGAGTTCAAAGAGCGTGTGGCAAAGTTAAAGTTGTAAATACTTCAACCCAAGGGAAATTAGTCAAGCATTCTGAAAGTGTTTTACTCTTAATGTGGTATAAGGAAGATATAAGAATAAGTTTAATCAATTTATCAGTCATTGTTTTTTATCAATATTGGTTTTTTTTAGCTTAATAAATCTTTATTGTATAGATTATTACAATTGTTTCTTCTTTTTCTCCCAAAAGAATTTCCTCCCTGACGTTCCCACTCCAACCTCTGCCCTAACCTCCCCCCAACTGTCCTCATCCATAAGTGTACAATTTTTGTCCAGTCTCTTCCATACCCCCCTGAGAATTATCAATACCTTTCCATTCTATGCACCTGATTCTATTATATTCACCATTTATTCTGTTCCTCAGATTTTTAATTCACTTGATTTTTAGATCCACTTGTTGATAGATATGTATTTTTTGTTCATAATGTTTATCTTTACTTTTTTCTTCTTCCTCTTCTTAAAGAATACCTTTCAGCATTTCATATAATTTTGGCTTCGTGGTGATGAATTCCTTTAGTTTTTTCTTATCTGTGAAGCTCTTTATCTGACCTTCAATTCTGAATGATAGCTTTGCTGAGTAGAGCAATCTTGATTGTAGGTTCTTGCTATTCATCATTTGGAATATTTCTTGCCACTCCCTTCTGGCCTGCATAGTTTCTGTTGAGAAATCAGCTGACAATTATATGAGTGCTACCTTGTAGTAATGAAATGTTTTTCTCTTGCTGCTTCCAAGATTCTCTCTTTGTTTTTTGCTCTTGGCATTTTAATTATGATGTGTCTTGATGTGGTCCTCTTTGGATTCCTTTTGTATGGGGTTCTGTGGGCTTCCTGGACTTTTCAATCTATTTCTTTCACCAAGTGAGGGAAGTTTTCAGTCATTATTTCTTCAAATAGATTTTCAGTATCTTGCTCTCTCTCTCTCTCTCTCTCTGTCTCTCTCTCTCTCTCTCTCTCTCTCTCTCTCTTCTTCTGGCACCCCCAAAATCCGGATGTTGGTACACTTGAAGTTGTCCCAGAGGCTCCTTACACTATCTTCATATTTTTGGATCTTTTTTTCTTTTTGCTTTTCCAGTTGATTGTTTTTTCCTTCTTTGTATTTCAAATCTTTGACTTGATTCTTGCATTCCTCTAGTCTGCTATTGGGTCTCTGTATAATATTTTTTGTTTCAGTCAGTGTATGTTTAATTTCTAGTTGGTCCTTTTTCATATCCTCAAGGGTCTCGTTAAATTTATCGGCCTTTTCTAGGAAATTCTTTAAAAACCTTATTACCGTGGTTTTGAACTCGATATCCAGTCGTTTGCTTTACTTCATTCTTTTATTTGTGATCTGTTTCCTTGTCTCAGCATTTTCGTGGCTACCGTGAGTTGGTAGGGTGGCTTTGTGTGGTAGGTGTTCTATATGTTCCAATGGGTCGGCCTCCCAGTTACCTGAAGTGGACATTTTGGTGCACCCTTGTGTTCTGTGTGTACACTGCTGTTGTAGTTAAATACTGATTGTTGTTGATATAGCAGGGAGGAATTAACCTCCAGGCTAATTGGCTGTGAGAACCTGCTCTGTCTATAATGGAAGAATTGCTGTGCTATAGACACGCTAATGGGGCAGGACTTGTTTCAGTGGGCCTTTGGTGGTCAGAAAGTCTGCCTTTTGAATGTGTCACTTATGGATATGAGGAGTTGAAATCTGGTTTCTCACACTGACCACTAGTTACACTCGTTTCTGGATCTCCAATGGGGTGCAGGTCACCTACTCTCTGAGGCCACCCAACAGAAGCTAGAGCAAAAACTAGTTTTCTCTTCTTGTTTGGTCTTTGGAGGTTTTGGAACTGTCTGACCGGAGCTTCAGTTTGTTTGGTTAAGCTGCCATAGGGCAGTTCATTTATATGCAAAAGCTAGTGTGTGGAGCTTGGGTGAGTTTGTTGATTGTTTGGGGAAGAATCTCAGGGTTTCACTAAGGTAAGGTGTGGCAAACATCTGAAATTTTGGGGTGCCAGAAGAAGAGAGAGAGCAAGATACTGAAAACCTATTAGAAGAAATAATAGCAGAAAACTTTCCCCACCTGGTGAAAGAAATAGATTTAAAAGTCCAAAAAGCATGCAGAACCCCAAATAAGAGGAATCCAAAGAGAACCATACCAATACACATCATAATTAAAATGCCAAGGGCAAAATACAAAGAGAGAATCTTGGAAGCAGCAAGAGAAAAATAGTTAATTATCTACAAGGGAGTACACATACGCATTTCAGCTGATTTCTCAACAGAAACTATGCAGGCCAAAAGGGAATGGCAAGAAATATTCAAAGTGAAGAACACCAAGAATGCTGAAGGGTATTCTTTCAGAGGAAGAAAAAGAAAAAGGTAAAGATAAAAATTATGAACAATAAAAAGACATCAAATACATATCTACCAACAAGTGAATCTAAAAATCAATGAATAAAAAGTTTGAGGAACAAAATGGACAGGTGAATATAATGGAATCAGGGACATAGAAAGGGAGTAGACTAACAATTCTCATGGGAAAGTGTTCTGAGGGGTGTGGAAAGTGGACAAAAATCTTACACCTATGGATGAAGACAGTAGTGGGGGGTAAAGGCATAGGGTTAGGTGGGGAATCAGGTGGAGGGGAGCTATGGGGGGGGGGAAAGGAGAAACACCCATAATAATCTGAACAATAAAGATTTATTTTTTAAAAAAGAAAATAATAATAAAATAAAATACTATATTGATAAATTTTAAATATCCTCAAGGGTCTCGTTAAATTTATCAGCATTTTCTAGAAAATTCTTAAAAAACCTTATAACCGTGGTTTTGAACTCAATATCCAGTCATTTGCTTTACTTCATTCTTTCATTTGTGAACTGTTTCTTTGTCTCAGCATTTTCGTGGCTACCGTGAGTTGGTAGGGTGGCTTTGTGTGGTAGGTGTTCTATATGGTCCAATGGGTCGGCCTCCCAGTTACCTGAAGTGGACATCTTGGTGCACCCTTTGTGGTCTGTGTGTACACTGCTGTTAACTCCTCATTATTAATAAATATTCTCAAAACAGAAACAAAATAGTTCTTTAACTGGCTAAGAAATATCTTTTCCAAATCAACAGCCAACATCCTAATTAATGGTGAGACACAAAAGATGTTATTATTATTAAATATATATATTTTATTAATTAAAAAAATATATTTTATTGGTCCAACCAGGAGAGAATCCAAGATGGTTGCACAGGTAAACACCTTGCTGCAGCTGCAGACAACAATTGCAATAAAATACAACTAAAATATAAAATGGACATTATCCAGAACTTCAGAAACGTCGACTGACTGGATATTCTATACCGAGAAGCAAGTAAAAAACCAGAAGGAAGAGTGGAGGAACTGTAAAAGCCTAAGGTACAGAGACACGCGGCACGCAGGGAGAGGACGGAGCTGGAGAGGAGGGGGAGGCTGAATGCCTGGCTGGTGTTCCCTAGCGGGAAGGAGATAAAAGCTCCGACTTTCCTAAACCCCAGACCTGAAAGCGCTGAACCCCAGTTCTAGGCCAGACCCCGGGGACCCAGGCTCAAACAGAGGGAGCTGGGCTGTAAGGCAGAACCCCGGGGGAGCGGCGAAAGGAGGTCCAGGAGGCGCGCACATTGCGTGCAGAGAAGGGACGGTTGGCTGTGCCTCGGGATTGCTCTGGCGGGAAGGAGACAAAATCTCCAGACTGCTCTGAAAGCCACCTCCAACTCTACTTCCAACTGAACTGAACCCCAGTTCCGGGCTCATTGGGGGAGAGCCTTGACTGTTTGGTAGCAGGCGAAAACCGAGGCACCTTTCTCTCAGAGGTGCTTGCAAGGAGTACTGAAGGACCCTAAGGAATACTGAGACGCAGGAGCCGCATAGGACGTGGCTGACAGAAACCAAGCCTGTAGGCTCCACCCTGAAACCTCGCCCCATCTGGGAAGCTGTGAAAATGCGGAGACAACAAAATAGATCACAAACGAAAGAAATGGAGGACAAAAAGCGACTGGATATAGATTTCAAAACCACACTTATAAGGTTGTTCAAGAATCTCCTAGAAAAGGCCGATAAAATACAGTGGTGCCTCGCATAACGAACGCCTCGCACAGCGAACTTTGGACAGGTTTTTCATGAAACCATCGGCCAAAAAGCAGAAAATGGATGAAGATGTGCAAGATTCGGTAGACTCTACTTAGTCTGTCTTAAAATTAAAAAAATGTGTTTTTTTTTTTTTTTAAAAATTATGTTTTTAGATGTATCTAAATAAAAATATGTCATCTTAGCATATTTTTTTATGTCATCTTAGCATATTTTATGCTACAGAACGAATTATTTTTTTTAACATGTATTGTTATGGGAAAACGCATTTCACATAACGAACTTTTTGCATAACAAGCTTGCTCCTGGAACGAATTAAGTTCGTTGTGTGAGGCACCACTGTAAACGAGACCTATGAGGATATGAAAAGGGATAAACTAGAAATAATAAGGGATCAACAAGAAATAATAAGGGATCAACAATAAACAAAGAAAACATTGTCTGAAATAAAAAATATTATACAGAGTCCTAAAAACAGAATGGAAGACCACAAGAATCAAGTCAAAGATTTGGAATATAAAGAGCCAGAAGACACTCCTCCACAGAAGCAAGAAGGTAAGAGAATCCAGAAAATTGAAGATAATGTAAGATACCTCTGGGACAACTTTAAGTGAACCAACATCAGAATTATGGGGATCCCAGAAGATGAGAGAGAGCAAGATATCAAAAACATACTGAAAGAAATAGTGACAGAAAACTTCCATCACCTGGTGAAAGAATTAGACTGACAAGTTCAGGAAGCACACAGAACTCCAAACAAAAGGAATCCAAAGAAGACCACACCAAGACAAATCATAATTAAAATTTCAAGAGCAAAAGACAAAGAGAGAATATTAAAAGCAGCAAGAGCAAAGCAGGTAGTTACCTATAAAGGAGCACCTATACAATTGTCAGCTGATTTCTCAACAGAAACCATGCAGGCCAGACAGGAATGGCAAGAAATATTCAAGGTGATGAATAGTAAGAACCTACAGCCAAAATTAATCTATCCAGCAAAGCTATCACTCAGAATGAAAGGCCAGATAAAGAGCTTCACTAATAAAAAAAAGCTAAAGGAGTTCATCACCACCAAGCCAAAATTATATGAATTGCTGAAGGGGGTTCTTTCAGAAGAGAAAGTAAATAAAGGTAAAAATTATGAACAATAAATATGTAACTATCAACAAGTGAATCAAAAACAAAGGAAATTAAAAAAACTGATGAACAATATTAACTGTTGAATATAATAGAATCAGAGGAATGGAAGGGGAGTGAACTGATGATTCTTAGGGAAAAGGGGAGAGGGGGATGTGGGAAAAACTGAACATAAACTGTGCACCTATGGATGAGGACAATGCGGGGTGGGGAAAGGGAAGAGGGCGGGATGGGAACCTGGTGGAGGAGAGGAATGGAGGCGGGGGGGAGAGGAACATTTGTAATAATATGAACAATAAAGATTTATTTAAAAATATATTTTATTGATTTTTTTAGAGAGAGGAAGAGAGACGGATAGAGAGTTAGAAACATCGATGAGAGAGAATCATAGATCAACTGCCTCTTGCACAGCCCCTATTGGGAATGTGCCACAACCAAGGTACATGCCCTTGACTGGAATCCAACCCAGGACCTTTCAGTCTGCAGGCAGACGCTCTATCCACTGAGCCTAACCGGTTTTGGCTATTTTATTGATTTTTTACAGAGAGGAAGGGATAGAGAGATAGAGAGCTAGAAACGTCGATGATAGAGAAACATCGACCAGTTGCCTCCTGCACACTTCCTACCGGGGATGTGCCTGCAACCAATGTACATGCCCTTGACCGGAATCGAACCTGGGACCTTTCAGTCCGCAGACTGACGCTCTACCACTGAGCCAAACCAGCTTTGGCCAAAAGATGTAATTATTAAAGCAAAATCAAGAACTGCTCAAGCTTCTAAAACAGAGGCACACATATAGGAAATTTGGTACAATTCACTGGGACAGAATACAGAAGTATAATACATAAATGTTAAGGAGGAAAGGGCAAGAAAAGAAAGATTCAGTATTAAGGGTACATTTGTTGGTTTTTCATTTTTTAATATCATGTAAACTTTAACATAATGTTCTGTTCAGAGGCAGGTAATTTCATCATCACCATATGTCTTTTTCGTTCTAACTTCTATTTTTAACCTATCTTATTTATATCTTATTATGGGGGGGTTTCCACTGATTTTTAAAAAAAATACATTTTATTGACATTTTATGGAGAGGAAGGGAGAGAGTCAGAGAGCTGGAAACGTCAACGAGAGAGAAACATTGACCAGCTGCCTCTTGCACACCCCTTACCGGGGATGTGACCGCAACCAATTTATATGCCCTTGGCCAGAATCAAACCAGGGACCTTTCAGTCCGTAGACCAACGCTCTATCACTAAGCCAAACCGGATTCGGCTTCCATTGATTTTTAAAGAAAGGGGAAGGAGGGAGAAGGGAAAGAGAGAGAGAAACATGGGCCCTGACCAATTTGGCTCAGTGGATAGAGTGTTGGCCTGAGGACTCAATGGTCCCAGATTTGATTCCAGTCAAGGGCATGTTCTTTGGTTTTGAGCACATCCCCGAAGGGGGTGCACAGGAGGCAGTTGATCAATGTTTCTCTCTCATTGATGCTTCTGGCTCTCTATCCCTCTCCCTTCCTCTCTGTAAAAAAATAATAAAATATATTTATTTTAAAAAGAAAGCAACATGGATCAACTACCTCTTGCATGCCCTATACTGGGGATGGAGCCTGAAACCCAGGCATGTGCCCTGACTAGGACTCGAACCGTGACTTACTGGTTCTTAGATCGATGCTCAATCACTGAGCCACACCAGTCACAGTTGTTTTTGCTAGCTAGCTCTGAGCTCCTGGAGAGCACAGAATGTTGGATTGCTATGTAGGTATTCAGGGCCCTGCAGTTGGCAAATTTACACCTGTCCACCCTGAGAGATAAAATACCTACTAAGAAAGACTCCTAATGGCTCATTAATCCCAAATTTATAGAGAGTTTAATAGTTGTTGCTAAATTGGAGCCTCTCATCCCCTCGGCACTGCTGGGTAAAGTTGCACTGAGCTGCCTTCCTCCTGCACTGTGCTCCTGCCACCTGAACTAACCCTGATAAAGAAGGCCCTAGCCCTGGCCAGTGTGGCTTAGTTGGTTGGGCATTGTCCCATGCCCTGACAAGTTGCTGGTTCAATTCCCAGTCAATGCACATGCCCAGGTTTCAGGCTCAATCTCCATGGGAGGTGTGCAGGAGACAGCCAATCAATACTGCTCTCCCACATAGATGTTTGTCTCTCCCTTTCCCTTCCTAGCTCTCCAAAAATCAATTTAAAATAGTTGTTAAAAAAGAAGCAGCTCCTAAGTGTATAAATGCACCAATGGGTTGAAGACCTGCCCCAATCAATAGGAGCTGCACAGGTATAAATCATTTGCATCTTCCCTAGGAACCATCAGAGCAGCTCCATTCCAAACCATCAGGATTGAGCCAATCAAACTGTGAGTCTCAATTTGCATAGAAATGGACCAATCACAGACCAAGGGCAGGCACTCTTCACTAAGTAAGCCAACTTTACCTCAACAGAGTGCGCTTTGGATTTTTAAAAGGACTGTCTCCCCAGCTGGAGCTGTAACACCAGGGCCAAGCCACCTGCACCAGCCTCGCCTGGGCCACTTGGAAATGAGCTGATTCACAGCTAAGCTGTTTCACCATTGAGCTGTATCCACAACTGAGCTATTTACACTGAACCAGGTCTCCCCTCTCCCCACTGCACCCCAAATTGGGAACTCCTGTTGGAGTTAAACTGGCAGCAGCAACCTTTGGTTGACAAGCCTCATGAACAAATGGATGGGTGCTGTATTTTGGGGTGCAGGGAAGGCAATAAAGACCATTCTTATAGGTATTAGAGACATTTTACAAATACTTAAAGCACAAATCTTTAAATTCTCAAGGTTTTTCTTTCCTATTACTAAACAATGGGTGAGGCACAGTTTTCAGCCCAACCCCAATCCTAAGGCCTAGAGGGCATTGGTCACTTGCAAGTGTCCCACGATTGGGCTCCTGTTGTGAGTGTCCCCTCACCCCACCCCCACGACCCGCATGGTTCAGGGTTCATTTTCAGGGTTTGTTCTGGTTCTGGAGGAGGCCGAACACAAATGGAAGAGACTAGAAAATAATAATTTGGCGATATTGGGGACCAAGCAGAAGCCAAATTCTAGGGGGAAGGACTTTGCTTTGCTCTGGCCTTGTGATCCCTTTTATTAAGGTTTCAGATCCACCCATAGCCAGTAATAGCCAATCAGCAAGGATTTACATAAGACTAATAGGTGGTAGCTGCTTCAGCTACCATTGTCTCAACCAGACATTGAGTGGTTCGCTCTGACTTTTTAGAACTTCAAGGTTGGCCAGCCTTCCGGGTTCCTTGTCCACACCTTTCAGCTAGTGAGGACAATGGGCAGCTTCGGACAGTGACTGTTCCATGACATCAGGGGGTATATGGTTTCACACCTGAGAAATGGTGACTGGCTGTAGCTCAGTTGGCCAGAGCATCATCCTATGCACTGAAAGGTGGCCGGTTTGTTTCCTAGTGAGGGACACACCCAGGTTGCGGGTTTAATCCTTGTGCGGAGCACATAGGGGGAGGCAACTGATCAATATTTCTTTCACACATCTCAGTTTCTCTCATTCTACCTTGCTCTCTTCCTCTCTCTCTCTTCCTTTCTTTCTCTCTCCCTTTCCCTCTGCCTCTCTCTCTAAAAATCCATAAAAAACAGACCCTGAGGGGAGGGGGGTAATTAAGGGGAAGGTAACACATGCATAGCTTCCTCCATTAGCAACATCCTGCACTGGATTGAAACATTGGTTGCAAGTGATGAATCTGTGTTAGGGGCAGAAATATAATATTGGGGACTAGCTATTAATTATTAAAAAATATTAATTATGCTTGGTTAACCATGATTGTTTAGTTCAGATTAAAGAAAGCACATTCTAACTTGGCTGGGAGTTGTACACCCATTCCTCAACCCCCATACCTGGTAGTAATCCTTGGACCTTGGAGTCAACCTTGGAATGTGGTCCTATTATCATGGAAAGATTGCCCAAACAATGAGGTCCCACCTGAGCCTACAGGGCCTGTAGTCTGTTACCATTATACCTATATTATCCCCTTTGCCTACTTCCCCATGTAATCTTTGTCTTACCCCATGTAAGCAGCTGGTATGGGGGGTTACAAAGCAGATTTTCATGGATGACCTGCTCTTCTACCCACACTGCCAGTATTATTGGAATAAATGCTCAAATATGATTCAACCCTGTGTACTTCATTGCCTCAAGTAGTGACCAGCAGCCCAGACCTTTGGGTTGTCAGGGTTCAGAAATGTAAGTATATACTGCTTTACTGCTCCAGCAAGAGAAAGGAAGATTTCCTCCCTTGCCCAGCAACTCAGCTGATGGGAAACCATCACCCCCCTGAACTCTCGCTTTCCTCCAATGGACTTTCTTTCAAAAATACCCTTCCCAGCTTCCTCCTTTTTCTCTATAGAGTAGCATTCCTCTCTTTGGCCTGCTGGACTCCCCTATGGTTTTTACAGTGAACCCCGAAACACTCTGGGGTCTCCCCTTCTCACTGACGGGAGGCGCGCACCCTCACAGGCCCACATGTCCCTGTGTCCAGCCTGGCTGTCTGTCTGGCCCTCCCCCTGGCACTCTGCCTTTTGCCTATCCACCCCAGCAGCAATGGCCTCCTGTGGTCTTAGGCACAGAGTCCGCTCCTTCCTCAGAGCCTTTGCCCCGCTGCTCCCTCTGCCTGGAGTGCCCAGGCCCCTCTGCCTGGAGTGCCTAGCCCCCCTCTGCCTTGAGTGCCCAGCCCCCCTCTGCCTGGAGTGCCCAGCCCCCAGGTGCCCACCAGGCTGTCGCCCCGCTGGTGCAATGCCCACTGTGTGCAAGGGCAGCTCTAAGCAATGGAGAGGCATCGGCTCTGGTCATGCCCTCCTCATGTCCTGCAGCTTAGGGCTCACATGATACTCTCTGGTGAGGTCATCCCAGGCCTTAGGTGTAAATACGCCTCACCCCCTGCAGGAGATACCCTGTGAACACTGCTATACTTCCCTACGTGACTTTGGTAACACTAACCTGTGACTAACCCATTATATACACTGAGTGGCCAGATTATTAAAATAATCTGAGCACATAATAATCTGGCCACTCAGTATATATATTCAGGCCCAGTGTATGAATTCATGCATGGGTGGGGTCTGGCCAGCCTGGCCAGGGGGAGGGGACATGGGTGGTTCTCCTGCCTGCCTGCTGGTCAAACTCTTGGTTGAGGGGATAATTTGCATATTAGCCTTTTATTATACATATAGGATATATACACTGAGTGGCCAGATTATTATGTGTTCAGAGATCATAGCTATCCGGCCACTCAGTGTATCTACCCCTACCTTTTCTTTTTATCTGTACTCCCCACCCTGTGTTATGCCCAGACTTCGTGATCCCCCAAGGACCACCAGGGAGCCAAGTCCGATGCAATAAACAAAAGAGCCTTCACCATGCTAGCATGGGCCCTTCCCACCAACGCCGGCAGCATGGCGGAAGAGAGCGAATTTCTCCCAGTCCAGGGGTTTTGAGGGCTAGGGACAACTCCGCCCTGCGGGGCGGAGTTGGGAGCTCATCCTCGCCCCGCCCTGCCCTCTCAGCTTCCTCACGCTCGGCTGGATTGTCCCCTGTCCACCTGGTAGCCCGCACCCGAGTCCCCCTTCCGTTATTCTGCTTTACCGCCCTTCCCAGCACTTCCCTCCACTGACAGATGTGGCCGATCCATCTGTTTGTTGGGCATCTGCTCCCTGGGACAGCAGCCCCAGGAGGCCAGGAACTTGGTCTCACACGGAACAGTCAGTTGGAGTTCCTGTTGCGTTAGAACTGCTCTCATCCCATTTGACGGGTGAGGAGTCTAAACTACAGGGAGGTGAAGTCACCTTATGATGAATAGTGGAGCTGGGCCTCGCAGCCACACAGCCCAGCTAAAAGGCTTGTCCACTGGCCTGCAAGTTTCAGAACCATTCAGCGTCTGCTACAATAATTTAGCTTTTGCTATTCCATCTCTCCCTCCCACCCCCACTCCAGCATCTACTCAGCTGGTAAGTTTGTGGGTGGGTTAGGCTGGGCTTGCCTGGGTTCAGCTGTGCTGGCGTGGATCCTGGGGTCAGCTGTTAGCCGGTCTAGCATGGTCGTGACTGGGATGGCGGGACACTTGGTGTCTGTCACCTTCCGGGAGGCTAGCCCAGGCCAGTTCTTACTGGTGCGGGGAAAGTGGCCTGGGACACGTGGTGTTCCCCTGGGAAGGATGGCTCCCCGGCTCTTTGTCCAGTGGAGTCGAAGAATGAAACCACGGACGGAGGATGGTATAGCAAAGGTGGAAATTTATTTGAAACAAGTACAGACTCCCAAGTGGGGAGGGGGAAAGAGTCCCACCAAGTTCCCTTTTCCACAGTTTATAAAGGTTGTAGATTTTTGTGCCTTGATCGCCCCTCTGATTGGTCACCATTCCCCTTGGATTTGGTCCCTATAGCAACTCCTGAGCTCAAGCCTCAGGTGAAGTACAGGAGGTTCCCTCCTTCTTCTCCCTTATTGTTCTCCTGTTCCCTCAGGGCTTTCTTCCTCCCTCTTTGAATGAGGGGCTTCCTTTCCTTTATTCTGTAAATGTGTGCCTTTTCCTGCTCCCAGCTCCCTTGTCTTATGGAAATGTACCCTCTGCCACTCTGTTGACCTGTGCCTTTTCCATGGATCCCTTAATTCTTAAAATTTCCCAAACCTTCCTATTTCAACCCTAAAAGTTCCTTTCATTACCGAGGTGCAAAGATGCAGGTGGAAGTGTGCAAGGCGCTCAGTGGAGACTGAGGCTTGAAACCAGCACCAGTCCCTTCAATCTCAATATGTTGGCGAAAGCAAGACCCGTGGCCAGGCCACCATTGCATAACCAAGCCATATGGTGCAGAGCCTGGTGACAGGCAGGGGTGAAGAATGAAGCAGGGGTGAAGCTCCCACCAGCTCCAAGTTCCGGGGCCCTGCTCCAGGGTAGGGCTGAGAGGTCAGAGGCCATCTGGGAAGGACCTCAGGGAGCTTGTATGTGGGGCTGCTTAAAAGAAGACTCCCAGGCTCAGGGTGGCCTGGTTTTGTGTGTATGTGTGTGTGTGTGTGGGGGGGGGGGGGGGCGGGGAGCGGGAGAGGGTGTCACAGAGAAGAAGCTGTGGCATCAGCATTTCTTGCTTGGGTGTGGCTGTCTACAGGAAAGCAGCATACTTGCTGAATTACCCGTTTTAGGGTTGATTAATTAACTCTGCATCTACATATCTATCTATTATACATTGATTTATGGTTTTTCTTAATTTTTACCTTTAGCTCAGTTAAACATTAGCTCCTAAGTGAAAGTGAGGATGAGGGCTTCATGAAACCCCCAGAAGATCTTGAGTTCACTTCTAAGTATTTTCTCCCAGTTCTTGCATAAGCTTCAGCCTTGCAAACCTGCCTTGCATCCTGGTCCCATTCAGAAGCCACTTAGTTGTCACAACAGCACATAAGGACAGAGGACAGGCGCCTTCGTTTCACTAAGGAAGGGAAGTTCCTGGTTTGCACAAGCCAGCTTCCCAGTGAGAGGGCAGGGCAGGGTGAGGATGAGCTCCCGACTCCGCCCCACAGGGCGGAGTTATCCCTACCCCTCACCCAACCAATCAGGGTTAGCCGAGGCAGTGACATCACCACTGACCGGAGTAAAACCCCTGGACTGGGAGAAATTCGCTATCTCTTCCGCCATGCTGCCGGTGTGAGTGGGAGGAGCCCATGCTAGCATGGAGAAGGCTCTTTTGTTTATTGCATCAGACTCGGCTCCCTGGTGGTCCTTGGGGATCACGAAGTCTGGGTGTAACACCAAGACTTTTGCTTCTTTGTGAAGAGAACCAGGCCCAGATGACTCTACAGTTTCCCTGGTGAAGTGAGGCTGGCCGGGCTATATCCAGCAGGGCAGAAACAGCTGTCCTGGCTCAAAGCCCGCGGCTGAGGCCAGCACACTCCCCTGTCTCCCTGTCACAGATATAGGAGAGGCTGTCATTCTTACAGCAACCGTGGGCATGGGTTTTCCTGGTTCTAATCTCTGGGAGTGGCCTCCCCATCCTCAGGGCTCACAGGCTTCCAGAGGCTCACGTCTGTAACTGTTGAATCTCAAATCTGAGAGCTGGACAAGATGCCTTAATGAACCAATTATTAGGAGTCATCTTTATTGCACACAGGCTCAGAGCAGATTACCTCTGTCAAATTATGAACAAACACAGGAAGGAGTATTCCCTTTTTAGGTCCTTCTAGTTCTTTTTTTTATTATTAAATTTTTTAATTGATTTTCCACAGAGAGAAAGGGAGAGGGATAGAAAGCTAGAAATGTCGATGAGAGAGAAACATCGACCAGCTGCCTCCTGCACAGCCCCTACCGGGGTTGTGCCTGTAACCAACGTACATGCCCTTGACAGGAATCGAACCTTCAGTCCACACGGCGACACTCTATCTACTGAGCCAAACCAGTTTTGGCCTGTCCTTCTAGTTCTTTGTGTAAGTTATTTTTGCAGACAGCTTGTCACCTTGAGTACATGTCATATCTAGCAAATACCTGTCATATCTATACAGACAGCTTGTAACCTTGACTATACATGTTTATATAGACACCTGTAACCTTGGATGAACAAACACTTGGCATGAGAATATGGGAATTATTGCCCGCATCAGTGTATCAGCCTCTTTAGATAGCTAGCATGCAAGGTCAGACAGTTTAGTTTATCTTTTCTATTATTCAAACTAAAAACAAAGTTATTTTACAGTCTAAAAATAACAGAGTTGGCCTACAGGATAAGAGACTAGGAGTAAAAGAGTATTTCAAACAGCAGCTTTTCCAAAGGAGGGGCTACTATGCTTCAGAACAACAGTGATGCTTTTATAGCTCATCTGGAACCAAGCCCAGCCTCCCACATTTGGAAGATTTACTGTCCTCCTGGTGCATTTGGAGAGTTAATTTCTCTGGGTTTTACTGATCAGAACTCAATTTTTCTGGTCCTTGGTCTCTGAGCACTGGGAGACACTAGTATGTTCTCGCCACTCAGAGATACTATTCTGGCTCAGGTCAAAGAACCTGCATCAAATGTTGGGGTTTTACAATATCAGATTTACTCCTGGCTCTCCCATGCTCACCACTGTGTTCCTAAGGGCTTCTTCAGCATTGACTATCATATTACAGAAAACCAAAGAAGAACAAAGCAATACCAGAGAGATGGAGTTACATTTATTACACGCAGGTCCAGGGGAAAACATCTCTCAAATTCTGGGCCCCAACTTTCAGGTATTTTTCCTATTTATATGTTTTTACCTTCTTTGTCTCCCAAATATGGAGTGTTTCTGGCCCCTTTTGCAAGTTCTTAAAGGTCCCGCATGTGCTGGGCCTTGAGACCTCCACCAGAGGCCTAGCCTGTTGCCAGCACTGATAACCTTGACTGGGGAAGGTTTAATGGCCTCTCTGAAGTGGGAGTAGTCTTAGAAAGCAAGAATTTACAGAAGCTAAATAGGGTTAAAATTTCAAACAGCAGTTTTCATATAAGATGGATGCTTCAATCAGACCAGTAACAAAGTCCTATGCTCAGCCTTGAGAGGGCCAGGACATTATCAGCCTCACACCCTGCCAGCCTCAGCCTGTGCCCACCCACCTCCTGAGGAAGCTGCCCACATGCAGGGACAGCCCAAGGATTAGAAAGTGCTTCCCGACTGGGCATTGAGCCCTCCTGAGGGTTCCACATTTCCCAGCTGCAAGAAGGGCAAGCTGGCAGCTCCCAGGCTACACACCACTCCTGGCTTTCCATATTTCCCATTCTCATAGCTGAGTCAGCCTGCTTGTGTTCAAATCCCTTTTCTGCACTGGTAAGCATGCTTTGCCATTCTATTTAGACTTTCTGTGCTCCAGTTTCCTCATATGAAAAAAGGAATCATAAAAATACCGATGTTGTTAGGCAGAATAGATAGTTACTAAGGCAGGAAAGGGGGGAGAAGTTTATCTTATCCACTGAACAAAGAAGTCAGCAGTTGTAGGTCTTGCCAAGCAAGATGACTAGATATATGTACAAACATTCCTGAGATAAGCCACAACAATGTAGAAGGGAACTTTGAAATCTAGTCTGCTACCCAAGATAGCCAGCAGGGGAGCTTTGAAACCTATAGGGGGGAAGGGTATAAAACCCTTTGAATTCCCACCGGGTGAGGCACTCAGACTACCCGAGTTGCCCATTTGTGCGTTATGCCAAGGGCATATTCTCTCTCTCTCTTTTAAAAAAAATACAGTCTTTATTGTTGAAAGTTACATATGTCCCCTCCCCAAGCCTACCCCCAAAGTGTATTCTTAATAAATTTGCTTGCTTTGCTTCAATGCTGCTTTCTGTCACTCATCTGAATTTCTTCTCATGAGAATGACAGGAGCCAAGGAGGGTAACACCTCCCCTCCCCCCACTGACTCAGGGGGCTCTCCGGGAACAATGTCATAATGTTGTGAGGAGGATGTGGCTGTACCCCTGCTGTGCTGTAGGCATTCCTTAAATACTGATGTGGATGAAAAGGAGCCACATACTGAACCTGACAAGTACAGCCTTACAAGATCAGAGACCAAAGTAACCACATAGGATGGTCTGAAATTAAAACTTTTTAACTAAAAGCAGGTTATGGCAGGCAGTCATGTCCTAGGCTAGAATCTTCCTTGACAGTCTGTCTTTATCTTAACTGAGCCCGTCTATTGTCTTTTAGAATATATATTTTTATTGATTTCAGAGCAGAAGGGAGAGGGAGAGAGAGATAGAAACATCCATGATGGGAGAGAATCATTGATTGGCTGTCTCCTGTACCCTCCCTACTGGAAATCAAGCTTGCAACTCAGGCATGTGTTCTGACTGAGAATCGAACCATTACTCCCTGGTTCATAGGACACTCAGCCACTGACTGAGCTGAGCACCAGGCTGTCTATTGTCTTTTTGTATCTGTGATAACATACCTGATAACATACATTTGGAATGTCAAGGCAACTTCCCTTTTTCTGGGACCCTTTGGGGTGGATATTACAAATCCTCTCGTTATTGTTATCATTATCATGTTAATTATTGACTGTTAACTATCCCACACCCACAAATGTAAAGTAAGTGTTTATCTGTTTTACTTTTTATCCAATACTGGAGATTTCGCCTGCTTTGCTTTCTCCTGCCTCCCTAACCTATCACCAAGGAATTTCATGTAGCCGCTTACATCTTGCCTTTGAATTTAATGTATAAAATAATGGTGAAACTGCCATTTTCCAGAGCATTATCCCAATCCCTTGATGCTTTGCTTCCTGGCAATTGTTGTCAGTTGGGTAAAAAAAACTTATAAAAAATTCCCTACAGATTTGAATGTTTCTTACATGGACACTGATTACCAATAATATAATTATACTCTTCCAGGGATGTTGATACTCACTCCTCCGCACTGTGAGTTCTGAGGAGGGGAGGATTCAGGGCCCAAGGTGGCTATGTATGAGAAGATGGGCGTATTTAGTTACCCATCCTATTGTTGACAGGCATTTGAACTGCCTCCTGTTCTTGGTCGTTACAAAGAGTGCTGCTAGGAAAATTCTTGTAGGAGCGTATCTTGGGTGGACATGTCTTGCATTTCTGTCTTGCACGTAGGCATGTGTTCAGCTAAATACTGACAGTTTTCCAAAGTGGTTGTATGTACTTAAAATATGGTAGCGACCATACTTGGGTAAAAACTGCTGTTTGAATTCTAACCCTGCCATTCTGGCTTCAGCATTCGCTTACTTGCTTAAACATAGGGTAGTTATCTCAGCGTCGTGGAGTCGTGGAGGCTAGGGCAATTTTCTGTGCCTGAGACCAGAACTACAGGAGATTGATTATCACTGACTCAGTAGCTTCAGGGGTAGAAATTATAGATAACCTTTAGAGATTAACTGCTGAGTTCTGCTTCTGTATTACCGGCTATCGCAAGGTAGGGCCACATTCCAATGTTCCTAGCCTTTAGAATTTAGAACAAAGAAAAATTCCTGTGGTTTGAACCTTTAAAAGGAATGCCAACACCTGGAACAGTACAGTCGGTCGTGTGCAGTCCACCTGTGTGTGGTGCTTTCACGGCTGTCCTGGCTAGTTTTTCAATAAATCTTTGCCTGCTGTTTTTAATTAATCATCAGCCTCCAGTGGTCTAATTTTGAACCCAGGGTTCAACCCCACAACATTCTTACTGAATTTTGAACCATGAGGTGGTATTTGCCTTTTAAAGAAGTAAAACAAATGATGATGTGCAACTATAAACACCACAAAGTTGCCCAGACATTGCTTGAAGTTAAGTGTATTAGTTTCCAATGGCTGCCATAACAAATTACCCCAAACTTAGTGGCTTGAAGCAATGGTTTTATTATCTTCCATTTCTAGAGGTCAGAAATCTTAAGTAGGCCTTACAGGGCTAACATAAAAGGCTGTGTGCTTTACAGAGGCTCAGAAGAGAACGTGCTCCTTGCCTTTCCCAGTTTCCAGAGGCTGCCTGCATTCCTTGACTCCTAGCCACATCACTCTGATCTGCTTCCACTGTCACATCACCTTCTCTGACTCTGATTCTCCTGCCTCCCCCTTGTAAGGACCCAGGTGATTACATTAGACCTTTCCTGATAACCCAGGGTAATTTTTTCATCACATCCTTAAATTAATCACACATTTGAGGTCTATTTTACCATATAAGGCAACATAATCACAGGTCCTGGGTTTTAAGATATGAAAATCTTTGGAGGACATTATTCTATCTCTCATACTGAGGGCCATATCTTTGGTACCTCCTCCCCCACCCCTTCTTCTTTTTCTTCATTTTTATTGATTTTAGAGGGAGAGGAAGGGAGAAAGAGAGAGATAGAAACATTGATGAGAGAACCATCAGTTTCTATGGGGCTGCCTTTTTGCATGCCCCCTGCCAGCGATTGAGTTCAAAACCCGGGGGTGTGCCCAGATAGGAACCAAACTGGCGACCTCTTGGTGCATGGGTCAACATCCAACCACTGAGCCACACAGGCCAGGCTCTAGCTCTTTTCTTTGCCAGGTGATGTTCTAAGAGCTTCATGAGCCCTAACAGGTTTGGCTCAATGGATAGAGCATTGGCCTGCAGACACAAAGGACCCAGGTTTGATTGTGGTCAAGGGCATGTATGTTGGTTGAAGGCACATCCTTAATAGTGGGTGTGCAGGAGGCAGCTGATTGATGTTTCTAATTTCCCCTCTCCCTTCCTCTTTGTAAAAAAAAAACCAAAAAAAACCCCCAAAACCAATAAAATATATATTTTTAAAAAAAGAGCTTCAGGCCAGGAGCAGCCAGGACCAGAGCAACCAGGCCCGGAGCAGCCAGGCCCAGAACACCCAGGCCCAGAGCATCCAGGCCCGGAGCAGTAGAACCCAGGCCCAGAGCAGCAGCAGCTAGGTCCAGAGCAGCAGCAGCTAGGCCCAGAGTATCCAGGCCCAGAGCAGCCAGGTCTGGAGCAGTCAGGCCCGGAGCAGCTGCAGCCAGGCCCAGAGCAGCCAGGCCCAGAGCAGCCATGTCTGGAGCAACCAGCCGGGCCCTGAGCAGTCAGGCCCGGAGCAGCAGAAGCCAGGCCCAGAGCAGCCAGGCCAGGAGCAGCAGCAGCCAGGCCCAGAGCAGCCAGGACTAGAGCAGCCAGGCCCGGTGCACCAGCAAGCAGCCAAGCCCAGAGTATCCAGGCCCAGAGCAGCAGCAGCCAGGCCCAGAGCAGCCAGGCCTGGATCAACCAGGCCTATAGCAGCAGCGGCCAAGCCCAGAGCAGCAGCAACCAGGCCTGGAACAGCAGCAACCAGGCCCTGAACAGCCAGGCCTAAAGCAGCCAAGCCCAGAGCAGCATGTTCCTGCTCATGCATCTGTTAGCTTCCAGTCTTCTGCAAAGTCTTGTGCAAGTCCAAGGACTCTGAGTAAATCTATACCAGCAACAAAAGAGACTCATTTAATAACTAAAAATATTAATATGTCCATAATTCTGATTTCTCATTTTGTTGTTTTGCATCAGCATTGTTGTTATTATTTAATAGCCAGAGTTTGCTCTTGACATTCAAGTTTTGAAAATAGCATGTATGTGGCTTAGTTTTTGCATTGGCATTGTTTGCAATTGTTTTTAATTTTAGAGCCCTATTATTGATGTTTAAATGTTATTTTAATTAGTAAAAAAAGGTGAGATGTAGAGAGCCGCCTGAGAAGGCACATGGATATTCTTTTAATTTTTATCAGCTGAGCTCGAGGGCACTGGCAGAATCCTCTTATCAGTGCTGATTTCTTAATCCATGTGCTTTTAATGAGGAACAAATAGGACCTTGACTCACCCAGGTCTTGATAAGCTAAATCTTGTACCAAAAAATAGGGAGCTTACCCAGATTTTGATGAATGGGATCTGGGCACACCGGAAGCTCCTTTTGACCTTAAACTCCCCTTGGGAAGCTGATAAAAACAAAACAAAACAAACAAACAAAATAAACCCCACAAGGGAATTAAAAAACCTGATGAACAATAGTAACTGTTGAATATAATAGAATCAGAGGTATGGAAGGGGAGTGGACTGATGATTCTCAGGGAAAAGAGGAGTGGGGGGTATGGGAAGAGACTGAACATAAATTGTGCATCTATGGATGAAGACAATGGCGGGTGGGGTAAGTGGAGAGGGTGGGGTGGGAATCTGGAGGAAGGGGGGAAAAATGAGGAACTTTTGTAATAATATGAACAATAAAGGTTTATTAAAAAAAATTTTAAAAAAAGAGCTTCATGAGGATCGAGTCATCTCTCAGTAACTACAGCAGCACCACCAGCAGCAACCACACCCTGAGGACTGCACTACTGGTACTTCCACCTCACAAATGAGGACACAGAGGCACCGAGGAGATGAGGAACACTCCCAATGTCACTGCCAGGAAATGAGGGAGCTCCAGAGGGTCATGCTCTCCTGGGGCTGGAGTCATTCACAGCATTCTCACGCTGGGCCCACTCTCCCGGTTCCGGGTGCATGCAATCCTCCACTTGCAGTGATTCTTCTGAGCAGCAATGCCATCTCCAGCTGGTTTTCCCAGAGAACTTGGTCAGAGACTTGAGGAAGGGGAGGGGGCCACCTTGTGGCGAGAGAGGGAATCTGAGAACCTGGTCCGGGTTCTCCATGTGTGAGTTCCACTGGCCAGTCTTGCATTGTGGTATTTCGTGTCTTGAAAATACTGACATACTAGTCATTTATTCTCTTTTATTTAAAATTTTCAAAATTTTAACTTTTAAAAAAACATATTTTTATTGATTTCAGAAAGAGGACAGGAGAGGGGAAGAGATGGAAACATCAGAGATGAGAGAGAATCATTGATCAGCTGCTCCTGCAGGCCCCCAACTGGGGATCAAGCTCGCAACCCAGGCATGTGACCTGAACCATGGCCTCTGGGTTCATAGGTTGATGTTCAACCCCTGAGCCACACCGGCGGGCCAAAGTTTAACTTTCTATTGTGTATAACTTAGAGCGCAGCACTTATAACTTAGAGGGCAACCCGATGACTTTATGAATGCGTATGTCCACGAAGCCACAGGGTATAGAGCATTCTAGTCATCTCAGGTTTCTTTGTGCCTCCTTCCAGTCAGTTCCACCAACAGTTAATCTCTTTCTGATTTCTCCCAAGACAAGTTAGGTCAGCCGTTTCTGATAATTATATAAAAGGAACTGCTCTCTTTTGTCTCTGGCTTTCCTACTCAACATTATGTCATGAGATTCAACCATGTGGTGGCATGAGCAATATTGGTGTTTTTGAGATTGCCACGAGGCACTTCACTTTATGAATATCCCACACTTATTTACCCAAGCCTGCTGCTGATGCACATGTGGGCTGGTTCAGTTTTTAGCTACTATGAATAGAGTTGCCATTCACATTTTTTATATAAATGCAGGCAATTATTTTTCCTGGGTGTGCACCCAGATGTGGAGTTGCCAGGCTATTTGGCACACTGATGTCTAGTCTTCGTTGGTGCTGCCAAACGTTTTTTTTCAGAGTCATACTGGTATTTTTAATTCTGTGAGATAATTATTTCGATATTTTTAAAAGAGTCAGAAATGTGAGTCATTTGTCTTGAGCTGTATCCAGAAAATCAGACACTGCATTGAGAGTGTGTCTTGAATTAAGTTTGCTAATTCCTGGCTGTTTCTTTTCTCTCTTTGGAAAGCTGCCGAGGTAACTTGTTTTAATTTGCATTTCCTGGGCTCCTAGGGAGGGAAATTGGACATCGTTTTCAATCTCCTGGCCCACTGGCTCATGCATGGGGAATGCCATTGTCTGAAGGCTTGGGTCTCATCCCTCACAGAATTCTGCTTCATGGTCCATCATTTATCTAGACCACTGTGGACTGCGGTGTCAGGACCCTGCCTCTCTCTTCCCTTCAGATAATAATTTTTAAAAAATCAAGACCTGCCGAAACCTGTTTGGCTCAGTGGTAGAGCGTCAGTCTGTGGACTGAAAGGTCCCAGGTTTTTTTTTAATAAATAAATAAATAAATTAATTAATTAATTTATTTTAAAGTAGTTTAATAAGGCAAAACTTCAAACAACAACAACCTCATTTTATGGAATTGTACATTTTAATATCTGGTTATGGTTTTATTTCAAGTTTTTCTTAGTAAATAGGAACATAAACATTGTAACTTTCTACCCACTGCCTTTTTCCTTATTAGTCAAAGCAACATCTCTGCTAAACTGAATGCTTCCAATGGTAAGATATGTACACATATAATACCTTAATAAAAAATGAAAAATAAAATAAAATAAATAAACTGAATGCTTCACTCACTATCTGCTATCTACCTGCATTGTTTGGCTCTTGGCTTTTTATTTATTTAATTTTTATTTTTTATTTATTTTTTAATAAATTTCTATTGTTCATATTATTACAAATGTTCCTTCCCCCCCCCCCATTGCTCTCTTCCACCAGGTTCCCACCTCACCCTCTGCCCTTCCCCCCCCCCCCATTGTCCTCATCCATAGGTGCACAGTTTATGTTCAATCTTTCCCACATCCCCCTCTCCCCTTTTCCCCAAGAATCATCAGTTCACTCTCCTTCTATACCTCTGATTCTATTATATTCAACAGTTAATATTGTTCATCAGATTTTTTTTTTTAATTTCCTTGGTTTTTAGATTCACTTGTTGATAATTACGTGTTTGTTGTTCATAATTTTTATCTTTATTTACTTTCTCTTCTGAAAGAACCCCCTTCAGCAATTCATATAATTCTGGTTTGGTGTTGATGAACTCCTTTAGCTTTTTTTTTATTAGTGAAGCTCTTTATCTGGCCTTCGATTCTGAGTGATAGCTTTGCTGGATAGATTATCTTTGGCTGTAGGTTCTTACTATTCATCACCTTGAATATTTCTTGCCATTCCTGTCTGGCCTGCATGGTTTCTGTTGAGAAATCAGCTGACAATCGTATAGGTGCTTCTTTATAGGTAACTACCTTCTTTGCTCTTGCTGCTTTTAATATTCTTTCTTTGTCTTTTGCTCTTGGAATTTTAATTATGATTTGTCTTGGTGTGGTCCTCTTTGGATTCCTTTTGTTTGGAATTCTGTGCACTTCCTGGACTTGTAAGTCTAATTCTTTCACCAGATGGGGGAAGTTTTCTGTCACTATTTCTTTCAGTACGTTTTGGATATCTTGCTCTCTCTCATCTTCTGGGACCCCCATAATTCTGATGTTGGTTCGCTTGAAATTGTCCTAGAGGTTTCTTACATTATCTTCAATTTTCTGGATTCTCTTGCCTTCTAGCTTCTGTGGAGGAGTGTCTTCTGGCTCTTTATGTTCCAAATCTTTGACTTGATTCTTGTGGTCTTCCATTCTGTTTTTAGGCCTCTGTATAATATTTTTTATTTCAGACAATGTATTCTTTATTTCTTGTTGATCCCTTATCATTTCTTGTTGATCCCTTATCATTTCTTGTTGATTCCTTATTAATTCTAGTTGATCCCTTTTCATATCCTCATAGGTCTTATCCATCTTTTCTAGGAAATTCTTGAAAAACCTTATAAGTGTAGATTTGAACTCTATATCCAGTCGCTTTCTGTCCTCCATTTCTTTTCGTTTGTGATCTATTTTGTCTCGGCATTTTCACAGCTTCCCTGAGTTGGTATCCTTAAGTCTCTGTGTTCTGCTTGGATGGGGCGGGGTTTCAGGGTGGAGCCTGCAGCTTTGGCTTCCGTCAGCCCCGCCCTATGCGGGTCCTTCAGTTCTTGCTGCCAGCACCTCTGAGAGAAAGGTGCCCTCGATTTTCGCCTGCTACCAAGCAGTCTCGGCTCTCCTCCAATGAGCCCGGCACTGGAGTTCAGTTCAGTTGGAAGTGGAGTTGGAGGTGGCGTTCAGAGCGGTCTGGAGCCCCTGTCTCCTTCCCGCCAGGGCAATCCCGCGGCACAGCCAACCGTCCTTCTCTGAGCGCAATGTGTGTGCCTCTGGGACCTCTTTTCGCCGCTTCCCTGGGGCTGCGCCTTACAGCCCAGCTCCCTATGGATGAGCCTGGGTCCCTGGGGTCTGGCCTAGAACTGGTGTTCAGAGCAGTCAGAACTGGGGCCCAGCACAGTCGGAGCGTTTATCTCCTTCCCGCTAGGGAACGCCAGCCAGGCACTCAGTCTCCCTCCTCTCCGGCTCCATCCTCTCCGCGCGCCGCGTGTCTCCGTACCTTAGGCTTTTACAGCTCCTCTGCGCTTCCTTCTGGTTTTCTCCTAGCTTCCCGTTATAGAATTTCCAGTCAGTTGACTTTCCTGTAGTTCGGGGTAAGGTCCATTTTATATTTTAGTTGTATTTTATTGAAATTGTTGTGCGGCTGCGGCTAGGTGTTTACCTGTCAGCCATCTTGGAACGACCCCTGCAGACTTCAGGTCCCAGGTTTGATTCCGGTCAAGGGCACATCCCCGGTGGAGGGTGTGCAGGAGGCAGCTGGTCAATGTTTCTCTTTCATCGATGTAACTAGCTCTCTATCTCTCTCCCTTCCTCTCTGTAAAAAAACAAACAAACAAAAAAAACAAACAAAAAAAAACCACACAATAAAATATATATTTTTTAAAAAAATCAAGACCTTCTTTCCAAATTATACTCTCTGGACCTAGCAGCTGAATTTGAACCCTGGGCAAGTAAATAGTACCACGGCGGGCAGGCAGCATGAAAGACAATAGTGACCAAAGTCATTGAATAATTACGTGCTGAGTACCTGTTCTGTCCCGGGCACTGTTCCAGTCACTGGGGCGACAGCAGGGGACAGAACCGACAGAGATCACTGTTCCCGGAGAGCTTGTTTCCTAAGGAGGAAGATAAGAAAAACTATAAACAAGTGTGATGATAGGGACAAAGGAGAGAGAGAAAAAAGGGGCCCAGCAGGTGTGGCTCAGAGGTTGAACCTATGAGGCAGGAGGTCACAGCTCAACTCCCATTCTGGGCACAAGCCCGGGTTCCTGGCTTGATCCCCAGTGGGGTCTTGTAGGAGACAACCGATCAATGTTGTTTCTCTCTCATTGATGTTTCTGTTTCTCTCTCCCTCTCCTTTCCTCTCTGAAGTCAATAAAAATATATTTATTTATAAAGGTGGGGAAAAGGGTGTGCCTGCGTTGGGGAGGATGGCTGTCCTTTTCAGAGGGCGGTCAGAGAAGGCCTCAGTGAGAGGGGACATTTGTGTAAAGACCTGAAGGAGGTGGCACCATGGAACAGAGGGACCAGCAGGTACAGGTCCCAAGGTGAGAGTGTGCTGATGGGTGGAACCGGAAGGAGGCCAGTTTGGCTGGGGAGTGACCCATGGGGTGTGTCTTAGAAGAGGAGTGCAGAGAACGGAATTGGTGGCACAGACATGTTGGCCCTTGTAGGCCCCTGTAGAAAGTCTGGCTCTGAGTGAGGGGAGAGCCATTGCAGGGTTCTGAGAAGAGGGTTTAATTTATTTATTAACTTAAAAAAATATTTTTATTGATTTCAGAGAGCAAGGGGGAGGGAGAGAGATAGAAACATTAATGTGAGAATCATTGATTGGCTGCCTCCTTGTCTTCCCCTCCCCCCTCTACTGAGGACCAAGCCTGTAACCTGGTCATGTGCCCCATTTGGGAATCTAACCAGTAACCTTTTGATGCATAGGACGACACTCAACCAACTGAGCCACACCGGCCAGGGCTAAACTCCCCCTTTTTAATAAACACTCACAAAACTATTATTACACTTGCTAATGGTTGACTCACAAAGACCACCATGTCTCCACTGGGCCACCACGGGAAGAACTAAATAAGGCAATCTGGGGTGGGTTTTTCAAAGCAAGGAACTCGTCAGGACTGGGTAAGGATCTGACACAACACTCTAGGATTGGTGAACATGACAAAGTGGGGGTCTTGGAACAAGGCTTGATGTGGAAACTGTTGTCTGATAAGTGAACTTTCTGCCCAGGTGAGCAATCTGCTATCCTGACGGGAGAGCGCGTTGCCCAGGTAAACACACTGCCCAGAGCAATTGGTTTGCAGGAATTCCCTGGAGCAAATAACGAGCTCTCTCTCTCTCTCTCTCTCTCTCTCTCTCTCTCTCTCTCTCTCTCTCTCTCTCTCTCTCTCTCTCTCTCCCTCCCTCTCTCAGTCATCCTCACCAGGGAGCTCTCTCTCAAGGGAGCTTTTCCCCCCTCTCTCCCTGCCAAAGGCTTCCTCACTCCCAAGCTCCAAGGCCCCTTCCTTTACCTCTAGAACTTGTTTCCTAAGCCAATTTCTTCTAGGAATTACTCCTTCTACCTCTGTGATTTACCAAACAAATGGTTCTCTTACCAAAAAAATTCCTCACCTGGGGATTTTTTTTTCCATTGATTTTTCAGACAGAGTGGAAGGGAAGGAGAAGGAGGGGGAGGAGGAGGAGAAGGAGAAGGAGAGAGATCAGCCTGAGAGAGGCACATCGATAGGGACTTGCCCTTTGCTGGAAGCTCAACCCACCACCTTTGGTTCCCTGGCCGGTGCCAAACTGAGCAAAACTGGCCCCGGAAGTAATGAGTTCTTTATTGTTTTATAGATGTTGCCTTATAGGCAAGACTTTCTTGGAACAAACCACTAAGCCATGTTGAAATACTCGGTCTCAGTTCTTATATTTGATAGAATTTAAAATACCTAATATGATTAAATAGTCAATGAATGGATTTCCTTACCTCTCTCATATCATTATTTTTCCTGCTTTTTCAAATCAGCACCCAAGTGAGGTCCACCCATTGCACTTGATTTTGTGTGTTTTAGTCTCTTAAACTATAGCTTTTCTCTCTCTTTCCCACCCCCCAAAATAATTTTGGACAGAGCCACATCTGGATTTTGCTCACTGGATCTCTTTGGAGTCATTTAAAATGATCCTTTACCCCATGGACTCCCTTTAACTGGGTCCTTGGGGATACTGATCGAAGCTACTCAGCTAAAACAATATGGCAGACAGTGGGGCAGTGGACAATGTGGACAATGGAAATCTGAAAAGGTAATGAGGAAAAATAACCCTTTTAACCATAGCATCAAAAAGAATAAAAAACATAGGCGTTAACTGAGAAGGAGAAAGATTTGTTCAAAGAAAACCACAGAACATTGCTGAGAGGAAAAGAATGCTCCTGGCATTCCTTGGCTTGTAGCTGCAACACTCCAGTCTCTGCCACCTCCTCACATGGTTTCTTTTTGTGTCTCTGTGTGTCCTCTCCTTTCCTTGTAAGGAAATCAGTCACTGTATTTAGGGCCCAGCCCAATTCACTCAATGACCTTAACTGATTATGTCTACAAAGACTCTATCTATCATCTATCTATCTATCTATCTATCTATCTATCTATCTATCTATCTATCATCTATTTATTATCTATCTATCTATCTATCTATCTATCTATCTATCTATCTATCTAAAACCCTAATGTGCAAATCAAACTGGTGGAATGACCAGTCGTTATGAGACTCACTGACCACCAGGGGGCAGATGCTCATTGCAGGAGTTGCCCCCAGGGTGCAGGTCCCTACAGACGGTGGCAGTGGCGGGTGGGGCTGGTGAGCAGGCAGCACCAGGCCAAGGCAGGCCAAGGCAGGTGCAAATGAGAGACCCCGATCACCCCATTGGTTACCCCACAGATCGACACTGATTTCCACTCAGACCTACCTGGGAATGAATTTTATGCACCGGGCCTCTAGTTTCCAAATGAGATTACATTGTTTCAAGGACATACAGCAAGGCCTGTGGAGAAACATTTCTCTGATGCCTGACTGGTGTTAGACACAAGAGTGGATGTTTTGGGTTCTGCAGTATACTTGCTAACCTAAAAGTAAAAGGATGTGGTGAGAGGCAACAAGCATTTATTTGCGAGGCAGAACAGTTACCTGGGAAGCACTGATTCAGACAGAAACCCACATAGTGTTCTGAAGGAAACAAAGAGGGCAGGGTTTACAAAGTTTCAGGCTCTGTGTGCTGTCCTCGATTCAATCCTCTTTATGTAAAAGAAGGATTCTGGCTACATTAGTTAGGACTGGATGAGTCCAACAGGCAAACAAAGAATGCTGGTTGGGAAAATGGGTAGGCTTTCAAAGTAAGGAAAGCAGATGGTCTGGTTGCCATGGTGGGGAAGAGAAGTTCAAAGCTGATGGAGAAATGTGCTTAGTGGAACACGTGTCAGACTGTTATATTGTAAATTAGAAGATACCTTCATCAATAAGCGAAGTTAATTTGGAGTCTTTTTATTTCGATACCGCCAATGGGCCCAGCGGAAATATTGCTTTTCAAATTCTGGGGCCCCAAATAAAGGAAGTCTTTTCTATTTATATATTTTTTAGTTTTTTGTCTTCCAAATTTTGAATGAGACTTCAGACTTTCTGAGAAAGGTGTCCTGTGTGCTGGAACAGGGCTGTGAGACTGAATCTCAAGGCATGGCCTGGCGCCAGCACCGACAACTCTGTCTGGGGCATAGTTTATGGCCTCTCTGGAATGGGGAGCAGTCTTATTTTTCCCTATTATTTAAGCAAGCAAACATTTATAGAAGACAGAATAGCAGGGTTAAATTTTAAACAGAAGCTTTTACCCAAGATGGAGGTTACTATGCTTCATTCCCCACTGGTTTTATGTTGTTATATTGACCTGAGGACTATAATCTTAATTTTTTTTTTTAATTTTGTGTTCAAGAACAAGGGTTCTAGAGTCAGAACATTTTTTTAAATATATTTCATTGATTTTCCACAGAGAGGAAGGGAGAGGGATAGAAAGCTAGAAGTGTCGATGAGAGAGAAACATTGACAGGCTGCCTCCTGCACACCCCCTATCGGGGATGTGCCCACAACCAGTGTACATGCCCTTAACCGGAATCAAACCTGGCACCTTTCAGTCCGCAGACCGACGCTCTACCACTGAGCCAAACCAGCTTCGGCTATAATCTTAATTTTCTGTTGAATAAAGTTAGTAAACCTGTTCATAAGGGCCTGCATGAGGGCCACGAGTAATCTTTAGAAGGTCCGAAGAGTCCTGGACTCTCTATTCTGCCTGGGCTGCCTTAAGCCGGGTGTGATGAAGTCCTGTCGGGATCCCGTCTACCTTGACTGCTGTGGGGGTGGTCAAGATGACGGTGTGTGGTCCTTTTCAGGTAGGAGTCAGTACTTGGCTGGCAATTTTTTTTTTTTAATCTAAACAGAGTCACCAGGGTGGAAGGGATGGACCAGACCAGAAGTTTGTACAAGCAGAGTGTCTCAGACGTGCTTCTGGACTGCTCTCTGGATGGACTGTAAAGCCTGCAAGGACTTGAGTAAAGATTGGTTATGGATTTTAGCTTTTCTAGATTGGGTAGATAGTACTTATTTCTTAGAAGCTTTTAAGCTTAGTGTGGTTCCATGTAAACTGGTGAGGTGGGTAGGTCTGGGTCTGAAAGAATCATTATAATATGGAGAGCCCCACCCCCCTTACATCCCCCTGGTTTTAGGGCAGCCTCCTGGGCTGCTTTGTTTGCTTCCTTGACAAATATAGTGGCAGCTGCTACTACTGGGAGGCAGGTTTCAAGGCAACAGGGTCAAGTCTTCTTGACAAGTAGACTACTGGCCTTCTCTAGGGGCTGAGACTTTGGGTGAGAGCCCTGTTGGCTATGCCTCTTGTCTCATATACATAGAGGTGGAAAGACTTAGTTACATTTGGTAGTGCTAGTAGGCCCATCCTCCTTGCTCTGCTTATGTCTGTCTAAGTGCCTACCATATCACCTCCAGGATTCTGGCTTTGAATTCTTTTAGGGAAAATTGATTTTGGTGGGCTCTTCTGGCTTCATGTTGAAGAGAGATGGAGTTTTCTTTTCAGAGCCAAGAGATCCTTGCTGTCTGTCAGAGGAAGGATGTGCTCTGGGCACAGAAGGAGGTGGGCATGTGACCTGACAGAGACAAACTGAAGTTTTAACCGTTTCATCACAGTTGCAAATGGGATACCTGACCAGCTTGATCCAGGCCACGTTTACAGATACCAGGGCCAGCAGTTTATCTTCTTTTAACCATCAAGTCATATGCTTAAGATTTTTTTTAATTATGGTTGTAAAACACTTATAATTTACTGAGCAGCAATTTGGGTGTCAGGTCTCTGGCCTGTATTATTTGATCAATTTATTTTTTAATATATTTTCACTTTTTATTATATATATTTATATAATTTTTATAAATTTTATATTTTCAAATTAGTCTACATTTTCTTCCTGTCTTTTAAAAATGCATAACCATGTCTTAGTCCTTCTATTAAGTATTTCTATTTTAATATTCTTTCTTTCTGTCATACTATCAGCAACTTGTAGACCTTTTTTTTCTTTAAAAAGTATTAGAATTTTTTATTTTTAGAACCTTTTTTTTTCAATAATTATTAAAAAGTAAACACCAGCATTTTTTTAGATTAACATTTATGAAAATATTTTAAATGTACCTTTACTTTCAAGAAAATATGCCTTTAACAAAGTTTAAGAGTCCTTCCTTCTGTAATAAAACAAAGAGCAGGTAAATTAAGACTTGTCTAGCAGTTAATGTTTCAGTTTTTTAAAAAAATATTTAGATGTTTACCATTTAACCCAGCAATGCTTCAAAGCCTTTAAGTTAATTAAGAAAATTATTATAGGAGAAGCTTGGATATAAACTGCTCTAGTATATGTCCACGAATGCAGTTGCCAAAAGGTCAGATGCATTTTAATTTAAAAATATAATTTATTAATTTTTTACAGAGAGGAAGAGGGAGGGACAGGGAGGCAGAAACATCAATGAGAGAGAATCGTCCATCCGTGACCTCCTGCATAACCCCCACCGGGGATGTGCCTGCAACCAATGTATTGTACATGCCCCTGACCAGAATGGAATCTGGGACCTTTCAGTCTGCAGGAGATGCTCTATCCACTGATCCAAATCAGATGCATTTTAAATACAGTCTCACTCTCTCCCTTTGAGTTCATTCTTCCTTAGAGATAGCATCTAAAGTTACTTCTGTGGCTTCTGTTTCTGGCCCTCTGGCCAGGCCTTCCATAGGCCACTTGTTCTACAATTGAGAACATCATGTTAGTTTTCTGTTTTTGCCTTTCTTATTGTATGTATCTAGATATTCTGCCCTTTTGTTAACAGCTTTTCTGTACTTCTGCAGGTGGGCTGAGACCAAAGGGAGGCATCGAGGAAAATAGTAGAAAGATTTAGGTTTTTATTTATTTATTTATTTATTTATTTATTTATTTTTTTGGCTGCAAGCTGCTTTGCTGACAAAGGTCTGGTCCGTTTTTCACTCCATCTACAGTCCTGCTTTATTTTCTTTAATCATTTAGGATCTGGATTTTAGGGTTCCTTGAACCAGCAGCAAGCCTTAAAAAAAAGCTCCCCTTTTCCGGACAGCCACAACTGACCCCCAAATCCCTCCCCGACTCTTTCTTCCCACCTCCCACCTGAAAGGCACTGGCCTTTGCCTTCAGCCAGACAGTGGCGGGCGGGAACCAGGGACCCCCATGCTGCCAGAGAAATGCGCCCTGCAACTAGACCCTGGCTTCTCCGAAAAGCCCCCTCTGTCTACCAGCTCCCCTCCTTAGGCCACCTTGTGGTCCCCCTGCCTGGAGTCACCACATTGATGCTGAACTTAGTGCGGACACCCGATCAGCATAGCGCACTACAGCCCAGAACTTCTGGCTCAAGTAATCCTACAGCCCCAGCCTCCCAATCAGCTGGGACTGTTATGCCCAGACTTCGTGATCCCCCAAGGACCACCAGGGAGCCAAGTCCGATGCAATAAACAAAAGAGCCTTCACCATGCTAGCATGGGCCCTTCCTACCAATGCCGGCTGCATGGCGGAAGAGAGCGAATTTCTCCCAGTCCAGGGGTTTTGAGGGCTAGGGATAACTCCGCCCTGCGGGGTGGAGTTGGGAGCTCATCCTTGCCCCGCCCTGCCCTCTCATTCCCCCCTTGTCTAATGTGCCTAGTCAAATCATTGACTCAGCCTATTTCCTTTCAGCATAAACAACAAATACAGTTATCAAGACCCTTAGTACCACAGTTCCCATCAGTATTGTCCTCACTGAAGTCCAGTTCCCCTCCTGCAGGCACCAGTTCTCCTCCTGGCCTATAGTTGCCAGGATCCAGGCCATGCATGAGCTGGGAGTCATGTAGTCAGGTCTGGGTGCCATCTACTTCAACAGCAGTGGGCGTGCTCAGGATAACAGTGCAGCATCCCTTTGAGTCCTTGGGCAGTGAATTTCTTTACCCACATTGAGTTCCGGGGCTACAGGGTCTGCGGTGGGCACTGGCAGTGCATCTGGAACAAGCAAACTGCAGAGCCTGTAAGGACTTGAGCAAGAAAATGGTTACCATATATGATCCCCTCCCAAAAAGGGGAAACTTGTCCCAGTAAGGGGTACACCTGGCCCTCAAGAGGGCAAAGGACAGGGGGTTGGTCCAATTTTCACCGATTCTAAGACACATTTAGTTAAACCCCCTTCCTCCCGAGTCGCACCTACCTGTCCTAAGGCTAGAGCCATACTCTGAGATACCTTAGCTACCAAGGTGGGGCTGTTATCTGACAGTGGTGTATACCTCAACCTAATCTGAAGTGTCTATAAAAACTAGACCTTAATGCTGGTGGTTTAATCTCTGAAATCCACCTACCAATGCTCTCCTGGGGAGGTTCCCTGGGAATTCCCAGGGGGGATCCCCTTACCTTGCTTAGCATTTACCTGTGCACAGACAGTACTTCTAGCAACTCTGCCTCACAGAAGTTCAGAAGTTGGTGACACTTAACCTGGTGTCACCGGGCAACTCTGACCTAGAGCCTCTGGGACCAACAGTCTTGTCATCTGGAGGGTCCATCAACCATCTGGTCCTTCAGTGGCTTGCTTCTGTTCAGCCAATTCCTTCTGGCTGCAGTTGGTAACCCTCTTTCCTCTGTGGATGGCACAGTGTCTCCATCAAAGGGCCTGGATTAAGGCCAAAAGTTCTGGAACTGTGCCCAAATGGTGTGGTCCAAGGTGACTACCACTGCCCCTGCATATCAGGTCCCATCCTGAACGTAACTGCTCCCATCCGTGAACAGTACCTTGTCGTCTGTTACCTCTGTGCAGTCATGAATGGGTTCCCTCATCATCATCTGGAAGCAGGCCGGCAGGGTTGATGGTCAGAGTCTTATGAATCCAGACACAGGGCTGGTCCAGGAGAAAAGCCTGACCCATCCAGGTTAGCTCCTGGTCCAGAGTCCGCTTATCTGCCTCCTTCCTTCACCAGCAATGCTGTGGTGGCCACTGCCTGGGAGCACGCTGGCCACCCTGCTGCCACAGGGTCCAATCTCTTAGACAGATAGGCAACAGGTCTCTTCCAGGGGCCTAGAGTCTGAGTGAGAACCCCTTTGGCAATGCCTCTTACCTCACTCACGTAGGGGTGGAAGGGCTCCGCGTCGTCCAGCAAGGCTAGGGCAGCTGCTGAGATGAGAGCCTTCTGTAGCTCCTCAAAGACCCGTTGTTCCACTTTGGACCAGTTCAACAGCTGCATTCCCCCAGTACGTGTTCCTTCCGAGGACCACAGTCCTTCTTGATGTCCAAGGAAAACAGGCAATTTGTCCGGTGGCTTCCTGGGCTGATGTACGGGTCCTATTGGCTCTCTCAAGACTAAATAGGTTGCCCCAATGCCCATCAGGAAACTAACAGGCTTGCCTCGCCTAGCTAACTTGCCAGGACATAATCTTTATAATTTTTATAAAAATCTTATCTTCCAAAAATACATAACCATGCCTCAAATTTTAAAGAATAGGCAAGGGAGGAGGGAGCAGGTCCAGTACCTGTTCCCAGGCCCCCAGCCTCTTGAAACTCAAAATGCCACATTTTTCCTACAGATACAGATCTATCTGCATTTCAAAGCCCCCTCTACTCCCCCCCCCCCCCCCCCCCCCGCAGAACATCGGTGAAAATTGTCCAAGCAGTCGCAGGGGGTTAAATCATACAAATAATTGTTTTCACATTGTTTTAACACAATTCTAAATAAATTATAAACCTTTGTGATGAAGTCTACTTAAACCTATAAAGTAGATACACATGACTGAAAGTAAAAATGATTCCCAAAGTTTAAACAAAATACAAGATGCAGGTACAAGCCCAAATTCAACAACAATGGCATATGAGAAAAGCAAAACAAAACAAATCAAATATAAAAGTTTCATGTTATATTAAACATTACTTCAAAAAAACTGACTTAAAATAATTTTTTTAAGTGTAAGCATTACATACTTTTTCATTTGACAAATGAGAATAAATCAACCCTTGAGATCTTTGATCATTACTGCTTATTCTTAACACATATAATACAGTTTAGCCTGCCATATTCTAGGCATCTAGTTACTGCAATTAACTTTTCCTAATTCAATTTATACTTTGAGATTTTAAAGCTGGCAAGTCAAATATATTTGGCATTTTTTTAGATTAATAACATTACATTACATTTCTAATACATCCTGCTTATTTAGGGTAAAGTTTCAGCAACAGATCTAATCATACAGTTTTTTCAGATCTCAAAATTTTTTTCTGAAGTTCAAACAAAGCACTAATAATCTCTTTGTAGGAGAGCTAATAGTCTTGCGCTCTCCGGCCTCCCCTAGACCTCTCCACACCAGAGGCAGTTTACTAGGATTTAAGACAATGTCAGGAAATCATAGGTCAATCACAATTCATACTTAAGTAGCTATATGACTCTGCTTAGTTGATACCAATGACAAGGAAGAGGAACCATTGTGGGCTTCTTCACCACCAATCACCTGCCACTCCCTGCTGCTGGAGCAGCATTCAAATGCAAATGAACACATTCTTTACCTGAAGCCTCTCAGCCATAATCTAGTTTCTGCCTCAAGGCTGGGAATTTCCAAAGCTGCTTACAATGACTTGGGAAACTAGTTTTAATTTATCTCCCGGTTATCTTCACCATTTTTAAAGCTCATTCTGTACACAGAAAAGTTTTAAGCACAGCCCAAAACTATGTGCACTCGTTTTGAACTGGCCTTTTCACTTTACTGAGCACAGAGATTCGCCCTTGAGCTCTTCTCCAGTACCTGATGTCGCCAGGGACCAGATGCCTCCATGCCGGCCCAGGCCACCAGAGCCCAGGCCCCCGGAGCGAGGCTGCTGCCACTGCAGCCCCAGCCACGCTACTCAGGCGGCCCCCAGAGAGAAAGCGCGGGTCGCCCCAGCGGCTTCCCGGCTCCACTTCCCCTTCTCCGGGCAGCCAGCAAATTAACCCAGGTGCCTGCTCCCCGAGCCAGGCCACCACTGCCCAGCCACGCTCCAATGCGCAGACTGAGCCCCACGGGAGCACCCCCTCCGACCCAACGCCGCCAGGGGGCCCCGCACCGCCACGCCGGCCACACTTCACGGGCTCCATCCTGGGGCGCCATGTCGCCCACAGATACCAAACTCAGACCTGGGAAAGGCTCACTTTCCACAGGTGAGGCAACGGCTCACGCCGCTCACCTCGTCCTGGAGAGGATTCATTCCTCTCCCCATGAGGGTCCCTCTAGGGCCCTCTAGGGCGGTCAGAACGTCTTCTGATCCTCCTGCCCGTGGCCTTCATGGTGCGTCCACCAGGCGTTTTCGGGCACCAATTCCATGAGGGGTTTTACATCCCTCCAGAGCGCTCACACACCTACCGCGGCCAGTCAGACTCTCCGGATTGGGGTCCCTCATGGTCCTGGGTGGGGATCCCGGACGAGTTCCCCCATATGTTATGCCCAGACTTCGTGATCCCCCAAGGACCACCAGGGAGACAAGTCCGATGCAATAAACAAAAGAGCCTTCACCATGCTAGCATGGGCCCTTCCTACCAACGCCGGCTGCATGGCGGAAGAGAGCGAATTTCTCCCAGTCCAGGGGTTTTGAGGGCTAGGGATAACTCCGCCCTGCGGGGTGGAGTTGGGAGCTCATCCTTGCCCCGCCCTGCCCTCTCAGGACCACAGTCCTGCCTGACCTTTGTCTCCAGGTGGCAAGACTCAGCTTCTTTTTCCCCCCTCTCCTGGCAGGAAGACATAAGAGCCAGTAACTAACAGGCTAGCAATAAATTAGCCCTTTGTTTTAAACTTCTCTTTGACATTTTTGTTACGTGACCCTTTTTTTTTTTTTTTTTTTTTGCAAATAGTTAACTTTAGAACTTATTTTTTTCCCCTCGCTTTTCCTTCCCACTTGCCTGGGTTGTAATCTTTACAAATTTTGTACCTTTAAATTAACCTTAGAATTTTAAAATTTAGCCCAACACAGCAAAATGATAAATCAGGGAAGAGCAAATTAAAGTCTCTACTTTACAGACAGAAACCTCCCTAGCTAAGAGGTCTTTGGCGAGGAATACTTAAAAAAGAAAGAGAAGGACAGTTGGGGGGAGAACTGGAGGCTTGCAAGGCGCTCCCCCTCCGGCACTTTCCTTGGGGCCTGCGCATCCCTCCCAACACTCCCCTGCCCCCCACACTATCCTTGGGGCTGGCTGCTAATATTTGAGCCCCAATCTGCAGAACACAATTCTTTAACCACAGTGGGGGATTCTGGATTTAATCTAACCATTTATCTGTGTAGGGAAATTGGTACGGATGCCTAGGATCTCTTGTGACTATGTTCCCGACAGCTTTCACAAGCTGGTGAGCCCAGCAAGCAAAAGAGAGGAACGCTACTCTATACAGAAAAAGGAGGAAGCTGGGAAGGGTATTTTTGAAAGAAAGTCCATTGGAGGAAAGCGAGAGTTCAGGGGGGTGATGGATTCCCATCAGATGATTTGCTGGGCAAGGGAGGAAATCTTCCTTTCTCTTGCTGGAGCAGTAAAGCAGTATATACTTACATTTCTGAACCCTGACAACCCATAGGTCTGGGCTGCTGGTCACTACTTGAGCCAATGAAGTACACAGGGTTGAATCATATTTCAGCATTTATTCCAATAATACTGACAGTGTGGGTAGAAGAGCAGGTCATCCACGAAAATCTGCTTTGAAACCCCCCCCCCCCCATACCAGCTGCTTATATGGGGTAAGACAAAGATTTCATGGGGAAGTAGGCAAAGGGGGTAAATATAGGTATAATGGTAACAGACTACAGGCACTGTAGGCTCAGGTGGGACCTCATTGTTTGGGCAATCTTCCCATGATAATAGGACCACATTCCAAGGTTGACTCCAAGGTCCAAGGATTACTACCAGGTATGGGGGTTGAGGAATGGGTGTACAACTCCAAGCCAAGATTGAATATGCTTTCTTTGATCAGAACTAAACAATCATGGGTAACAGAGCATAATTAATATTTTTTTAATAATTAATAGCTAGTCCCCAATATTATATTTCTGCCCCTAACACAGATTCATCACTTGCAACCAATGTTTCAATCCAGTGTAGGATGTTGCTAATGGAGGAAGCTATGCATGTGTTAACTTCCCATTAATTACCCCCCTCCCCTCAGGGTCTGTTTTTTATTGATTTTTAGAGAGAGGGGCAGAGGGAGAGGGAGAAAGAGAGAAAGGGAGAGAAGGAGAGGAAGAGAACAAGGAAGAAAGAGAGAAACAGGGATGTGTGAGAGAAACATTGATCAGTTGCCTCTCTCTACGTGCCATGCAAAAGGATCAAACCCAAAACCTGGGTGTATCCCTCACTAGGAAACAAACCGGCCACCTTTCAGTGCACAGGATGATGCTCCCGCCAACTGAGCTACAGCAGCCAGGGCTTGAGAAGAGGTCTGATGGGAGGGGCCAGTCACCATTTCTCAGGTGTGAAACCATATAGTATAATGGTATGAAACAGTGACTGTCTGAAGCCGCCCATTGTTCTCACTAGCTAATAGGTGTAGACAAGGAACCCGAAAGGCTGGTCAACTTTGAAGTTCTGAAAAGTCAGAGGCAACCAATCAGTGTCTAGTTGAGACAATGGTAGCTGACGCAGCTTCCACCTATTAGTCTTACGTAAATCCTTGCTGATTGGCTATTACTGGCTATGCTTGGATCCCAAACCTTAAAAAAAGGGATCACAAGAACAGAGCAAAGCAAAGTCCTCCCCCTAGAGTTTGGCTTCTGCCTGGCCCCTAATATCACCAAATTATTTTTTTCTAGTCTCTTTCATTTGTGTTCGGCCTCCTCCAGAACCAGAACCCTGAACATGAACCCTGAACCATGCAGGTCGTGGGGGAGGGTTGAGGGGACACTCACAACTGGAGCCCAAACATGGGACTCTTGCAGGTGAACAATGCTCTCTAGGCCTTAGGACTGGGGTTGGGCTGAGAACTGTGCCTCACACATTGTTTAGCAATAGGAAAGAAAAACCTTGAGAATTTAAAGGTTGTGCTTTTAGAATTTGTAAAATGTCTCTAATACCTATAAGAATGGTCTTTATTGCCTTCCCTGCACCCCAAAATACAGAACCCATCCATTTGTTCATGAGGCTTGTCAACCAAAGGTTGCTACTGCCAGTTTAACACCAACAGGAGTTCCCAATTTGGGGTGCAGTGGGGAGAGGGGAAACTTGGTTCAGTGTAAACAGCTGAAGTGTGGATACAGCTCAATGGTGAAACAGCTTAGCTGTGAGACAGCTCATTTCCAAGTGGCCCAGGTGTGGCTGGTGCAGGTGGCTTGGGCCTGGAGTTACAGCCCAGCAAGGGAGACAATCCTTTTGAAAATCCAAAGCGCACTCTGTTGAGGTAAAGTTGGCTGACTTAGTGAAGAGTGCCTGCCTGCGGTCTGTGATTGGTCAATTTCTATGCAAATGGAGACTCACAGTTTGATTGGCTCATTTCTGATGGTTTGGAATGGAGCTGCTCTGATAGTTCCTATGGAAGAATACAAATGAATTATACCTGTGCAGTTCCTACTGATTGGGGCAGGTCTTCAACCCATTGGTGCATTTATACACCTTGGAGCTGCTTCTTTTTTAACAACTATTTTAAATTGATTTTTGGAGTGCTAGGAAGGAAGACGGAGAGAGAAACATCCATGTGGGAGAGCAATATTGATTGGCTGCCTCCTGCACACCTCCCATGGGGATTGAGCCTGATACCTGGGCATGTGCCTTCACCTGGAATTGAACCAGCAACTTGTCAGGGCATGGGACAATGCCCTGACAACTTGCTGGTTCAACCAACTAAGCCACACTGGCCCGGGCTAGGGCCTTCTTTATCAGGGTTAGTTCAGGTGGCAGGAGCACAGTGCAGGAGGAAGGCAGCTCAGTGCAACTTTACCCAGCAGTGCCGAGGGGATGAGAGGCTCCTATTTAGCAACAACTATTAAACTCTTTATAAATTTGGGATTAATGAGCCATTAGGAGTCTTTCTTAGTAGGTATTTTATCTCTCAGGGTGGACAGGTGTAAATTTCCCTACTGCTGAGCCCTGAATACCTACATAGCAATCCAGCATTCTTTGCTCTCCAGGAGCTCAGAGCTAGCTAGCAAAAACAACTGTGACTGGTGTGGCTCAGTGATTGAGCATCGCTCTAAGAACCAGGAAGTCACGGTTCGAGTCCTAGTCAGGGCACATGCCTGGGTTTCAGGCTCCAACTCCAGTAGAGGGCATGCAGGAGGCAGTTGATCCATGTTGCTTTCTTTTTTTTAAAAAAAATATTTTTTTATTTTTTTACAGAGAGGAAGGGAGAGGGATAGCGAGCTAGAAGCATCAATGAGAGAGAAACATTGGTCAACTGCTTCCTGTGCACCCCCTATGAGAATGTGCTTGCAAACAACATGCATGCCCTTGACTGGAATCAAACCTGGGACCATTGAGTCCTCAGGCCAACACTCTATCCACTGAGCCAAATTGGTCAGGGCCCATGTTTCTGTCTCTATATCCCTTCTCCCTCCTTCCCCTTTCTTTAAAAATCAACGGAAAATCCCGCATAAGAAGATATAATTAAGATAGGTTAAAAATAGAAGTTAGAAGGAAAAAGACATATGGTGATGATGTAATGACCCCCCTCTGAACAGAACATTATGTTAAAGTTCACATGATATTAAAAATGAAAAACCAACAAATGTACTCTTAATCTTTCCTCCTTAACATTTATGTATTGTACTTCTGTATTCTGTCCCAGTGAATTGTAAATTCCTATATTCCTAAATTTCCTATAGGTGTGCCTCTGTTTTAGAACCTTGAGCAGTTCTTGATTTTGCTTTAATAATAACATCTTTTGTGTCTCACCATTTATTAGGATGTTGGCTGTTGATTTGGAAAAGATATTTCTATGCCAATTAAAGAACTATTTGTTACTGTTTTGAAGATATTTATTAACAATGAGGAGTTATTTAACATTTATCAATATAGTATTTTATTTTATTATTATTTCCTTTTTTTTAAAAAAATAAATCTTTATTGTTCAGATTATTACAGGTGTTCCTCATTTTTTCCCCCCTTAGCTCCCCACCACCTGATTCCCCACCTTACCCTATGCCTTTACACCTCACTACTGTCTTCATCCATAGGTGTAAGATTTTTGTCCACTTTCCACACCCTTAAGACCCCTTCCCCCTGAGAATTGTTAGTCTACTCCCTTTCTATGTCCCTGATTCCATTATATTCACCAGTCCATTCTGTTCTTCAGACTTTTTGTTCACTTGATTTTTAGATTCACTTGTTGGTAAGTATGTATTTGATGTCTTTTTGTTGTTCATTTTTTATCTTTACCTTTTTCTTCTTCCTCTTCTTAAAGAATACCCTTCAGCATTCTTGGTGTTCATCATTTTGAATATTTCTTGCCACTGCTTTCTGGCCTGCATAGTTTCTGTTGAGAAATCAGCTTACATTTGTATGGGTACTCCCTTGTAGATAATAAACTATTTTTCTCTTGCTCCTTCCAAGATTCTCTCTTTGTCTTTTGCCCTTGGCATTTTAAATATGATGTGTCTTGGTGTGGTCCTCTTTGGATTCCTCTTATTTGGGGTTCTGTGTGCTTCCTGCACTTTTAAATTTATTTCTTTCACAAGGTGGGGAAAGTTTTCTGTTATTATTTCTTCTAGGTTATCAGTATCTTGCTCTCTCTCTTCTGGCACCCCAAAATTTCAGATGTTTGCCACACCATAGCTTAGTGACACCCTGAGACTTTGCCCCAAACAATCTACAAACTCACCCAAGCTCCAAGCAATGGCTTTTGCATATAAATGACCTGCCCTATCACAGCTTAACCAAACAAACTGAAGCTCCAATCAGACAGCTCCAAAACCTCCAAACACCAAACAAGAAGAGAAAACTATAGTTTTTGCTCTAGCTTCTGTTGGATCACATCAGACAGTAGGTGACCTGCACCCCATTGGAGAACCAGAAACCAGTGTACCTAGTGGTTAGTGTGAGACACCAGATTTCAACTCTTCATATCCATAAGTGACACATTCAAGAGGCAGACTCAGTGACCACCAAAGGCCCACTGCAACAAACCCTGCCCCATAAGCATGTCTCCAGCACAGCAATTCTTCCTTTAGAGATAGAGTGGGTTCTCACAGCCAATTAGCCTGGAGGTTAATTTCTCCCTGTGATACCAACAACAATCAAAATTTAAGTACAACAAGGGTGTACACACAGACCACAAAGGGGTGCACCAAGAGTGTCCACCTTAGGTAGCTGGGAGGCCGACCCATTGGACCATATAGAACACCTACCACACAAAGCCACCCTACCAACTCACGGTAGCCGCGAAAATGCTGAGACAAGGAAACAGATCCCATATGAAACAATGAAGTAAAGCAAACGACTGGATATAGAGTTCAAAACCAAGGTTATAAGGGTTTTCAAGAGTTTCCTAGAAAAGGCCGATAAATTTAATGAGACCCTTGAGGATATGAAAAAGGACCAACTAGAAATTAAACATACACTGATTGAAACAAAAATATTATCCAGAGACCCAACAGCAGACTAGAGAAATGCAAGAATCAAGGCAAAGATTTGAAATACAAAGAAGGAAAAAACACTCAACTGGAAAAGCAAAAAGAAAAAAAGGATCCAAAAATATGAAGATAGTGTAAGGAGCCTCTGGGACAACTTCAAGTGTACCAACATGTGGATTTTTGGGATGCCAGAAGAAGAGAGAGAGAGCAAGATACTGAAAACCTATTTGAAGAAATAATGACTGAAAACTTCCCTCACCTGGTGAAAGAAATAGATTTAAAAGTCCAGGAAGCCCACAGAACCCCAAACAAGAGGAAATCAAAGAGGACCACACCAAGACACATCATAATTAAAATGCCAAGAGCAAAAGACAAAGAGAGAATATTAAAAGCAGCAAGAGAAAAACATTTCATTACTACAATGGAGCACTCATATAATTGTCAGCTGAATTCTCAGCAGAAACTATGCAGGCCAGAAGGGAGTGGCAAGAAATATTCCAAGTGATGAATAGCAAGAACCTACAATCAAGATTGCTCTACTCAGCAAAGCTATTATTCAGAATTGAAGGTCAGATAAAGAGCTTTACAGATAAGAAAAAGCTGAAGGAGTTCATCACCATGAAACCAAAACTATATGAAATGCTGAAAGGTATTCTTTAAGAAGAGGAAGAAGAATAAAAGGTAAAGATAAAAATTATGAACAATAAATACATATCTATCAACAAGAGGATCTAAAAATCAAGTGAATTAAAAATCTGAGGAACAGAATAAATGATAAATATAATAGAATCAGGCGCATAGAATGGAAAGATATTGATAATTCTCAGGGGGTACGGAAGAGAGTGGACAAAAATTGTACACTTATGGATGAGGACAGTTGGGGGAGGTTAGGGCAGAGGGTGGAAAGGGAAAGTCTTGGAGGGGACCTATTGGGGGGAAAAGAAGAATCAATTGTAATAATCTGGACAATAAAGATTTATTAAATTAAAAAAACCAACATTGATAAAAACAATGACTGATAAATTGATTAAACTTATTCTTATATCTCCCTGTATACCACATAAGAGTAAAACACATTCAGAATGCTTGACTAATTTCCCTTGGGTTGAAGTATTTAAAACTTCAACTTTGCCACATGCTCTTTGAACTCGAGAGAAAGCAATATATAACTCACCATATCTGATGAATATTCCTACTCTGTCTAGAGTTTGTCCTTGTGATTTATTAATAGTCATCGCAAATGCAGGCATCATGTGAAAGTGTCTTTGAATTAATTTAAATGGCCGGCCAGTGTCAGACAGTGTCGAATCAATTCTTGGAATCAGAACCACCTCTCATTCCAGAGTTCCTGTTAATATACTTCAGCTTCGATTATGTTAAGTTGCAATCTTTTGTGCCAATCGTTGGTCTTCAGATGCATTCTGGTGTCGCATGTGACTGGAGCCAGTGAGAGCTTTATATGTATCATGCATGTGAGAGTCAATATATATTTTTAAATTCCCAGTATGCATCATATGTACCAGCCAGATGGTCATATGGATGCGTAGCCTGTCACTTAGCCCTTTACATTTATAGACTAGAGACCCAGTGCATAAATTTGTGCACAGGCCCCTTTGGGTGGCCTGCAGGGATTGCGCCAAAATCTGCAATCCAATGCCACTTGCAGCTCCTACCTCCTGCTCCCGCTCATTCTGGCCCCACTGTATCTGCCGCAGGCTGACACCCAATCAGTACCAACTGGGAGAGTGTCATGCTTTCATAGCAGCGTTCACCAGCCATGAGCACTGCATCTGGCACTCTCCCAAGGAGACTGGCATGTGGGATTTGGCTGAAGCTGGCTCTCTGACATCCCCCGAGGGGTCTCAGATTGCGAGAGGGCACAGGCCAGGCTGGCTGGGGAGGCACCGTGGTGGAGCTCCAGGGCATGTCTCACTCAGTCCCGATGGGCCGAAACCAGCAGCAAGCTAACCTACCAGTTGGAGCATCTTCCCCCTGGTGGTCAGTGCACATCATAGCGAGTGTACTCATATCATTTGCATATTATGCTTTGATTGGTTGATGGGATGACCAGGTGACTGGACAAATTTCATATTAGGCTTTTATTATATAGGATGGTGAACTGTTAGTACTTCCACTAGAACTGTGTGAGATTCTTTGTGGCCAAGTTGTTACCAAATGTTGGGCACTGTATTAATATTACAGCTCGTGCCTGGTGGATGTGGCTCAGTGGTTGAGCCTGGATCTATGAACTTGAAGGTCAAGTTTGGATTCTGGGTCAGGGTACATGCCCTGGTTTTAGGCTTGACCCCCAGTGGGGAGCATGCAGGAGACAGCCTGATTGATGATTCTCAATCATCATTGATATTTCTTTTCTTTTTCTTTTTCTTTTTTCAAAGCATCATTGATGTTTCTATCTCTCCGTCTTCCTTCCTCCTTGAAATAAATTTAAAAAAATTAAATAGTACATCTCCCTCTCCCCCATTTCCTTCCTCTTTTCCCAGCCTCTCTTTCCTCTGCATGCTTTTCTCAGTCTCTCTACCTTCCTTGTTCTCACCATCCTCCTTTGCTTCCATCTTCTCATCCCAATCCCTGTCACTTTCTCTTTCCCATTCCTCTTCACTAAACCCCTTTAAAATATATATATATGTTTTTACTGATTTCAGAGAGGAAAGGAGAGTGAGAGAGAGATAAAAACATCAATGATGAGAGACAATCAGTGAGCCACGGCCTCCTGCATGCCCCACTCTGAGGATCAAGCCTGCAACCTGGGCATGTGCCCTGACCTGAAACTGAACCGTGATCTCCTGGTTCATAGGTCGATGCCCAACCACTGAGCCATGCCAGTCAGGCGCTAACCCCCTTTTTACTTCTTTTATTTATGAGGCTGCTAGTCTCCTTGAATAAAACTAATAGCCCTGGCTGTGTGGCTCAGTTGATTGGAGCATCATCTTGTACACGAAAAGGTGGCAAGTGTGATTTTGGGTAAGTGCACACACCCAGGTTTAAATTTCAACCTTTAATCAGGGCATGTTCAGGAGATATCTGATCTCTCTCTCTCTCTCTCTCTCTCTCTCTCTCTCTCTCTCTCTCTTTCCCTCTCTCTTTCCTTCCTTCTTTCCTCTCTCTAAAATCAATTTTTTTAAAAAGGAGAAATAACCAAGGGGTGTACTCATGAAGGATTAAGTGTGGTTGGCCTTGAGCAAGAAGGCATAGCGCTGGTGCAAAGAAGAGAAAACATTCAGCTGAACTCCACACCACATCCACTAAAAGTGAGGTAATTGACTCCGGTTAAGGTGAGTAACAAAGACATCCATTTCTTGTGTTAGATGGGGTAATAATGAATAAACAAATAAGGCTTTCCCTCGAAGACAGGCAAGATGTCATGCATTTGCTAATGGTAAATGGCAAAAAGGGAACAAAGTAACACTATAGAATTAGCTTTCCAGTTTTGCATATTTTATCTTTATAACTTTCTTCTAAAAGAGTAGCTTTTACCCCTGTAATAACAGTAACTAATGTGGAAAGCCCACCACAAACACAGTCAAACGTTGATAATGCAGTTTTGAAGCTCAGATCAACCCACAATATTTGAGTCACACTGAACATTTTGTATATTTCCCTCCTAAAAGAATAAAAGAGAATATTCAGAAATCACTTGCATTTCATCAGGGCCTACCCCCCTTCTCCCATTAAGCCAAGATTTCCAGTGAATCTTTTCCTAGAATCTTTGACTATTAAAAATAACCTCTTGTATTTTGTAAAAGCCTGGAATCATGGAGAGATTTATGCAAGGTCTGAGAGATGGAAATATATATGCAGAGGCAGAGGGGAGGAGAGAGAGAGAGAGAGAGAGAGAGAGAGAGAGAGAGAGAGAGAGAGAGAGAGAGAGAGAGAGGAGAGATATGTCAGTTTTTCCTTTTTTCTCTTTTCACTGTGGGGTCTGGGAGCAGAAACAGTGAGTCACAACAGACTTCTAGAAGGAGGAGGGTAGCGGTCTGCAGGCTGCCAAAGAAGTGAACCCATGACCCAACTATTTTTTAAAAGAAAATTTTATTTATTTTAAGAGAGGAAGGAGAGAGAAAGAAAGAGAGAGAGAGAGAGAAAGAGAGAGAGAGAGAGAGAGAGAGAGAGAGAGAGAGAGAGAGAGAGAGAGGGAGAGAGAGAGAGATCTGTTGGCCTAGACTGACCCACTCTTTCCACAGTGCTGGTAGGATTGTGGAGGAAATAGCTATTTTGTTCTGATCCCTCCTGGTCACACCATTGTTCACGGAGGGACACCCCACCTTAAATAATATGAGATGACCCCATGCACAGCACCCACCAGGGCACAGACCAGATGGACAGCAGCATCTAATCACATGTATTCACAGCCCAGGAGAGGAGGCATCGCACCCCACCCATGCCCACCTGGGGTGCAGTCAGGAGCACAGCGAGTAAGCTGGGGTGGAGGAGGCAGGCTTGGAGCAACAAGGGAGAAAGTCTGCCCGGTTTTCTTAGCTAGATAAGGAGTCATGAAAATTTATGAGGTCGATGCAGGAAGTACATAGATGGACCCCAGGAGAGATGCCTAGGGCTTTCTGGCTAGCGTTAAGAAACTTCAATGCCTAGAAAGGAAAAACACAATGTCCATCTCTCCTGCTGACTGAATAATGTTCCAGATCCTGGGACCCAGTGTAAATACACAAGAAACTTCCAGTTTTTCTCCTTTTCACTCTTACTTTATTGAAGTATAATTTACACATAATAGAATCCACCTGGTTGATGTCTACAGAGCATTGCAGAAAGAAATGGAAAAAGACCTAAATCAGTGGCAAGACATCCCATGTGTGTGGTGAGGAGACAACACTGTTAAGATGCCAGTACTCCCCAAACTGATCTTACTTCTGCCCTTTCCTCTCTTTTCCTTCTCCTACTTCCATTACGTGTATGTTGTACTATTGATGGTGTCCCACAGGTCTTTGAGGTTCAGTTCATTTTTTTCCCTTCTTCTCTTCAGATTGGATACTTTTATTCACTTATCAAGTTTGCCAATTTTTTTTTTGCTAGATCAGAGGTGCTTTTGAGTCCCTCTAGTGAGTTTTTAATTTTCATCTTCATACTTTAAAATATATATATTTTTATTGACTTATTTACAGAGAGGAAGAGAGAGGGATAGAGAGTTAGAAACATTGATGAGAGAGAATCATCCATCATCTGCCTCTTGCACAATCCCCAGTGGGGATGTGCCCACAACCAAGGTGCATGCCCTTGACTGTAATCAAACCTGGGACCTTCCATTCCACAGGCTGATGCACTATCCACTGAGCCAAATGGGTTTTGGCATCATCATACTTTCAAACTCCAAAATTTCCATTTGGTCCTTTGAACATTTTTTTAATCTTCACCCAGGGATATGCTTATTTATTTTAGAGAGAAAGGAAGAGAGAGAGAAACATCAATGTGAGAACATCAATCATGATTGAACCTGCAACCTGGGTATGTGCCCTGATCAGAAATCAAACCTGCCCCCTCTCAGTGAACGGGGACAATGGTCCAACCACCTGAGCCACACTGGCCAGGGAACTTTTAATTGTTAACCTTTGTTTTCTGGTTTTAATCTGGTAACAAACTAGGGATCAAAGTTATTGGTATTTTCATTTTATAGATGACAAGACAGGGCCAGAGCAATTAAATTCTTTCCCCCAAAAAGATTTCTAGCCAGAAAATGCATAAAGCAGACCTGGATTCTGAGGTTCCTCACCAGGCTGCCAGAAGGAGGTCCCCCATGGACGGGGATACCATGTGGCCCCTGTCAAATCTGCTTAAAATGTGAAAAGACCTTTCGGAATGCCTTCCCAGTTTTTAAAATTTTAATTAGCTTATTTTATTGTGGATACATCTTATAAGAGTTTAGTGGAGCCCAATTATAATAACAACATATGCTGGGGAACAAGATCTCAAATGTTTCCACCTGCCAGTTTCTGAGAACAGCTTTGTAGTAATGCAATTCACATGTCACACAACCTATTGATTTAAGGTATACAATTCAATGGTCTTTGGTCTATTCATAGCTGTGCACTCATCATAACAATTAATTTTAGAACAGATTCATTCGCTGCAAGAGAAACCCAGGTCCCATCATTAGTTCTTCACTTCCCACCTCCTAGGCTTTGATAAGCACTGATGGATTTTGTCTTTATAGACTTGCCTATTTTGAACATTTAGAAAAAAATATATTTTATTGATTTTGTATAAAGAGGAAGGCAGAGAGAGAGGGATAGTTAGAAACATTGATAAGAGGGAAACATCAATCAGCTGCCTCCTGCATAGCCCCCACTAGGGATGTGCCTGCAACCAAGGTACATGCCCTTGACTTGAATTGAACCTGGGACCCTTGAGTCTGCAGGCCGATACTCTATCTACTTTGCCAAACGGGTTATGGCTATTTTGGACACTTTATATAAATGGAATTGTTGCTCATGTTGTATTGGCACCTGTTTTCTTTCACTTAGCATAATGTCTTCAAGGTTTATTTATGTGGTATGTATGATTGTGTCATTTAGAAATATATTTCATTGATTTTTCTTGAGAGAGAGAGAGAGAGGAAGAGAAAGGGAGAGAAAGTGAGAAACATTGATATGAGAGAGAAACACCCATTGGCTGTCTCCTGCACGCTCCCTACTGAGGATAGAACCTGCAACTTGGGCATATGCGCTGATTGGGAATTGTTCCAGCAACCTTTAGGTGCATGGATGATGCCCACACTGGTCAGGGCATTTCATTCTTTTTAATTTTAGAAATAATATATTTTTATTGATTTAAGAGAGAAAAGGACAGGGAGAGAGAAATAGAAACATCAATGATGAGAGAGACTCATTGATCAACTGCCTTCTACATACCCCCTATTGAGGATCGAAACTGCCACCTGGGCATGTGCCCTGACCAGGAATTGAACTGTGACCTCCTGGTTCATAGGTTGATGTTCAACCACTGAGCCCTGCAAGCTGGGCTAGGTCTTCTTTAATGTCTTTCAACCATGTGCTGTAGTTTGTGGAGTATATTTTTAAAATTCTTTTGGTAAATCCATACCTAAGTATTTCACTCTTTGTTCACTATGGTAAACAAATGGCCCATGGATTTCCACGAGAGTGAGGTGGCATTCACAGAGCACCTGCTGTCTGTAAAGCAGCCACACCAGCTCAAATACCTGAGAGAAAGGGCTTGTGACCTACATTTTGCAAGTGAGGAACTGAGGCTGTGAGGAAGAGAAGCATTTCATAACAAGTAGATGAGGGCTCTAGGCCTTTCTGGTCTATAAAATGAGCTGTGTTTCCAGTGTTACTTGAATTTTGAGCCAGGGTAGGGAGGCCTTTTTGAGGAGATAAATATGGTCAAGTGTGAATTTGTCAGGGAAACTCCTACTCTGAAAATGTCCCCGAGGCTGGTGGTTTTATTTATTAATTATTAAAAAATATTTCTAGGTTAATCCTCACCTAAGGATATTTTTTGTTTGATTTTTAGGGAGAGTGGAAGGGAAGGGGAGAGACAGAGAGAGAAACATTGATGTTAGAGAGTCACATGGGTTGGTTGCCTCCCACACATGTCCAACCAGGGCTGGGTATCAAGCCTGGAATGGAGATATGTGCTCTTGTCCAGATTGAACCTGAAACCCTTCAGTCCTCAGGCCCACACTCTACCCACTGAGCAAAACCAGGTAGGGCAGCTGGGTGGTTTTAATTCACCCTGTGACCTTGAGGAGTTCCCTAAGCCTCAGTTTCCTCCCAAATGGAGAATTGCATGGCTGTCTTCTCACACTTCTCTGAGACTCTGACAGGCAAACTTGTTGGGCTCTCAATCTAGAGTCTACAATCAGGAAATCAAATGGATATTTTTCTTTATTTTATTTTGTTTTATTTATTCATTTTAGTATTTTAAAATACATTTTATTGATTTCAGAGAGGAAGAGAGAGGAAGAGTGAGAGAAACGTCAATGATGAGAAAGAATCACTGATTGGTTGCCTCCTGCAAGCCCCCTAGTGAGGATCAAGCCTGCAATCCGGGCATATGTCCTGACCGGGATTCGAACTGTGATCTCCTGGTTCACAGGTCAATGTTCAACCACTGAGTCATGCCAGCGGGGCCATTTTTACTTTTTTTTTTAAATTAAAAATGTTTTAATGTTAACATTATTGCAGGAGACCCCCTTCCCTCTTTGCCCACCTCCACCTCCTGCTTCCTTGGCCTTTACCAAGATATAGTCCATATCCATGGGTTGAATACCCTCTCAGAGCAGAGGTCTTTTTCATTTTTCCCTCTCCCTTTTGCCTTGTCTTGAAACACTAAAACAAAGGAATTTTACAAACATCTATGCCTCATTTTTAATGCATTTTAAGGTTCTGAGACTCAGGGACTTTAAGCCCTGAGTCAACGACCTATGATTTCAGCTGAGAGATAATCTTGAACTTCATTATATCCGGCTTAGAAGCACACATGCACTGCCTTGAGGAGGTTGATTCTTATCTGGTTGCAGGGGGTGGTGTGAGGGAAGGATGTTATATAAAAGGCATCAGATGCTGACAATCATCAGTCACAGGAAGGCCAAGAGCTATGGCTCTGCGTACTGGGATCTTTCTCATCTTTGCTGGTACCTGTGCAATTCTACAAATGGGCAATCCTGTAAATGGAGGTAAGGGAGGGGAGTGAGGGTTAGACTGAGGTGGAAGAAAGTGTACCAGAAATGGGTTGAATGATAAAATTAATAATAATGTATACTTATAAAAGGGTAATACAGTAATTAGACCAGGAGTCCTTCCAGAGACCTTCTGTGATTGTTTTTAAATAAATAAATCTTTATTGTTCACATTATTACAGGTGTCCCCATAGCTCCCCTCCCTCTGAATTCCCACCCTACCCCACACCCTTACCCCCTGCTACTGTCTTCATCCATAGGTGTACGATTTTTGTCCAATCTCTTCCCGTACCCCTCACACCCTTTCCCCCTGAGAATTGTCAGTCCACTCCCTTTCTATGTCCCTCATTCTATTATATTCATCAATCCATTCTGTTCATTAGATTTTTTTTATTCACTTGTTTTTTAGATACAGTTGTTGGTAGTTATGTATTTGATGTCATTTTGTTGTTCATAACTTTTATCTTTACCTTTTCTTCTTATTCCTCTCTTAAAGAATACCCTTCAGCATTTCATGTAATCCTGGTTAGGTGGTGATGAACTCCTTTAGCTTTTTCTTGTATGCGAAACTCATTATCTGACTTTCAATTCTGAATGATAGCTTTGCTGGTTAGAGTAATCTTGGTAGTAGGTACTTGCTGTTTATCAATTTGAATATTTCTTGCCACTCCCTTCTGGCCTGCATAGTTTCTGTTGAGAAATAATCTGAAATTTGTAGGGGTTCTCCATTGCAGGTAACTAACTGTTTTTCTCTTGCTGCTTTCAAGATTCTTTGTCATTTACCCTTGGCATTTTAATTATGATGTGTCTTAGTGTGGTCCTGTTTGGTTTTCTTTTGTTTGAGGTTCTGTGCACTTCCTGGACTTTTAAGTCTATTTCTTTCACCAGGTAGGAAAAGTTTTCTGTCATTATTTCTTCTAATAGGTTTTCAATATTTTGTTCTCTCTTTTCTGGAACCCCCATAATTCTGATGTTGGTATGCTGAAAGTTGTCCCAGAGGCTCCTCACACTTTCTTCATAGTTTTGGATTCTTTTTTCTTTTTGTTATTCTGGATGGGTGTTTTTTTTGTTTCCTCATATGTCAGACTTTTGGTTTGATTCTTGTCTTACCTTGATCTACAGTTGAGTTTCTGTATATTCTTTATTTCAGACAGTGAAGCTTAATTTCTGATTGGTCCTTTTCTATTTTTTTGGCATTCTCATTAAGGTCCTTGAAAGTCTCACTAAGCTTCTTAGAGTCTCATCAAGTTTCTCGGTATTTTTTAGAAGATTCTTGAGTAACCTAATAAATGTGGTTTTGAACTCTATGTCCAGTAGTTTGCTATCCTCCATTTCTTTCATTCGTGACATGTTTCTTTGTCGCCACATTTTGGCTGCTTCCCTGTGTTGATGGAGTGGCTTTTTGTGGTAGGTGACCAACAGGGGCCAGTAATTCAGCCTCCCCAATCACCTGAGGTAGACACTCTGGGTACAACCCTTGATGGGCTGAGTGCAAAGTCTTGGTGTACTTAAGCCTTAATTGCTTTTGGTACACTGGGAGGAATTGACCTGCAGGCTAATTGGTGTGAGGATCTGCTGCGTCTATAATGGGAGAACTGCTGCATTGAAGACACACTTATGGGGCAGGACTTATATCAGTGGGCCTTTGGTGCTCATTGAGACTGCATCTTGAATGTATCACTTAAGGATATGAGGAGTTGAAATCTGGTGTCTCACGCTGACCACTTGGTACACTAGCTTCTGGGTCTCCAATGAGGTGCAGGTCAGCTATTGTCTGAGGCCACACAGCAGGAGCTATAGTGATAACTACAGTTTTCTCTTTGCTTGGGGTTTGGAGGTTTTGGAGCTGTCTGACCAGGGCTGTAGTTTGCTAGGTTAAGGTGTGATAGGGAACGCCATTCATATGCAAAAGCCGCTCCTTGGTGCTTGGGAGGGTTTGTAGATTGTGTGGGGCAGGTTCTCAGGATATCACTGGCCTAGGGCATGGCAAACAGTGAGGGCTGCCAGTCAGCCATCTCTGTGTCTCCAACCCTGTCCCCGTGTCCCATGCCCCAGGACAGTAAACAATAATTCCTGCCCGCAGCTCTGCAAACAAGGCCCCCTCACTTTCCAACACAATGGCAGATAGTCCAGCTTCTCCCCATAGGAGTTTGGGTCCCCTGTGTCTATCCAGAAACTGGATTTCAGAGTAATCAGGTATTTGTCTCCCTTCAGGTGGAAAAAAGCAACGCCCACCACCAGCCTGGTTTGTGCACCTTCGTACCTCAGCTTTTCAGTGCTTGTGCACGTCTCAAGGCTCTATTCTCTTTCCTTGTAGTTGAAGAACTTCCACTCAGCCAGCTTTCCTGTGGTTGTGGGTGATAAACATTTTGTCTTTTAGTTTTAGTTTTGAAATTGTTGTGTGAAGCAGCAGTTCAGGGGTTTACCTATGCCATCATCTTGGTTCTCTCCAGAGACCTTCTGGACATGCTCCCAGACAAAGCTGGGGGCTTCGCTGGCCTGCAAACAACCCTTAAATGGCCCTTGACCTGTCTGGCCATGCCCACTTGTGGGAGCATGGCAGGCCTGATGAGGGTGTGGTCAGCCTGGAACCTGCCCCAGGCCCCTCACCCAGACTGGCCCTGTCCCCCAGGGGACCCCAACCCTGATCTGGTTCACCCTTCATGGCAGACCAGAAGGCTCCCACCCGTGCAACACGCCTCTATCTATCCTAATAAAAGGGTAATATGCTAATTAGATTGGGAGACCTTCCAGGAGACTTTCCCGGATGTCCTTCTGGACAAAGCCACAGTGGCAGTGCTGAGGCAGAAGTGGTTAGGGGTGATCATTCCAAGAGGGGAGAGCAGTTGGGGGTGATCAAGCCAGCAAGGGGGACAGTTTGGGGCAAGCAGGACAGCAGCCAGAGTGGTTAGGGGTAATTAGGCAGGCAGGCAGTTGAGCGGTTAGGATCCAGTGGTCCTTGATTACTGGAGGGATTGGGCTTAAACATCCCCCAAGGGGTCGTAGATTGGAGAGGTTCCAGGCCAGGCTGAGGAACACTCCTGTGCATTAAATTTTGTGTACTGGGCTAATAGTATTAATAATAATCCTATACAATGAAAACCCACAGACCATAACGGCAGAAGAACCAGAATGACTGCTCAATCGGTCACTATGAGTTGACTGAGCACATTTCAGTCCCTTTCACCCAGCAGTCGGCTCTGATCACCAATGGCAAAGGGGGACCGACCCCGGGTGCATGGTTGGGGATGTGGGTTGCATGAGGCCAAGACCCCACCCTGCCAGTTACCCTACACAGAGAGGGCTTTGGGCCGCTGGGGTTGGGCTGGCAAGTGGGTGGGAACAGCCAATCTCTCGGTCCCTCCCCTGGCCCTCAGGCTTCTATTGCTGGATTGTGAATAGGGAACTGAGGTGAATGGTGGCGGGGGGCAGGACCAGCTGCTGGCAGCTGGGGAAGATGTCCCCGATCACAGGCTAGGCTTGGGACTGTACCTATGCACGATTTGGTGCATCTTGCCTCCAGTAAATAATAATAATGTTCTTGAGTGTGCCTCAAGGGCCAAACACTGTTTTTAAAATCCTCATCGAGGATGTGTTTTTATTGATGTTAGAGAGAGAGGAAGACAGAGAGAGAGAGCAAGAGAGAGAGAGAGAGAGAGAGAGAGAGAGAGAGAGAGAGAGAGAGAGAGAGAGAGAGAGAGAGAGAGAGAGAGAGAAACATTCTTGTGAGAGAGAAACATTGATTAGTTGCCTTCTGTATGGGCCCCAACTGATGATTGAACCCACTATCTAAATATGTGCCCTAACTGGGAATCGAGCCCTTGACCCTCTGTTGTATGGGACAATGCTCCAACTAACTGAGCCACATTGCCCAGGGTGGCCAAGCTCTATTAAGAACTTGCTGTTTTTAAACAAGTCTCTGAAATAAAAGCCTAGTCAGTCTGACTCAAAAGCTCATAGTGCTAATAACTATCAATCCCCACAATAGCTGACTCATTCCTAAATTTGCTTTCCAGTATTCCAGACGTGGGCCCCTACAGACAGGTTGCATATATTGTTCACAGTGAGTTTTTTATGTGAATAGGGGTCCGTGTTCGTGGTATCAGGGAAGCCATATAGTCAGGGCAAATGCATGATTAATGTGGTATGAGTTGGGTCCCATTTGGCCATTTAACCCTTAGCTGTCAGTATGATTGCAATGAGAAAGTGCAAGATTCTTACTAATCTGCTATGTCTGGTAGCTTTCCCATGTACCTGTTTCTATTAAAATGGCCTTCAAAGTGTGAAGAAAATAGTGTTGTTAACTATAGTCACTATGCTGTAGAGTAGATCCACGGAGCTCACACTTGGTGTTCTTACCACATACAAAATTATAATATTTTAATGTGAAAAAGTTAGAGCTGCAGAGCATTTCTGCCATCAAATGGACTCAAACCATTCCCATCAATCAATCTTCTCCTCCTTCCATCTCCTCTACCTTGTATTTTTTCCAGCTCAGTTGTAGCCTGGGACGCTTACTCCTCCAATTATTTCAGACTAGTGGCCTGGTACACAAATTCATGCACATTGAAAAGAAATTAACTAGAAGAAATATTTTGATATTGCTATTTGCCCTTTCTCTATAATAGAAGTGTTAACCAAATTCACAATCAACAACAACTTTTATTTAGTGAGTGAAGCCTGCAAGAGCTTTATATGTATCACACATGCATGAGTCAACTTTGCCTTTATGTATATAGAATAAATTTGATTAATTGGACCTGCTTCTGATTTATCTAAACTTTTTTTCAGCCCAGTGAAGCACCACAACTTTTCTTTTAGGTAATTGTCAGAAACACAGCAGTAAATATCAACATGAAGCAGATTATTATTGTAGATCATGCAGGGAGAAGAAAGGGTAACATATTTAACTGCAGTAGTGTTTGACTATATTCTGCACAGTGAGAAAGCCTGAAGTCATTTTCAAGGTCCACCATTTCTTATTTATTTTCAGTCGGTCAAGTTTCTAAGCTCTCTAAATCTCTGTTTCTCTGCTAACGAAAGAAAATAGAATTCCAACGAGTCTACTATCTACCTATTCCAGGACTTCTGTGAGGATCCAATGAGATGAGGCACAGGAAAAGGCTTCACAGACATTTGGTTACAGTATAGTGTTTCCACCTGGCTATAAAGCAAGTCATGTTTGTGGGGCGAAGAAACTGCAAGGAGGCTAATCATCACTAGGGCAAGGAAGTCAGGCCTTGCTATATGATGTCATTACCTGGTGCACACAGCGACCGTATCTGGACTGGTCTGGGCTGTGGGCTGCATTTTGTGCCATGGGGTCTTTGCAGAATTAGCTGCGATTTGGTAGGCTCTCCATTCGGAGTGGTGGCAGGGTCTGTGTTCCACTTGGGGGAATCTTCTGATTGTTGCTTTGTGGGTACCAGGTCCATGATGCCATTTCTCTGTGTGTCACACAACTCCTTCATTGAGCATCTGCCACCTGGTGGTTGGGGCATGTCATAGCGACCTGTTGGATGGATGGAAGGACACTTAGCATATTAGCTGTATATATCCTATAAATTAAAAGGGTAACATGCAAATTTTGACCCTATTGGTGCAATTACCAGAATGACCGCTCGACCAATCACTATGAGGGGCACTAACCACCTCTTGAACCCTTTCCCTGGCTGACAGGCTCCAGTTGCCTGATGGCAAAAGGGAAACCAGAGTGGGTGGCTGTAAGGTGCGGGGCCAGCTGTGGGCAGCCAGAAAAGATGGCCTGATTACAGGCCAAACCTAGGGACCATGCACACACTAGAGGCATGGCACACAAAATTCGTGCATTGGCTGGGTGGGTCCCTCATTTCCGCCTGCACCCTCTCACAATCTGGGACCACTCAGGGGATATCTAACTGCTGAAGACCATCCCTAAACCAGCATTTGGACATCCCTCTCACAATCTGGAACCACTGGGTCCTAACCGCTCCTCTGCATGCTTGCCTAATTGCCCCTAACCACTCACCTGCCTGCCTGATCACCCCTAAGTACTCTCTCTGCCTACCTGATTGCTCCTATCACTTTGTCTATCTGCCTGATACCCATAATGGCTCTTCTGCCTTCCTGATTGCCCCTTTCTGCTTGTCTGTCAGCCTGATTGCCCCCTATTGCCTCTGCCTGCCTACCTGATTGCCCTTACGCACTTGTCTACCTGCCTGAGCACCCCTAACTGCTTGCCTGCCTTCCTAATCGCCCCTAACCACTCTCCCTGTCTGATCATTCCTAATCACTCATCTGCCTTCCTGATCACCCCTAACCACTTATCTCCCTGCTGGATTGCCCCTAACCAGTCTGCCTGTCTGCCTGATTGCCCCTAACCACGTTTGCTTTGCCCCCTGCTGCAGCGGCTTTGTCCAGAATGATGTCAGGAATGACATCTGGAAGGTTGTTCAGCTGTCCTGTCTAATTAACATGTTACACTTTTATAAGAAATGTTGGAAAATAATGAAAAGAAAAGTAATAATCAAAAGTAACAAACTAATGTTAGGTGGAAACTGCTATCAGCATTCTTCAAAGGTATTTTACATGCATGGGCTAAGACTGCCCTCTCAGTAATGGCAGGGGGAGGTGCACGTCTTCCCTCTTTCTCCCCCTAGGTGTTTAGCCATTAAGGTGAAGCGACTGTTAGATAGTGGGGCTGGAGTCTCAGGATAAGGCCTCATTCCAAGGGATGGCGTTCTACTCAGGGAACCTGTTCAAGAAGCACAGGCAGGACTGAGTGGGGACAGACGTTATTCAAACAGAAAGAAATAGGCACATGAGTTGCAGAGAGGTGAGCTTTGCTACCAGTAAGTTCAGTGATGCAGTTGGGAGTATTCATTCAAGCCAAAGATGCCTTGGCCACAAAGCCCTCTCTGGTTTCCATAGTTTTCCTCCTCAACCTATTCAAGTGCCAAAGTCGGTGCACGCTGAAACTCATTTTGTTACCCCAGGAATGTGGATTGTAATTGTGCTTCTGAATGATGTGAGGCAGACTATTAACGATAATACGGAGACATCACCTGTGTCATAAATGTGACATGGACGAAGATTTTTGGTATTGAATTGGGTGAAGCCGCAGCTCCAGACATAACAAGTCAGCAGGGTATAAAGAATTATGATCCTAGCCATGGCCGGGTGCCTCCGTTCGTTGGAGGGTCAGCAAAAGTTTGTGGGTTCGATTTGGTGTCAGGGCACATACTTGTAGGTTGCCGGTTTGATGCCCTATCTTGACGTGTATGGGAGGCAACTGAGGGATGTTTCTCTCTGTGTCTCCCTTCATCTCTTCTTGTCTGTCTAAAAATCAATAAAAAGATATCGTTGGGTAAGGATTACAAGAAATTATAATCCAAAATCAGGCTGCTTTTTGGTCTTGCAAACTTATCTGTCTCCTGGAACTCCAAAGCCCACAAGAAATAAATGTCTCTGGGTAAATAATGTCAAGGGACGTTACAACTGTCACAGGACAGACATCAGGCATATGGATCTGGACACCCCTAGTGCTTAGCTGTGGGCTCCGGCCACGTAGGCCCTTTGTCGGGGTGGGCTGGCTTGAACAGAAAAGTAGCCAGAATCACAGCAGAGCAAATGGTGCCTAGGAGTTGTGAGGAGAATAATGCCTGCTTTTCTTTTTTTCAGTGGAACCCTGTGCTTTCCCGTTTACCTATGGTGGCAAGAAATATTTTGATTGCACGTTCGTTAAATCTCCATTCTTTTGGTGTTCTCTAGACTCAGAATATTCAGGGAGATGGAAATTTTGCAGAAATGATGGTAAGCATGTGAGGAGCGTGTGGGGGATCTCCATAATTGACTCCTATTTGGAATCCTCTCCTCACCCAGCCCCCGGTGTTCCATTCAGGTCCCCTTTCTCTTGCTAAGATGAACACAATCTCACCCCCCGCTAATTTCCACACCCTTTGCTTCTACTTTTCAGACCGAGCTCCATGTGTCTTTCCCTTTATCTATAATGGCAAATCGTATACGGAATGCACAACCGATGGGAGTTTATTGGGGTTATGGTGCTCACTCACTGAAGACTACAACAGGGATAAAGCTTGGAGGTTCTGCAGTATAAAGATAGAAACAGAAGGGCAGAAAGCCAAGAGATCTCAAGCATGAAAGGCATTCTCTGAGTGACAGAGGTGACATCCTTTCCCTGCAACTCAAGCTCCCTTGCCTGGCAATAAAATGATTTCTCTGCAGACACAACTTTGTTATCCTTTCTCGAAAGAAACCATCTTTCAGGTGGGAGGTGGTCTGCATGACCAGCTGGATCTCACAGGATCTTCACATCCGGCCCTCTCCTTCTCCTGACCCTGAAGCATCCGCACACATCATAGCTGTCTTTTCTGTGGCCTTGATTGAATGGCAAAGGTGTGGAGAGGCCAGAGAGTGCTGATGACTGCCATAGATGGTTTGTCTTTCCTGACTTCACTAAAATGTTATTTCTTTCTGGAGATATTCCCTGAGTCCTTAAACAGAAGGATCTCTGGTCATGTTCTCTCAGCCTTTCACTCTCTATTTGCAATTCAACTGCCCATTTCCCAGGGGGTGGGGGAACAGTGGAATCTAATCATTGGGAAGACAAGATGGGCTGTGTTCTTTGTCCTGGCATCCGTTTGAAGTGCAGAACCTGACACATACTTGGCCTTCAGACACTTTTCAAAAGGCATATATTGTAGAAAAAGTCTTTCAGTAAATAGTTGGATGCCAATGAAACACAAATTCACAGGTGCCAGAAGTAAAGGGCCTGGAAGCCTGAGCCTAACCTGTGTTCTGGGGCCTAAGCAGCCCAGGGAGCGATGTACCAGTGGCTGTGGGAGCTTTAAGTCTCTAGTGAGGTCCCCGCTCATGGCCGATCTAATGCTGGGGTTAGTAATTGATATTATAACTTAAAACTGAGTCATTATAAGGCCATCCAGTTAAGGAACTTCGACAGTCTCTTGTGTTCCCAGAGAAGCAAGAAGGAAGTTGAAATAGATTATAAGGAAACATGTATTCAAGAACTTATACTAAGTATCAGTAAGAACAGCAGATCTGTGCTGTCTGATCTACGGCTCCCACCATCCAGGCCCAAAACCCACTCCAGCTCTGTATGAGGAAAGTAACATTATGAGTGGACCGAGCCACAAAGATAGGTTCCCCTTCTCCCGGCTCCCAGTCAAGGACTATAGGGAGCATCACTTCCAGTGGGAACGGCTGCCAGCCTTACTCAACCCCGCAGGTCCACGGGTCAGAGGGTAATTTCAGGGAGGTGTGATTGACAGGTTGGGGACTTTTCCCTCCATGTAGATGTCACACATCGGTTCCAGGCTGCCCCCCAGTGATAACAGGCTCAGAATACTGGGCTCTCTGTCACTTTTGCCCCAGCTTGTTTGTAGTGAAGATTTTCCATGTTGGGAGAAGCAATTCATGAAGGCCAGGGTCTACTAACCCCTGCCCAGTGCCCTGTGTAGAAAGCAGAGGGGGCATTCTGAGGAAAGCCCTCCACTGTCCTTGCCTCCAGTTCTCAAGCTGGTGGCTCAGAGACAAGATAAGAACAGAGCTTTGCTTGGCCGGTGTGGTTTAGAGGTTGAGTGGTGACCCATGCACCAGGAGGCCACCAGTTCCATTACCAGTCAGGGCACATGCCTGGGTTTCAGGTTCTATCCCCAGCAGAGGGTATGCAGGAGGCAGCTGATGTTGATGTTTCTCTCTCATTGATGTTCTACCTCTCTCCTTCTCCCTTCCTCCCTCTCTCTCAAAAAAAAAAAAAAAAAACCCACAAAAAACAAACCAATCAATTAAAACACATTAAAAACTGGGGCGGGGGGATAAAGGGTCCTAATATAAGGCAACGAGATTTAACTTTAGATGGTGGGCACATGGTGCAATAGACTGATCTTGTAACATAGGAACCCACACCTAAAACCTATTATGTCATGTTGACCAATGTCACCCCAATCAATTTAATAAATATAAAAATATTTTTTAAAAAGAACAGGGAGTTTCAACGTTCTTCCCTAGAATGTGATTTTATTTGGACAGAAATGTGTGGAGGGAGTTCATCGTGAAGGGCTGTCTTGTTAAAAATGAAAGTGGTGGTTGTCATCAATGTGACAAGCTAACCCCCAGGCTAGCTGTTGAACTAGGGAAAACTAGGGAAAGTGACAGCTAATAGGAGTACTCCTGGGTCAGAACTAACCTCCAAGCCAGGCTCAGAAACAACCCTACCTGAATTTAAAAAAAAAAATCTATCTTTATTGTTTAAAGTATTCACCCCTCCCTTGTCATGCCCTCTTCCCCACTCCTGTCCCACAACCTTCACCACACTATTGTTTGTGTCCGTGGGTTAAGAATATCCTAGATAATAAAAGAGTAATATGCAAATTGACAATCACTCCAACACAAAATGGCTGCCCCCATGTGGTCAAAGATGGCTGCCCTCATGTGGAAACAAGATAGCCACCACAAGATAGTCGGCAGGGGAGGCAGTTGCTGGTGATCAGGCAAGTAGGGGAGGGCAATTGTGGGTGAAAAGGCCAGTAGGGGAGGGCAGTTGGGGGAGACCAGGCCTACAGGGGAGAGCAGTTGAGGGGAACCAGGCTGACAAGGGAGGGCAGTTAAGGGTTCCTGGGACAGGAGGGGAGGGCAATTGGGGTGACCAGGCCTGCAGGAGAGGACAGTTAGGGGAGGGTAGTTCGGGGCAATAAGGCTGAGAGGGGATCACTTAGGCATCAATCAGGCTGGCAGGGGAGTGGTTAGGGAGTGATCAGTTTGGCAGGCAGAAGCGGTTAGGGGCAATCAGGAAGGCCGGCAGGAGAGTGGTTGTGAGTCAGCAGTCCTAGATTGTGAGAGGGGTTCCAGATTGGAAAGGGTGCAGGCTGGGCTGAGGGACACCATCTGTGCTAGCTCTGCCTTCCCCCCAGCCACCCCCCGCACAAATTTCATGTACTGGGCCTCTAGTGCACATATAAGTTCTTGGTTGATCTCTTCCCTCCCTCCATTCTTTCTTAGGATCCTCCATGACTCTGGATCTATTTTGTTTGTCAGTTTATTTTGTTCATTAGATTCCACATGTGAGTGAACTCATGTGATATTTGTTCGTTGACTGACTTATTTCACTTAGTATACTACTCTCCAAGTTCCTACATGCTGTCCCAAAGGGTAAGAGATTTTTCTTTTTTACGGTTGCATAGTATTCCATGGTATAAATGTACCATGGCTTTTTTATCCACTCATCTACTGATGGGCATTCAGGCTGTTTCTAGATCTTAGGTATTGTTAATTGTGCTGCTATGAACATAGGGGTGCATACATTTTTTGTGATTGGTGTTTTGGGTCTCTTAGGATATATTCCTAGAAGCGGGATCACTGGGCCAAATGGGAGTTCCATTTTTAATTTTTTGAGGAAACTCCATACTGCTGTCCACAGTGGCTGCACCAGTCTGTATTCCCACCAGCAGTGTACTAGGATTCTCTTTTCTCCACATTCTCACCAGCACTTGTCATTTATTGATATGTTGATGGTAGCCATTCTGATAGGTGTGAGATGATACCTCATTGTCATTTTAATTTGCTGTTTTGAGAAGAAATGGAAACATAGGCATACAGAATTAAAATGATCAGGACGACAGGTTGGCTGCTGCTGCTGCTGCTGCCGATGCTGCTTCAAGGTAGGTCTGGGTAGCTAAGTTGGTTACAGCCTGGTCCCTATAGCCACGGTTGTGGGTTCCACCCCTGGTCAGGGTACAGGTAAAGGTCACCCAATGAATGCATAAATGAGCGGTGCAACAAATCAATGTTTCTCTCTCTTCCCCTCTCCCTCTCCCTCAAAAAATAGATAAATAAATAAAAAAGGTGGGTTTTCTGGGGAGAGGGGTAGAGGGGCAGAGTGAGGCCCCAGGGAAGAGGGTCCCCTCACTCCCTACAGAGAAGGGGGCTGTGGGAAAAACTCCTCCAACCTGAGCAGAGTGGGGGCTGTGGGAAGGGATCCCTCGCTGAGCCTAGTCCTCTGTGGGAAAAATTCTCCCATCCTGAGAGGAGCAGTGTGGGTAGGTGCTCCCCATTCCAGGTAGAGTTCTCCCAGGGCTTCAGGTCAGGGCCCCCCACCTTGGGCCTCGGGCGCCGTGGGGAAGATGCCCCCACTGTGGGCACAGGGGGCTTGAAGGAAAGGGACACCATGTCTCAGGTGACCCCATATTTGTGGGACGCTTCTCCTTACTCCTGCCCTGGGAAAGGCTGTGCAATAGGATCCTCTGGTCCCGGGGAGCCAGGGCGGGGGAAGGGCCGCCCTCCGTCCGGAGGTGCTGGAGGAAGCTCCAGCAGCGGCCCACCACGCCCCCCTCCCCAGGAGCTCCGGCGCTGGAGTGCTACAGCTGCGTGCAAAAGGCCGACGACGGCTGCTCCCCGCAGAAGGCCAAGACAGTGAGGTGCTCGCCCGGCTTGGAAGTCTGCACGGAGGCTGTGGGCGCGGTGGAGACCAGTGAGTGGGGCCCCCGGGCCGCGTGCCTGCTCCTCCAGCAGGCCCCGCCCCTTACAGTCCAGCCCCGCCCCCTTGCCTTGGCCACACCCCTCCGAGCAGAGCCTGGCCCCCTCCCTCTTTGCCGGGCCCAGGGCTCAGAGTGGGGCTGATGGGAGCTGAGAAGAGGTGGGTGAACTTGGGAAATACAGGATCTGGGACCCCGTCCCCTTCTGGAGCACGCCCTATCCATGTCTGCACTACCATGACCTCCCTAACCCGAAAGGTTCTCCTCTCCAACCCAGCCCCCCCTCTCCAGGGGGCCCTGGCGATGGGGTTTCTGTAGAGGTTTTCTAGGTGCCCTAGTGGAGTCTGGGACGCTCAGACCCACCTCCCACCCTAGTCTGAGGCCACAGCTCCCAGGAGGCCCGCCCTTCTCGATCCTGTGCCTTTTTGTGGCCCTTCCTTTCTGAAATATACATAGATAGATAGATAGATAGATAGATTTCAGAGTGGAAGGAGAGGGATAGAAACATCAATGATGAGAATCACTGATTGCCTACCTCCTGCAAGCCTGGGGATGTGCCCTTATCTAGAACCCGGGACCCTTCAGTCTGCAGGCCAAGGCTCTATCCACTGATCCACACTGGCCAGGGCCCGAACCTTCTTGTCCCCCTTCCTCACTTCCAGCTTATAGCCACCCCTTCCCCCCACACTCCTCCCTGCTTCTGGCCCCTTCTCCCCTGACCCCTCCATTCTGTCCACTCTGCCCCCCTGGCAGCCCCCGGGTTCAGCTTGTGGAAGCCCTGCCCTCCGTGGGTCAGGCTTTCCTTGGATGGGCCCTTTCTGAGGCCCTGGCTCCTCTGAGCCCCCTCCTCTCCCTCCCCTCAGTCCAGGGGCAGTTCACGGTGTTGGTGCGCGGCTGCGGCTCTGGCCTCCCTGGCAAGAACGACCGCGGCCTGGACCTCTTCGGGCTGCTGGCCTTCATCCAGCTGCAGCAGTGCGAGCAGGACCGCTGCAATGCCAAGCTCAACCTGTGGGAGCTCGGGTGCTCACCCCCTCAGCTGCGGGGGGCGGAGGGGTTTGGAGGGCGGGGGCGGGGCGTGCGGGGTGGGAGTCGCTGGGGGCGCTCGCCAGCCTGCAGCTGGGAGCTCAGGGGGGCGGGGGAGGAGGGCCAGAGGCAGCCCGCCTGCCAGGCCTCTGGGTCCCCACGGGGAGGGCTCCAGGGTCGGGCTCACAGGGAAGAGCTAGAGGCCGAACCAGGGTCGGGCGAGGTGGGGAGATGTGAGCTGGAGCCACCCTGTGCTTTCCGACCATCTTTAATTTTTTTTTTTTTTTTTTAAAAGGCCAAAACCGGTTTGGCTCTGTGGATAGAGCATAGTCAGCCTGCGGACTGGAAGGTACCAGATTCGATTCCGGTCAAGGGCACATCCCCAGCAGGGGTTATGCAGGAGGCAGCTGATCAATGTTTCTAACTCTCTATTCCTCTCTGTAAAAAAATCAATAAAATATATTAAATTTTAAATATATATATATTATATTATATTTTTATTGATTTTGTACAGAGAGGAAGGGAGATAGTTAGAAACATCCATGAGAGAGTCATCAATCAGCTGTCTCTTGCACACCCCCTACTGGGGATATGCCCGCAACCAAGGTACATGCCCTTGACCAGAATCGAACCCGGGACCCTTAAGTCGCCAAGCCGATGCTCTATCCATTGAGCCAAACCGGTTTTGGCTAAAAATATATATTTTACTGATTTTTTTACAGAGAGGAAGGGAGAGGGATAGAAAGCCAGAAACATAGATGAGAGAGAAATATCCATCAGTTGCCTCCTGCACACCCCCCACTGGGGATGTGCCCAAAACCAAGGTACTTGCCTTTGACTGGAATCAAATCTGGGACCTTTCAGTCTGCAGGTTATGCTCGGTTTCAGCTTAGTAGTGTTGTGTTTTTTTTTTTTTTTTTTTTTTGTGTGTGTGTGTGTGTTTTACAGGGGGAGATGCATTTAGGGGAGAACTCAGGGATGTGCTGGGGGGAAATGTTTGTTTGTTTTTTTAACTTTATTTCCACATAACTATGCTTACAGAAATACACTCATATTGGTTAATAGAATGCAATTTACGTTTATTTTACAGAAACTTGGTACATGTTTGAAATGATTTTTAAAAAGAAAAAAGATTTTCAATGCTTTATTTTTCATCCATTACAAGTGTATATAAAAGATCCTCCAAAGCTATGGGAAATGTGCTGAAACCGGTTTGGCTCAGCGGTAGAGCGTCGGTCTGCGGACTGAAAGGTCCCAGGTTGGATTCCGGTCAAGGGCATACACATTGGTTGTGGGCACATCCCCAGTAGGGAGTGTGCAACAGGCAGCAAGTTGATGTTTCTCTCATCATCGTTTCTAGCTCTCTGTCTCTCTCCCTTCTTCTGTGTAAGAAAAATCAATGAAATATTAAAAAAAAAAAAAAAAAAAAAAAAAAAAAAAAAGCTATGGGAAATGTTTTTAAACCTTGAAGCGTCTACCCGGGCAAGATTGTGGTTCTGACTCCTTACAACTCCAGGGGTTAGGGTGCCCCCTGAAACCACAGAGGAGATGTGCAGGTCAGCCTGCTGGCCTTTACCCCCGGGCATCATGGGAGATGTAGTTCTTTAATCCCTCGCCTCCATCCCCTCCTCCCAGGCCAGGTGTATTAGATGTAGCTCTCACTCTAAGACTAACTGCTGGGGTGTGATGGGGGGCAGGAGGGAGGGAGGGAGGAGACTTTTGCTCTTCTGCTGTAGGAAATGGGATCCGTCCTAAACCAAGGACCTGGACAGTGTTTCTCCGAGTGGGGCCTGAGCTGAGTCTTTGGGCTCCATGGACCCCTCGGCTCCCGGGTTGGGAGGTTTTTGCTTCTAAGCTAAGGTGACCAGATTGTCCCGCTTTGGGCGGGACAGTCCTGATTTCTAACAATTTTTCCCGCGTCCCGCGGCGTTTTAAAAATTCCCGATTTTTGGAAAGTAACGTGACCAGATCGTCCAGGTGCTGACGGGATAGTTGCGATTTTTTTTGTAAAGAATCTTTACAAGTACCTTGGCGTTTAAAAAAAAAAACACAAAAACAAACAAACAAACAAAAAAAACTCCCAATTTTTGCAAAGAATCCAAGTCCCGCGGCGTTAAAAAAAAAAAATAAAAAGAAAAAAGAATCTTGATTTTTTGAAAAAATCGGGACTCTTTTTAAAACGCCGCGGGGAAAAAATTGTTAGAAATCCGGACAGTGACCCAAAAAGCAGGAAGATCCGGTCACTTTACTAAGCTGCATTCTGCCCCGTCTTCAATCCCGGCCTCTGTGTGTGTGTCCCCTACAGCCAATGTGACAATGTCCTTGCCGGTCCGCGGCTTCGTCCAGGACGCCTTGACGGGCCCGGGCTTCACGCTCAGCGGCTCCTGCTGCAAGGGCCCCCGCTGCAACGCCGACCTCCGCAACAAGACCTTCTTTTCGCCTCGCATCCCGCTGCTGGTGCTGCTGCCCTTGCCCCAGAACACGACCTCAGCCCCGCCCACGACCTCCGACCCGGCCGCCACCTCCGCCCCGGCCGCCACCTCCGCAACCGCCACCGCCTCCGCAGCCCCCCGCGCGCCCACCAAGCCCGTCTCCGCCGCCAAGCCCAGCGCCGCCTCTGCCAGCCGCACGCCGCCCAGGGAGGTCGCCCCCAAGACCGCGCTCACAGAGGAGGGGGCCAGCCTGGCCGCAGGCACCGCGGGCCACCAGGACCGCAGCAACAAGGAGCAGCGCCCCACCAACACGTGGCCCCACAACGGGGGCTCGGCAGCGCCCTCTGCCGGCCCGGCGGCCCTCCTGCTGGCCGTGGCCGCCCGCACCCTGCTATGAGCCTCTGAACCTGGAGCCTGCTCTCTGATCCCTGCCCTCCTGCCCCGGGGACCCCCTCCTCCCGCTCCCGCCACCGGACTGGACTGGCCCAGCGCCCCCCCCTCCCCCCATTTCTTCCACTGACCTCAGCCCCCAGCTTCCGCTACGCTGGTCTGTGGCTTTGGGAAATAAAGGGAAACCCTTGTATATACATACATACGCCCCCCCCTCCCCCCGGCCTCCTAGCTTTTTGAGGCTACAGATACCCGCCCCCCCCCCCCCCCCCCGCCCCCTTGTCGTCATGGGGACGGAAGTGGTTAGAAGTGCCACAGGGACTGTGGGAGAGAGCCAGGAGCTCTCCCATAGCCGCCCTGGAAGATGGGGGGCAGAGTTGGGGGGATAACGGGGTTCCTCCTGTGCAGGCTGCGGGCCCCGCCCCGCATCTCCCTGAGAATGGTCTCAGCCACTGTCTTCCTTCCTGGACTGTGAGCTCCTCAAGGGCCAGGGGCCGCGCCTTCTGCCTCTGTGCGGTCCTTCTGCCTCTGTGCGGTCCCTTTCTGAAACATAAAGCCTCAATAAACGGATTTCTTTGTACAGTGTTCCCAAGGGGTCGTCTCTACCTCCTTTCTGACAGTAACGCCTGGAAGCTGAGCTAGGGAGGAAAGGCCAAGACCTTACACTGAGGAGCTGAGATAGCCCGGGAGGAGTCTGGTTTGAACTCCTCTCTTTCTCATTTCTTTAAAATTTTTTAATTAAATTATTATCTGTGTACATATTTTAACATTGGCCCCCTCTTACATACGCACCCTCCCCAGAGTTTTGTGTCCATTGGTTGTACTTATATGCATGTATACAAGTCCTTCGTTTGATCTCTTATCTGTCCCAGATCTCCCTACCCTCCCCGCTTAAATTTGACAGTCTGCTTGTTGCTTTACTGTCTTTATATCTGTCTTTTGGTTCATCAATTTATAATGTTCTTTAATATCCATAAATGAGTGAGGTCAAGTGGTATTTCTCTTTCATTGACTGGCTTATTTCACTCAGCATGATGTTCTCTAATTCTTTCCAGGTTGCTACAAATGAGAATTCCTTCTTTGTTATGGCAGCATAGTATTCCATTGTGTAGATATACCATGGTTTTTGATCAAATCATCTGCTGACGGGCACCTAGGCTGTTTCCAGATTCCAGCTATTATAGATTGTGCTGCTATGAACATAGCGGTGCATATATCCTTTCTGATTGGTGTTTCTAGATTCTTGGGATATATTCCTATGAGTGGGATTACTGGGTCAAATGGGAGATCCATTTTCAGTGTTTTGAGGAAACTCCATACTGTTCTCCACAGTGGTTGCACCAGTCTGCATTCCAACCAGCAGTGCACGAGGGTTCCTTTTTCTCAGCAACATTGGTCATGGTGTATGATCTTTGTGATGCTCTGCTGGAGCCGATTTGCTAGAATTTTGTTGAGGATTTTGGCATCCATGTTCATGAGGGATATTGGCCTGTAATTCTCTTGCATTGAGTTGTCTTAATCTGGTTTGGGTATTAGGGTGATGCTGGGTTCATCGAAGGAGTTTGGAAGTGTTCCTTCCTCTTGAAATTTTTGGAATAGTCTGAGGAGGATAGTTTTTAGTTCTTCCTTGAACGTTTGGTAAAACTCTCCTGTGAAGCCATCTGGCCCTGGGCTTTGGTATGCTGGAAGCTTTTTGATGACTGTTTCAATTTTTTCCCAAGTCACTGGTCTATTGAGATTTTTAGATTCTTCCTGATCGAGTTTTGGAAGTTTGTATTTTTCTAGGAATATGTCCATTTCCTCCAGGTTGTTCAGTTTGTTGGAATAGAGTTGTTCGTAGTATTTTGTAACAATCCGTTGTATTTTGGTGGGGTCTGTTGTTATTTCACCTCTTTCATTTCTGATTTTGTTTATTTGGGTCCTCTCTCTTTGTTTCTTGGTTAGCCTGGCTAGAGGTTCATCTATCTTGTTTATCCTTTCAAAGAACCAGCTCTTGGTTTCATTGATCTTATGTATCGTTTCTTTGGTCTCTATGTCATTTATCTCTGCTCTAATTTTTGTTATATCCTTCCTTCTGCTTACACTGGGCTATTCTTGTTGCTCTTTTTCTAAGACTTTGAGTTGTAGAGTTAGATAATTTGTTACCATTTTTTCTTGTCTTTTTTTGTAATAGGCTTGTAGGGATATGAACTTCCCTCTCAAAACTGCTTTTGCTGTGTCCCATAGATTTTGGATTGTTGTATTTTAATTGTCATTTGTTTCCAGGATGTTTTTAATTTCTTCCTTGATTTCTCTGGTAACACAGTCCTTGTTTAATAGCATGCTGTTTAATCTCCATGGGTTTGATTTCTTTGGATTATTTTTATTGTAGTTAATTTCTAGTTTTATGCCAGTATGATCTGAGAAGATGCTTGATATGATTTCTATCTTCTTGAATTTGAAGAGACTTTGCCTATGTCCCAACATGTGGTCTATCTTTGAGAATGTCCCATGTGTGCTTGAGAAGACTGTGTATTCTGTAGCTTTGGGATGGAATGTTCTGAAGATGTGGATTAATTCCATCTGGTCTAGTGAGTCATTTAGGATTCATATTTCTTTGCTGATTTTTTTGTTTAGATTATTTGTTCAAGGGTGACAGTGGGGTATTAAAATCTCCTACTATGATTGTATTGCTATTAATCTCTCCTTTAATGTCCTCCAGCAGTTGTTGTTTTTTTGTTTTGTTTTGTTTTTAATGTGTTTGGGTGCTCCTGTATTGGGTGCATATATATTTACCAGGGTTATTTCTTCTTGTTAGATTGCTCCCTTAGTATTATGAAGTTGCCTTCATGATCTCTTGTTATGTCCTTCACTCTGAGATCTAATTTGTCAGATATAAGTATTGCTACCCCAGCTTTTTTTTCATTTCCATTTGCCTAGAAAACCTTTTTCCATCCCTTCACCCTCAGTCTGTGTGCATTTTTTCTGATGTGGGTTTCTTGTAGAGAACAGATGTATGGGTCTTGTTTTCTTATGCAATCTGTTACCCTGTCTTTTGATTGGAGCATTTAAACCATTTACATTTAAAGTTGTTAATGATACTACTCATTTGACGCCATTTTCATTCTATACCCGTGTGTTCCTACTTCATTTCCTATTTCTTTATTTTTAAAGTAGACCCCTTAGCATTTCTTGCATTGCTGGCTTGGTGGAGATAAATTCCTTTAGTCTTTTTTTTGTCTGTGAAGCTTCTGATTTCCCCTTCAATTTTGATTGATAGCCTTGCTACATACAGTATTCTTGGATTCAGACCCTTCCTTTGCATGATTTTGTATGTTTCATCCCATTCCCTTCTGGCCTGATGAGTGTCTATTGAGAAATCAGTTGTTAGTTTGATGGGGGTTCCTTTATATGTAACTTTCGGTCTCTCTCTGGCTGCTTTTAAGATTCTTTGTCATGCTGTTTGCCAATTTAATTATAACATGCCTTGGCGTTGGTCTTCTGGGATTCATTTTGCTTGGGACTCTGCGAGCATCTTGGATTTGTGTGGGTTTTTTCTTCTCTATCTCGGGAAAGTTTTCTGTCATTATTTCTTGAAATACGTGTTCCATGTCTACTTCAGTTTCTTTTCCTTCCAGAACCCCTATTATTCGAATATTGTTTTGTTTTATATTGTCCCAAACCTCCTGTAGGCTCTCCTCCTGCTTTTTAATTTTTTTTTCTATAAGCTGCTCTAATTGGATATTTTTTTCCATCTTGTTTTCTAACTCACTGATGCAGTCCTCTGCTTCTTCTAGTCTACTCTTGATGCTTTCTATTGAGTTCTTCATGGTAGTAATGTCATTTTTCATTTCTTCTTGGTTCATCTTCATTTCCTCTTGGTTCTTCTTCAATTCCTCGTGGTTCTTCTTCATTTCTTCTTGGTTATTGTCAAATTTCTCTTCCATCCTTTTTAGCCATCTTATGATCATTACTCTGAATTCCTACTCTGGTAGGTTGCTTGCCTCTCACTCATTTACTTCCTTTTCTGGTGATGCCTACTTATCTTTCAAGAGCGGGCTATTTCTTTGCCTGCCCATGGTCTCTCTTTTCATGATGTCTGGTTATGTGGTTTTCTTTCTCCTGTGTTGATTTAAAGGCACAAAATACAACACTACCAGGTACAACACAAAAAGCACTGTACAGGAATGTATTTATGATATTAATAACCTTTAATAATAACCTCTAGTGATCACTAGAGAAATGCAAATTACGGGGTAGTAGAGAAAGAAGAAAGGGGAAGAGAGAGAGAGAGAGAGAGAGAGAGAGAGAAGAAGAAGAAGAAGAAGCAGACTAAGAGAGAAAGGAGAAACAAACTATATGTATATATATGGAGAAAATTCCCATAGAACAACCACTAATCCCCGCAAATACCCGCAACAATACTTGGAGATTAATACAAACAACAATATCCACTATTATTAAGCAAGGCTACGATAAACAGAAGTAAAAAATAAACAGAAACAAAGCAATTAAAAATACGAAGCAATAATAACAACAAAAGAATAAGCATATCAATTTCACTAAAAAGCATAAAAATTCTATATAATCAACATTCACACAAACAATAAAAAAGGATAGAGAGGAAAACAGGTTTTGTTTTTGTTTTTTCTTTCTTTTCTTAACTAATTAATATAGCGAAGAGAGTCGTATTTATGCATTTGGAACAGGGGGTTGAAAATTAGGTCTATGAATATGGTGAGAATTTTAGCAGGGGGTATACAGAAATAATAGGGAAAAACTAAATCCAGAAAGGGATAAGATAAACAGGAGATGAAAAGGGTAAAGTTTAGTAAGAGAATGATGACATAAAGGTCAAGTTGAGGTAGGATTGAATGATTTTATAGTAGAGATTAAAATAAAATGAAGACTAATCCAAATGTAAAAGAAATGGAAATTAAAATGGTAAGGAAAAAAATCACAAAATCAAAAACAAAAAACAAAAGAAAACGGAAACAAAAAATGCAAAATAGCAGTAGTAATAATGAATATTGAAATTGAAAAATGTAATAATTACAAAGGTAAAATCAAGTGAGGAAAAAAGAAAAAAAATTCGTTCCTTAATTAAAAGATGTAAAAAATGAAAATAAACTAAAAGATGTAAAAGATTAAAATAAAATACCAAATAGAAAAATTAGCATAAAAATGTGTGGTAGTGGCCATTCACTTCCTCTGCGATTATATTTGGCACACTTATTTCTCGGTCCAGACAGTATCGCAGATCCCTGTGTTCCACTGCACCTCAGTTTTCTAAGCTATTCCTTAATTTTAAGTAAGCTATTTCTTAGTTCTTTGTGTCCATTTACTTTTGATTAATTAAAAGTAATTAAAAAAATAAAATAATATGTTTCTGGTTTGGCTTCCCAGTCTTTTTGGCTGCTTTATCCTTCTTTCTCTATGGCTCTATGTTTTGTCGAGGAAAGCTGCCTGGTGCCGGCTCCCAGATTGACTCCTTTCCCAGATTGTTTCTTCTCGCTCTGATCCCCTGTTTCCAGGAAGGCAATTCCCCCTACAGTCTCCCAGGATATGCCAAACTGGGCAGTCCTTCCCTAGTACTCAGAAGTGAGGGGGATCAGGTGCAGGCTGGATCTGCCCCAAGGTGTCCAGATGTTCCACTTTTGGCGGGATGGTCCTGATTCTTAACAATTTGTCCAAAGTCCCTTGGTGTTTGCTTTTTTTTTTTTTATAAACGACCCGATTTTAGGGAAGATCATGCCAAACCCATCACTGGGTCTTGCAGTGTGTGATTCTCTCAGCAGCCCCTGTCTCTTTTGGTGCAGCTCTGGGCATGGGGCCCCTGGTGGTAGCACTGGGCCTGGGCAGCAGGTGGCTGTGCAGGACCTCTGGGAACCCTGTCCATGCGAGGCCTCTGGGGGCTCGGAGCAGCTGGGGCACGCCATGGGTACAGTCACTGCCTGTGCTGCGGTGACCCAGAACCCTCACGTTTTCCCCACAAACTCAGACCTTCCCATGGGTGATTGAAGAATTTCCTTGAATCCATGTGTTTGCACCGATTGGAGCATCACAGCTGCTCGATGGTCTCTTCTGCTGTGGGTTTTTCAGGCCTCAGAGAAGGTCCTCCTTTCTTGGTAAGATGGCGCAGGCTTCCCTCTGAGCCCATAGCTCTGGGAGAGGTCTCCATCTCCACAGCGCTGGCTGCTTGGTCAGGAAATCCTGTCCAAAGGACCCTTACCTTCTTTTAGAGTTTTGCTACCCCTTAGCTTGCTAATCTGTACTCCCTGTGCAACTCTTAGAAGCTGATCTGCTGTTTGAAATTTTAATCCTGCTATTTGGCTTCTGTAAATTCTTGCTTGTTAAGACTACTCCCACGTCAGAGAGGTCATTAAACATTCCCCAGACAAGGTTATCAGTGCTGGCACCAGGCTATGCCTCTGATTGAGGTTTCAAGGCCCAGCACATACGGGCTCTTTAAGAACTTGCAAAAGGGGCCAGAAACACCCCATATTTGGGAGACAAAGAAGGTAAAACCATATAAATTGGAAAAATACCTGCAAGTTGGGGCCCAGAATTTGAGAGACATTTTCCTCTGGACCCGCACATAATAAATGTAACTTCATCTCTCTGGTATTGCTTTGTTCTTCTTCGGTTTTCTGTAATATGATAGTCAATGCTGATGAAGCCCTTAGCAACACAGTGGTGGGCATGGGGGAGCCAGGAGGAACTCTGATATTGTAAAAGCCCAACACTTGATGCAGGTTCTTTGATCTGGGCCAGAATAGTATCTCTGAGTGGCGAGAACATACTAGTGTCTCCCAGTGCTCAGAGACCAAGGACCAGAAAAATTGAGTTCTGATCAGTAAAACCCAGAGAAATTAACTCTCCAAATGCACCAGCAGGACAGTAAATCTTCCAAATGTGGGAGGCTGGGCTTGGTTCCAGATGAGCTATAAAAGCATCACTGTTGTTCTGAAGCATAGTAGCCCCTCCTTTGGAAAAGCTGGTGTTTGACCTACTCTTTTATTCTTAGTCTCTTATCCTGTAGGTCAACTCTGTTATTTTTAGACTGTAAAATAACTTTGTTTTTAGTTTGAATAATAGAAAAGATAAATTAAATCGTCTGACCTTACATGCTAGCTATCTAAAGAGGCTGATACAATGATGCGGGCAATATTTCCCATATTCTCATGCCAAGTGTTTGTTCATCCAAGGTTACAGGTGTCTATATAAATATGTACTCAAGGTTACAAGCTGTCTGTATAGATATGACAGGTATTTGCTAGATATGACATGTACTCAAGATTACAAGCTGTCTGCAAAAAATAACTTCTATAAAGAACTAGAAGGACAGGCAGAAACTGGTTTGGCTCCGTAGATAGAGCATCGGCCGTTGGAATGAAGGGTCCCAGGTTTGATTCCTATCAGGGGCATGTACGTTGGTTGAGGGCACTGCTCCGGTAGGGGGTGTGCAGGAGGCAGCTGGTCGATGTTTCTTTCTCATCGTCATTTCTAGCTTTCTATCCGTCTCCCTTCCTCTCTGTGGAAAATAAAATAAAAATTTTATTTTAAAAAAATAAGAAATATAAGGACATAAAAAGGGAATACTCCTTCCTGTGTTTGTTCATAATTTGACAGAAGTAATCTGCTCTGAGCCTGTGTGCAATAAAGATGACCCCTAACTAACTGGTTCATTAAAGTGTCTTGTCCAGCTCACAGATTTGAGATTCAACAGTTACAGATGTGAGCCTCTGGAAGCCTGTGAGCCCTGAGGATGGAGAGGCCACTCCAGGAGATCAGAACCAGGAAAACCCATGCCCACGGTTACTGTAAGAATGACAGCCTCTCCTACATCTGTGACCGGGCGACAGGAGAGTGTGCTGGCCTCGGCCGCGGGCCCTGAGCCAGGACAGCTGTTTCTGCCCTGCTGGAGACAGCCCGCCAGCCTCACTTCACCAGGGAAGCTGTAGAGTCATCTGGGCCCGGTTCTTTTCACAAAGCAGCAAAAGTCCTTGGAGTCTAGCTTGTGCAAACCAGGAACTTCCCTCTCTTAGTGAAACTGAGGCACCTGTCCTCTGTCCTTATGTGCTGTTGTGACAACTAAGTGACTTCTGAACCGGACCAGGATGCAAAAGGGTTTGCGAGGCCTGAAGCTTACCCATGAACCAGGAGAAAATACTTCGAAGTGAACTCAAGATCTTCTGGAGGTTTCACGAAGCCCTCATCCTCACTTTCACTTAGGAGCTAATGTTTACCTGAGCTAAAGGTAAAAATTAAGAAAAAGCATAAATCAATGTATAAAAGATAGATATGTAGATGCAGCGCTAAATTAATCAACCCTAAAATGGGTAATTCAGCAAGTATGAGTGCTTCTGAATCTTCCTGCTGCTTCCTGCAGACATTCACAACCAAGCAAGAAATGCCTACGCCACAGCTTCTTCCCAGTGTGTTCCCTCCCTACACACAAACCCAGGCCACCCTGAGCTCGGGAGTCTCCTTCTAAGCAGCCCCACATACAAGCTCCCTGGGGTCCTTCCCAGATGGCCTCTGACCTCTAGGCCAGGCCCAGGAGCAGGGCCCCGGAACTTGGAGCTGGCGGCAGCTCTGGGAGGTTGTACTGTTGGCCGCCACTCTTCACCCCTGCCTGTAGCCAGGCTCTGCACCATATGGCTTGGTTATGCGATGCTGGCCTGGACGTGGGACTTACTTTCGCCAACATGATGAGATGGAAGGGACTGGTTCTGGTTTCACGCCTTGTTCTCCACTGAGCGCCTTGTATAATTCCCCATGCACCTCTGCACCTCCGTAATGAAAGGTACTTTTAGGGGTGAAATAGGCAGGTTTTGGAACTTTTAAGAATTAAGGGGCCCATGGAAAAAGCACAGGTCTGCCTAAACCTCTTTGGCTCAGTGGATAGTGCATTGGCCTGCGGATTGAAGGGTCCCAAGATCGATTCTGGTCATGGTCATGTACCTCGGTTGTGGGCACATCCCCAGTGAGGGGGTGTGCAAGAGGCAGCTGATCAATGGTTCTCTCATTGATGTTTCTAACTCTCTATTCCTCTTTCTTCCTCTCTGTAAAAATTCAATAAAATATATATTTTTAAAAATAGAAAGAAAAAAGAAAGAAAGAAAAGAAAAGAAAAGACAAGGGAGCAGATAGTGATAGAGGGTACATTTTCATAAGACCAGGGAGCTGGGAGCAGGAAAAGGCACACATTTACAGAATAAAGGAAAGAAAGCCCCTCATTCAAAGTGGGAGGAAGGAAGCCCAGAGGGAACAAAAGAGCAATAAGGGAGAAGAAGGAGGGAACCTCCTGTACTTCAAGTGAGGCTTGTGCTCAAAAGTTGCTATAGTGACCAAATCAAAAGGGAATAATGACCAATCAGAGGGGCTATCAAGGCACAAAAATCTACAGCCTTTATAAACTGTGGGAAAAGGGACGTGATGGGACTCTTTCCCGCTTCCCTCGTGGGAGTCTGTGCTGGTGAGAGGGCAGGGCAGGGCGAGGCTAACTCCTGCCTCCTTGTGGGGCGGGACGGAGCTATCCTCCATTTTGTGTAGCTGGGCCCTTGCTCTCACCCAACCAATCAGGGTCAGCCAAAACAGTGATATCACCCTGGACTTGTCGAAGTTCATGGTTTCCACTTCCGTGATGTTGGCGTGAGAGGGACAGAGCCCATGTTAGCATGGAAGAGGCTCTCTTGTTAATTGCATCGGACTTGGCTCCCTGCTGGTCTCTGGGGATCACAGAATCTCAGTACAACACTTGCTTCCCAATAAATTTCCACCTTTGCTATACCATCTTCATCCATGGTTTCATTCTTGGACTCCATTGGACAAAGAGCCGGTGAGCCATCCTGCCCAGGGGAACACCACACTTCCCAGCCCACTTTTCCATCATCAGTAAGAACTGACCTGGGCTAGCCTCCCGGACGGTGACACACACCAAGGATCCCGCCATCCCAGCCACAACCATGCTCTGGTTAACCGCTGACCCCAGAATCCGTGCCAGCACAGCTGAGCCCAGGAGAGCCACACAGCCAAGCCCAGCCTAACCCACCCACAAACTCTCCAGCTGAGTAGATGCTGGGGTGGGGGTGGGAGGGAGAGATGGAATAGCAAAAGCTAAATTATTGTAGCAAACGCTGAATGGATCTGAAGCCTGCAGGCCAGTGGACAGGCTGTAAGCTGGGCTGCGTGGCTGCGAATGCCAGCTCCGCTATTTGTCATCGGGTGACTTTGTTACAGAAAACCGAAGAAGAACAAAGCAATACTTAGAGAGATGGAGTTACATTTATTACGCATGGGTCCAGAGGAAAATGTCTCTCAAATTCTGGGCCCCAACATGTAGGAATTCTCCCTATTTATATGATCCTACCTTCTTTGTCTCCCAAATATGGAGTGTTTCTGGCCCCCTCTTGCAAGTTCTTAAAGAGCCAGTGTGTACTAGGGCCCTGAGACTCAACTAGAGGCCTGGACCAGCTCCAGTCCTGACAACCTTGTCTGGGAAAGGTTAAATTTACAGGAGCCAAATAGCAAGGTTAAAATTTCAAACAGCAGTTTTCATACCAGATGGATACTTCAACTTCACCTCCCTGTGCCTTAGACTCCTCATCTGTGAAATGGGATGAGAGTGGTTGTAATTCAACCGGAACTCAGTCTTACTGCTCCGTGTGAGACCAAGTTCCTGGCCTCATGGGGCTGCTGTCCCAGGGAGCAGATGCCCAACAAACAGATGGATCGGCCGCATCCGTCAGTGGAGGGAAGTGCTGGGAAGGGCGGTAAAGCAGAATAATGGAAGGGGGACTCGGATGCGGGAGACCAGGTGGACAGGGGACAATGCAGCCGAGGGCAAGGAAGCCACACGGAGGGAGAGGGGAGCTTCCCTGCAGAGGGGACAGCCAGTGCAAAGGCCCCGAGGCGGGCGAAAGTTCTGTGTGTGAGGATTGGAGGGAGGGTGTGTGGAGCAGGCAGGGAGGAGAAAGATGGGACACAGGCTGAGTAAGGAGTCTGCATTTCATTGTTGTGAGATGTGTGGAAAGAGCTCCGACAGGGCCTGATGCATGGTGAGTGTTCAGTGTCAGCTTTCACTTTACCGTTGCCATTTTTACCCACAAAATCCAGTGTCTCGGTGTCCCAGGGTCCTAGGAGGAAAATCCCCCTGGGATGTTACCTCTTCCTGGAGCTAAGGAGAAAGAAGGTCACTGGGGAGATTTGACAAAAGAAAATCGTTTTTTCGCCCTGGCCAGTTTTGCTCAGTGGATAGAGCATCGCCCTATAGATTAAAGCGTCCCAGGTTCGATTCCAGTCAATTGCATGTACCTTGGTTGTGGGCATATCCCCAGTAGGAGGTGTGCAGGAGGCAGCTGATTGGTGTTTCTCTCTCATCTATGTTTTCTATCCTTCTACCTCTCCCTTCCTTTCTGTGAAAAAATCAATAAAATATATATTTTTGAAAGTTCACTTCTGACGCTACCTGATTCAGTCTGGTTTGAATTTCTATGCAAGATTGAATCCATGTATTAATTATTTGATTTTTTAAAATAACACTAAACAACTGTACCCGGTTTGACTCAATGGATGGTGTCGACCTGGTGACTGAAGGGTCCCAGGTTTGATTCCAGTCAAGGGCACATGCCAGGGTTGTTGGCTCCATCCCCAGTATGGAGTGTGCAGGAGGCAGCAGATCAATGATTCTCTCTCATCATTCATGTTTCTATCTATCTATCTTTCTATTTATCTATCTATCTATTTATCTATCTATATTTCTCTCTCTCTCCCTTCCTCTATGAAACCAATAAAAATATATGTTTTTAAACGAAACATTATGTAACAGAAAAGAACGGAATGCCCATCACTGTATACACAGATAAACAAAATGTAGTATATCTATACAGTGGAATATTTTCAGCCCTAAAAAGGAATGCTGTTCTAGTTACAGAAGATGGGAGAAAAACCAAGCAACACTTAGAGAAATGGAGTTACACTTCTTTATTACACCAGCGGGATCATAGGAATATGTCTCAAATTCTGAAAAAAAGACATGGAAGAAGCTTTTGGTTTTTATATTTTTTCTAATATTTTTGTCTAGGGCTTCCTCCCTTTTTCATGTTTTTAAAAGAGCCCTAGCTATGTTTAACAGATATCTTGCAGGAAGCCTGTAACCTTGAGTACAGATAACTGAAAGACACCTGGCATGGGGTGGGGTAGCTAGGGACAGCAGCAGAGCAGTTTGCAAAGTCAGTTGGTACAGAAGCCATAACAGCAGAATTAATTCATAGAACAAAGGACTGTTTATGTCTAGTGGAAACTTCAAACATCAGTTTTTCCAAATAGAGGCTACTACATTTCATGGGGCACTAAGCAACAAACAGATGTTTTCATTAAATTGGGTAACAAGTACTAGTCCATAGATCCCACAACTGTAGCACAAAACAGATACCGTTCAGTTTTCATGGAAGAAAGATTGACAAAAATACAAAATTAATAGAAAGTAGTTGCATGACACTGACATGACTGAGCAGCTTAAATTCATTCAAAGGTGGCAGAGTATTACGGTTTCATGCTTCTGGGTTTCTATCTCTGCCATCGTCTCTGTGTCTGTAGTGTTACGTGACCTCAGAGGAGCTAATTACTCTTTCCTCTCTGTCTTAGCCCTTTCGTCCATTAAATGCCTATGGAAAAATTTGTCAGCTAGCACAGAATGGAGTTTCATCAAAGCATCACATTTCAGACTAGATTACAAGATAACAGTGTTGCCCTGTTATAGAAAGAACTAGAGGCCCGGTGCACGAAATTAATGCACGGAGGGAGGGGGGTGATGGTGTCCCTCAGCCCAGCCTGCACCCTCTCCAATCTGGGACCCCTCGAGGGATGTGTGACTGCCTGTTTAGGATTTCCCACCGGGATTGGGCCTAAACAGCCAGTGAGACATCCCTCTCACAATCCAGGGCTGCTGGTTCCCAACTGCTCACCTGCCTGCCATCTTCATTGCCTGAACCACTTCTGCCTCCCAACCTGATCACCCCTATCCACTTCCATGCCAGCTTGATTGATGTCTAACTCCTCCCCTGCCAGCCTATTTGTCCCCTACTTCCCTCCTCTGCCGGCCTGGTCACCCCTAACTGCCCATCCCTGCAGGATTGATTGCCTCCAACTGCCATCCCTTGCTTGCCTGATCACGAACAACTTCCCTCCCTAGCAGAGTTGATCACCCCCAACTGCCCTCCACTGCTGGCCATCTTATGGTTGCCATCTTGTGTTCACAAGGGGACAGGATCTTTGATTCAAGGGGCAGCTATTATGTATTGAAGTGATGGTCAATCTCACCCAGTCTCTGTCAGCTGGACCCCAGCAGCAAGCTAACCTACCAGTCACATGAGGGTGTGGGCCTCCCCTCAGTCAGAAGGGGAGCCCCCAGAGTGTTTCGGGGTTCACTGTAAAAACCATAAGGGAGTCCAGCAAGCCAAAGGGAGGAATGCTACTCCATAGAGAAAAAGGAGGAAGTTGGGAAGGGTATTTTTGAAATAAAGTCCATTGGAGGAAAGCGAGAGTTCAGGGGGGTGATGGTTTCCCATCAGCTGAGTTGCTGGGCAAGGGAGGAAATCTTCCTTTCTCTTGCTGGAGCAGTAAAGCAGTATATACTTATATTTCTGAACCCTGACAACCCATAGGTCTGGGCTGCTGGTCACTACTTGAGCCAATGAAGTACGCAGGGTTGAATCATATTTGAGCATTTATTCCAATAACACTGGCTGTGTGGGTAGAAGAGCAGGTCATCCATGAAAATCTGCTTTGCAACCCGCCCCCCCTGCCCCATACCAGCTGCTTATATGGGATAAGACAAAGATTACATGGGGAAGTAGGCAAAGGAAATAAATATAGGTATAATGGTAACAGACTACAGGCACTGTAGGCTCAGGTGGGACCTCATTATTTAGGCAATCTTTCCATGATGATAGGACCACATTCCAAGGTTGACTCCAAGGTCCAAGGATTACTACCAGGTATGGGGGTTGAGGAATGGGTGTACAAGTCCCAGCCAAATTAGAATGTGCTTTATTTAATCAGAACTAAACAATTAGGGTTAACAGAGCATAATTAATCCGTTTTAATAATTCATAGCTAGAGCCCTCCCCGCCGGGGTCCCTTCCCTCATGGTTGCCAGGAGGCCCGGGCGTGGCTGGCGCGGGCCCAGTGGCAGCTGGGAGGGGCGGCAGGCCTGTCCTGCAGAGCCTGGCTGCACCATGGCGCTCAAGGCCAAGGGCGCTGCGCTAGACTGCTTCAAGGTGACGCTCAAATGCGAGGAGCTGGAGGACTAGGACTAGGCCGTGGTGGTGGCCGTGATCCCACGGCCCGAGCCGATGCTGTGAGTGGCTCAGCAGGAGAAGACCCCACTGCCCAGGCCCCGCCTGCTGGACACAGGCAGCAATAGCTGTGAGGAGCCCAAGCTGCAGATGATTTGGGAGCAGGAGTTCCCGGTGGGGAGCAGCCCAGAAGGCAGCGGGCAGGCACTGTGCACGGTGTGTGGGGCCGAGATCCCGTTCACCTCGGTGGACAGGGCGGGCGCGCACATGCTGGAGCAGCAGCCTCACACCCTGGACCTGAGCCTTCGGAGAAGAGCAACATCCTGGAGGCCTGGAGCGAGGTGGGGGAGGGGGCCCTTTTGCAAGACGTTAGCGCTGAGCAGCCATCCCCACCCGACTCAGACTTGGCCCAGGATGTCAGTGCAGACCCTGAGTCTGCCCTGTACCCTGCCAGAATGCCAGCAGAGATTGTCGTTCTCCTTGACTCTGAGGACAGCACAGTCCTCCCGAGAAGGACCAGGCCCAGAGGACTCTGCCCCCCTTGAGCTTCCAGTTGCCCCTGCCACAGAGCCAGTAAGTAAGACGTCTTGGAGTCAGAGGTGGAAGGAGCCCCCTGAGGAAGAGCCAGCCAGAAAGAAGAGAAGCAGATCCGTGACCAAAAACCCAGTTCCCTTGTCACCCCCCCACCCTCAGGTCCTACATGTCACTGATGGCAGGTTCCCTCCAGGCTTCTTCCTGCAGCTCTTTCCCCACACCCAGCTGAGGGCCAAAGCTGCAAGGACGCCCCCAGGGAGGGGCCGGCAGCCGAAGGAGGCCTCCCCCCGCTGGAGAGCCCCTCTCCAGGTCCCCCTTCCGGCCTTCGTTGGACGCTGGATCTCCAGGTCATCCAGCTGGATGGAGGAGTCTCCAGCAGTCAGCTGCCTGCAGGATTGCTCCAAGCATCCCCAGGGCACCAGGGCTGTGGGAGCAGATGACACCCGGGTTGGCCCGCGGCTTTGTTTGATCAGCGCCACGGGGGTGGCGGGAAGCAGGGGGTGGTATAGGTCCTGCTTCCTGGGAGAGTGTGGAGGAGGCCATGTCTCTGCTTCTCAGAGGCCATGTCTCTGCTTCTCAGAGTTTCCATGCTAATGCCTGGTGAAGAGTACCAAGGCAGGGGAGGCGGGGAGGGGTAGCATCCGCTGTGGGGCGGGGCACGGAGGAGTGCCCCCAGCAAGTGGGGGCATGATGAGGCTGTGTGGGTAGGGCACTGGGCCTGTGGAGAACCCCGCCCGATCCTTTGCTGACCCACTCCTCTGTCCCACCTCCCGTCCCCTCAGCCGCTCACCATTCTCCCTTGGCACAGTGCCTTACACCAGAAAGAGGAGGGCACCACGGGGTTTGAGCTGAGTCCAACTACCTCAGAGGACGCCTCTCCTCCCCCCTGTTCAGGCCTCTCATCCAGGAGGCCTACATTACCTCTTCCCGCTCCATCCCTGCAGGAGACATGGACATCATTCACTCCCACTCCTGTTCTCCGGTTGTACATACATCTCCTGTTGACAATGAATTATTTTTTTATTTAAAAAAAATAATTAATAGCTAGTCCCCAATATTATATTTCTGCCCCTAACACAGATTCATCACTTGCAACCATTGTTTCAATCCAGTGCAAGATGTAGCTAATGGAGGAAGCTATGCATTTGTTACCTTCCCCTTAATTACCCCCCTCCCGTCAGGGTCTGCTTTTTATTGATTTTTAGAGAGAGAAGCAGGGGGAGAGGGAGAGTGAAAGAGAGAAAGGGAGAGAGTGAGAGGAAGAGAGCAAGGTAGAAAGAGAGAAACAGAGATGTGTGAGAGAAACATTGATCAGTTGCCTCCCTCTACGTGCCCCACACAAGGATCAAACCTGCAACCTGGGTGTGTCCCTCACTTGGAAACAAACCAGCCACCTTTCAGTGCACAGGACGATGCTCCCGCCAACTGAGCTACAGCAGCCAGGGCTTGAGAAGAGGTCTGATGGGAGGGGCCAGTCACCATTTCTCAGGTGTGAAACCATATACCCCTTATGTTATGGAACAGTGACTGTCAGAAGCTGCCCATTGTCCTCACTAGCTGAAAGTTGTGGACAAGGAACCCGGAAGGCTGGTCAACCTTGAAGCTCTGAAAAGTCAGAGCCAACCACTCAATGTCTAGTTGAGACAATGGTAACTGAAGCAGCTTCCACCTATTAGTCTTATGTAAATCCTTGCTGATTGGCTATTACTGGCTATGGGTGGATCCCAAACTTTAATAAAAGGGATCATAAGGCCAGATTAAAGCAAAGTTCCTCCCCCCTAGAGTTCGGCTTCTGCCTGGCCCCCAATATCGCCAAATTATTATATTCTAGTCTCTTTCATTTGTGTTCGGCCTCTCCAGAACCAGAACCCTGAACATGAACCCTGAACCATACTGGTCCTAGAGGTAGGGTGGGGTGGGGGGGACACTCACAACAGGAGCCCAAACGTGGGACACTTGCAAGTGTCCAATGTCCTCTAGGCCTTAGAATTGGGGTTGGGCTGAGAACTGTGCCTCACACATTGTTTAGTAATAGGAAAGAAAAACCTTGAGAATTTAAAGGTTGTGCTTTAGTATTTGTAAAATGTCTCTAATACCTATAAGAATGGTCTTTATTGCCTTCCCTGCACCCCAAAATACAGAACCCATCCATTTGTTCATGAGGCTTTCAACCAAAAGTTACTGCTGCCAGTTTAACTCCAACAGGAGTTCCCAATTTGGGGTGCAGTGGGGAGAGGAGAGACTTGGTTCAGTGTAAACAGCTCAATTGTGGATACAGCTCAATGGTGAAACAGCTTAGCTGTGACACAGCTCATTTCCAAGTGGCCCAGGCGAGGCTGGTGCAGTGGCTTGGCCCTGGTGTTACAGATCCAGCTGGGGAGACAGTCCTTTTGAAAATCCAAAGCACACTCTGTTGAGGTAAAGTTGGCTTACTTAGTTTAGAGTGCCTGCCCTTGGTCTGTGATTGGTCCATTTCTATGCAAATGGAGACTCACAGTTTGATTGGCTCAATCCTGATGGTTTGGAATGGAGCTGCTCTTATGGTTCCTAGGGAAGATGCCAATGAATTATACCTGTGCAGCTCCCATTGATTGGGGCAGGTCTTCAACCTATTGGTGCATTTATACACTTAGGAGCTGCTTCTTTTTTAGCAACCATTTTAAATTGATTTTTGGAGAGCCAGGAAGGGAAAGGGAGAGAGAAACATCCATGTGGGAGAGCAATATTGATTGGCTGCCTACTGCACACTTCCCATGTGGATTGAGCCTGAAACCTGGGCATGTGCTTTGATCCGTAATTGAACCAGCAACTTGTCAGTGCATGGGACAATGCCCAACCAACTAAGCCACACTGTCCAGGGCTAGGATCTTCTTTATAAGGGTTAGTTCAGGTGGCAGGAACACAGTGCAGGAGGCAGGCAGCTCGATGCAACTTTACCCAGAAGTGCCAAGTGGATGAGAGGCTCCTGTTTGGCAACAACTATTAAACTCTTTATAAATTTGGGCCTAATGAGCCATTTGGAGTCTTCCTCAGTAGGTATTTTATTTCTCAGGGTGGACAGGTGTAAATTTCCCTACTGCTGAGCCCTGAATACCTACTTAGCAATCCAACATTCTGTGCTCTCCAGGAGCTCAGAGCTAGCTAGCAAAAACCACTGTGACTGGTGTGGCTCAGTGATTGAGCATCGATCTATGAACCAGGAAGTCATGGTTCAAGTCCCAGTCAGGGTACATGCCTGGGTTTTAGGCTCCATCCCCAATAGAGGGCATTCAGGAGACAGTTGATCCATGTTGCTTTCTTTTTAAAAAAATATATTTTATCATTTTTTTACAGAGAGGAAGGGAGAGGGATAGCGAGCTAGAAGCATCAATGAGAGAGAAACATTGATCAACTGCTTCCAGTGCACCCCCTACGGGGATGTGCTCAAAACCAATGTACATGTCCTTGACTGGAATCAAACCTGGGACCATTGAGTCCTCAGGCCAACACTCTATCCATTTAGCCAAATTTGTCAGGGCCCATGTTTCTGTCTCTCTATCCCTTCTCCCTCCTTCCCCTTTCTTTAAAAATCAATTGAAAACCTTGCATAAGAAGATATAAATAAGATAGGTTAAAAATAGAAGTTAGAAGGAAAAAGACATATGGTGATGATGTAATGACCCCCCTCTGAGCAGAACATTATATTAAAGTTCACATGATATTAAAAATGAAAAACCAACAAATGTATCCTTAATCTTTTATCTTTCTTTACTTGCCATTTCCTCCTTAACATTTATGTATTATACTTCTGTATTCTGGCCCAGTGAATTGTACCGAATTTACTATAGGTGTGCCTCTGTTTTAGAAGCTTGAGCAGTTCTTGATTTTGCTTTAATAATAACATCTTTTGTGTCTCACCATTAATTAGGATGTTGGCTGTTGATTTGGAAAAGATATTTCTATGCCAGTTAAAGAACTATTTTGTTACTGTTTTGAAGATATTTATTAATAATGAGGAGTTATTTAACATTTATCAATATACTATTTTATTTTATAAATATTTCCTTTTTTGAAAAAATAAATCTTTATTGTTCAGATTATTACAGGTGTTCCTCTTTCCTCCCCCCCCCCCTTAGCTCCCCACCACCTGATTCCCCACCTAACCCTATGCCTTTACACCCCACTACTGTCTTCATCTATAGGTGTAAGATTTTTGTCCACTTTCCACACCCGTCAGATCCCTTCCCCCTGAGAATTGTTAGTCTACTCCCTTTCTATGTCCCTGTTTCCATTATATTCACCAGTCCATTCTGTTCTTCAGAATTTTTATTCACTTGATTTTTAGATTCACTTGTTGGTAGGTATGTATTTCATGTCTTTTTATAGTTCATAATTTTTATCTTTACCTTTTTCTTCTTCCTCTTCTTAAGGAATACCCTTCAGCATTCTTGGTGTTCATCACTTTGAATATTTCTTGCCACTCCCTTCTGGCCTGCATAGTATCTGTTGAGAAATCAGCTGACTTTCGTATGGGTACCCCCTTGTAGATAATTAACTATTTTTCTCTTGCTGCTTCCAAGATTCTCTCTTTTTCTATTGCCCTTGGCATTTTAATTATGATGTGTCTTGGTGTGGTCCTCTTTGGATTCCTCTTGTTTGGGGTTCTGCATGCTTCCTGGACTTTTAAATCTATTTCTTTCACCAGGTGGGAAAAGTTTTCTGTTATTATTTCTTCTAATAGGTTTTCAATATTTTGCTCTCTCTCTTCTTCTGTCACTCCAAAATTTCAGATGTTTGCCACACCCTAGCTTAGTGACACCCTGAGACTTTGCCCCAAACAATCTACAAACTCACCCAAGCTTCAGGCAGTGGCTTTTGCATATAAATGACCTGCCCTATCACAGCTTAACCAAACAAACTGAAGCTCTGGTCAGACAGCTCCAAAACCTCCAAACACCAAGCAAGAAGAAAAAACTATAGTTTTTGCTCTAGCTTCTGTTGGATGGCCTCAGACAGTAGGTGACCTGCTGTCTGGACCCCACTGGAGGTCCAGAAACCAGTGTACCTAGTGGTCAGTGTGAGACAGCAGATTTCAACTCCTCATATCCATAGGTTACACATTCAAGAGGCAGGCTCAGTGACCACCAAAGGACCACTGAAACAAGTCCTGCCCCATAAGCTTGTCTCCAGCACAGCAATTCTTCCATTATAGTCAGAGCGGGTTCTCACAGCCAATTAGCCTGGAAGTAAATTCCTCCCTGTGATACCAACAACATTCAAGAGTTAACTACAACAAGGGTGTACACACAGACTACAAAGGGGTGCACTAAGAGTGTCCACCTCAGGTAACTGGGAGGCTGACCCACTGGACCATATGGAACACCTACCACACAAAGCTACCCTACCAACTCAGGGTAGCCGTGAAAATGCTGAGACAAGGAAACAGATCACAAATGAAAGAATGAAGTAAAGCAAATGACTGGATATAGAGTTCAGAACCAAGGTAATAAGGTTTTTCAAGAATTTCCTAGAAAAGGACGATAAATTTAACAAGACCCTTGTGGATATGAAAAAGGACCAACTAGAAATTAAATATACACTGACTGAAACAAAAAATATTATACAGAGACCCAACAGCAGACTAGAGGAATGCAAGAATCAAGCCAAAGATTTGAAATAAAAAGAAAGAAATAAACTCAACTGGAAAAGCAAAACGAAAAAAGGATCCAAAAATATGAAGGTAGTTTAAGGAGCCTCTGGGACAACTTCAAGTGTACCAACATGTGGATTTTTGGGATGTCAGAAGAAGAGAGAGAGAGCAAGATATTGAAAACCTATTTGAAGAAATAATGACTGAAAACTTCCCTCACCTGGTGAAAGAAATAGATTTAAAAGTCCAGGAAGCCCACAGAACCCCAAACAAGAGGAATCCAAAGAGGACCACACCAAGACACATCATAATGAAAATGCCAAGAGCAAAAAACAAAGAGAGAATCTTGGAAGAAGAAAGAGAAAAAACATTTCATTACTACAAGGGAGCACTCATATAATTGTCAGCTGATTTATCAACAGAAATTATGCAGGCCAGAAGGGAGTGGCAAGAAATATTCCAAGTGATGAATAGCAAGAACCTACAATCAAGATTGCTCTACTCAGCAAAGCTATCATTCAGAATTGAAGGTCAGATAAAGAGCTTCACAGATAAGAAAAAGCTGAAGGAGTTCATCAACACGCAACCAAAATTATATGAAATGTTGAAAGGTATTCTTTAAGAAGAGGAAGAAGAAGAAAAGGTAAAGATAAAAATTATGAACAAGAAGTACATATCTATCAACAAGAGGATCTAAAAATCAAGTGAATTAAAAATCTGAGGAACAGAATAAATGGTTAATATAATACAATCAGGCACATAGAATGGAAAGGTATTGATAATTCTCAGGGCGGTACGGAAGAGACTGGTCAAAAATTGTACACTTATGGATGAGGACAATTGGGGGAGGTTAGGGCAGAGGGTGGAGTGGGAACGTCATGGAGGGGACCTATTGGGGGTAAAAGAAGAAACAATTGTAATAATCTGGACAATAAAGATTTATTAAATTAAAAAAAACCAATACTAATAAAAACAATGACTGATAAATTGATTAAACTTATTCTTATATCTCCCTGTACACCACATAAGAGTAAAACACTTTCAGAATGCTTGACTAATTTCCCTTGGGTTGAAGTATTTACAACTTTAACTTTGGCAAATGCTCTTTAAACTCGAGAGAAAGCAATATATAACTCACCATATCTGATGAATATTCCTACTCTGTCTAGAGTTTGTCCTTGTGATTTATTAATAAATATCGCAAATGCAGGCATCATGTGAAAGTGTCTTTGAATTAATTTAAATGGCAGGCCAGTGTCAGACAGTGTTGAATCAATTCTTGGAATCAGAACAACCTCTCATTCCAGAGATCCTGTTAATACTTCAGCTTTGATTATGTTAGGTTGCAATCTTTTGTGCCAATAGTTGGTCTTCCGATGCATTCTGGTGTCACATGTGACTGGAGCCAGCAACAGCTTTATATGTATCATGCATGTGAGAGTCAATATATATTTTTAAATTGCCAGTATGCATCATATGTACCAGCCAAACTGTCAGATGGATGTGTAGCCAGTCACTTAGCCCTTTACATATTGTATATAGAATAGAGACCCAGTGCACAAATTTGTGCACAGGCCCCTTTGGGTGGCCTGCAGGGATTGGGCCAAAATCTGCAATCCAATGCCACTTGCAGCTCCTACCTCCTGCTCCCGCTCATTCTGGCCCCACTGTATCTGCTGCAGGCTGACACCCAATCAGTACCAACTGGGAGAGACTCATGCTTTCATAGCAGCGTTCACCAGCCATGAGCACTGCATCTGGCACTCTCCCAAGGAGACTGGCATGTGGGATTGGGCTGAAGCTGGCTCTCTAACATCCCCCGAGGGGTCTCAGATTGCGAGAGGGCTCAGGCCAGGCTGGCTGGGGAGGCACCGTGGGGGAGCTCCAGGGCATGTCTCACTCAGTCCCGATGGGCTGGACCCCAGCAGCAAGCTAACCTACCAGTAGGAGCATCTTCCCCCTGGTGGTCAGTGCACATGATAGGGAGTGTACTCATATCATTTGCATATTATGCTTTGATTGGTTGATGGGATGACCAGGTGACTGGACAATTTTCATATTAGGCTTTTATTATATAGGATGGTGAACTGTTAGTACTTCCACTAGAACTGTGTGAGATTCTTTGTGGCCAAGTTCTTACCAAATGTTGGGCACTGTATTAATATTACAGCTCGTGCCTGGTGGGTGTGGCTCAGTGTTTGAGCCTGGATCTATGAACTTGAAGGTCAAGTTTGGATTCTGGGTCAGGGTACATGCCCTGGTTTTAGGCTTGACCCCCAGTGGGGAGCATGCAGGAGACAGCCTGATTGATGATTCTCAATCATCATTGGTATTTATTTTCTTTTTCTTTTTCTTTTTCTTTTTCTTTTTTCAAAGCATCATTGATGTTTCTATCTCTCCGTCTTCCTTCCTCCTTGAAATAAATTTTTAAAAATTAAATATTACATCTCCCTCTCCCCCATTTCCTTCCTCTTTTCCCACTCTCTCTTTCCTCTGCATGCTTTTCTCAGTCTCTCTACCTTCCTTGTTCTCACCATCCTCCTTTGCTTCCATCTTCTCATCCCAATCCCTGTCACTTTCTCTTTCCCATTCTTCTTCACTAAACCCCTTTAAAAATATATATATATTTTTGTTTTTACTGATTTCAGAGAGGAAAGGAGAGTGAGAGAGAGATAAAAACATCAATGATGAGAGACAATCAGTGAGCCACGGCCTCCTGCATGCCCCACTCTGAGGATCAAGCCTGCAACCTGGGCATGTGCCCTGACCTGAAACTGAACCATGATCTCCTGGTTCATGGGTCGATGCCCAACCACTGAGCCATGCCGGTCAGGCGCTAACCCCCTTTTTACTTCTTTTATTTATGAGGCTGCTAGTCTCCTTGAATAAAACTAATAGCCCTGGCTGTGTGGCTCAGTTGATTGGAGCATCATCTTGTACACGAAAAGGTGGCAAGTGTGATTTTGGGTAAGTGCACACACCCAGGTTTAAAGTTCAACCCTTAATCAGGGCATGTTCAGGAGATATCTGATCTCTCTCTCTCTCTCTCTCTCTCTCTCTCTTTCTTTCTCTTTCCCTCTCTCTTTCCTTCCTCCTTTCCTCTCTCTAAAATCAATTTTTTTAAAAAGGACAAATAACCAAGGGGTGTACTCATGAAGGATTAAGTGTGGTTGGCCTTGAGCAGGAAGGCATAGCGCTGGTGCAAAGAAGAGAAAACATTCAGCTGAACTCCACACCACATCCACTGAAAGTGAGGTAATTGACTCCGGTTAAGGTGAGTGACAAAGACATCCATTTCTTGTGTTAGATGGGGTAATAATGAATAAAGAAATAAGGCTTTCCCTCAAAGACAGGCAAGATGTCATGCATTTGCTAATGGTAAATGGCAAAAAGGGAACAAAGTAACACTATAGAATTAGCTTTCCAGTTTTGCATATTTTATCTTTATAACTTTCTTCTAAACGAGTAGCTTTTACCCCTGTAATAACAGTAACTAATGTGGAAAGCCCACCACAAACACAGTCAAACGTTGATAATGCAGTTTTGAAACTCAGATCAACCCACAATATTTGAGTTACACTAAACATTTTGTATATTTCCCTCCTAAAAGAATAAAAGAGAACATTCAGAAATCACTTGCATTTCATCAGGGCCTATCCCCCTTCTCCCATTAAGCCAAGATTTCCAGTGAATCTTTTCCTAGAATCTTTGACTATTAAAAATAACCTCTTGTATTTTGTAAAAGCCTGGAATCATGGAGAGATTCATGTAAGGTCTGAGAGATAGAAATATATATGCAGAGTCAGAGGGGAGGGGCGAGAGAGAGAGAGAGAGAGAGAGAGAGAGAGAGAGAGAGAGAAAGAGAGAGAGAGAGAGATCTGTTGGCCAGGACTGACCCACTTTTTTCACAGCGCTGGTAGGATTGTGAAGGAAATAGCTATGTTGTTCGGATCACCTCCTGGTCACACCATTGGTGAGGGAGGGACACCCCACCTTAAATAGTATGAGATGACCCGGTGCACAGCACCCACCAGTGCACAGACTTGATGGACAGCAGCATCTAATCACATGTATTCACAGCCCAGGAGAGGAGGCATCGCACCTCACCCAGTCCCACCCGGGGTGCAGTCAGGAGCACAGCGAGTAAGCTGGGGTGGAGGAGGCAGGCTTGGAGCAACAAGGGAGAAAGTCTGCCCGGTTTTCTTAGCTAGATAAGGAATCATGAAAATTTATGAGGTCGATGCAGGAAGTACATAGATGGACCCCAGGAAAGATGCCTAGTGCTTTCTGGATAGCATTAAGAAACTTCAATGCCTAGAAAGGAAAAACACAATGTCCATCTCTCCTGCTGACTGAATAATGTTCCAGATCCTGGGACCCAGTGTAAATACACAAGAAACTTCCTGTTAGTCTCCTTTTCACTCTTACTTTATTGAAGTATAATTTACACATCATAGAATCCACATGGTTGATGTCTACGGAGCATTGCAGAAAGAAATGGAAAAAGACCTAAATCAGTAGCAAGACATCCCATGTGTGTGGTGAGGAGACAACACTGTTAAGATGCCAGTACTCCCCAAACTGATCTTACTTCTGCCCTTTCCTCTCTTTTCCTTCTCCTACTTCCATTACGTGTATGTTGTTCTATTGATGGTGTTGCAGGTCTTTGAGGTTCTGTTCATTTTTATTCCTTCTTCTCTTCAGATTGGATACTTTTATTCACTTATCAAGTTTGCCAAAAATTTTTTTTTCTAGATCAGATCTGCTTTTGAGTCCCTCTAGTGAGTTTTTAATTTTCATCTTCATACTTTAAAATATATATATTTTATTGATTTATTTACAGAGAGGAAGAGAGAGGGATAGAGAGTTAGAAACATTGATGAGAGAGAATCATCCATCATCTGCCTCTTGCACACTCCCCACTGGGGATGTGCCCACAACCAAGGTGCATGCCCTTGACCGGAATCAAACCTGGGACCTTCCATTCCACAGGCTGATGCTCTATCCACTGAGCCAAATGGGTTTTGGCATCATCATACTTTTAAACTCCAAAATTTCCATTTGGTCCTTTGATCATTTTTTTTTAATCTTCACCCAGGGATATGCTTATTTATTTTAGAGAGAAAGGAAGAGCTAGAGAAACATCAATGTGAGAACATCAATCATGATCGAACGTGCAACCTGGGTATGTGCCCTGATCAGAAATCAAACCTGCCACCTCTCGGTGAACGGGGACAATGGTCCAACCACCTGAGCCACACTGGCCAGGGAACTTTTAATTATTAACATATGTTTTCTGGTTTGAATCTGGTAACAAAACTAGGGATCCAAGTTATTGGTATTTTCATTTTATAGATGACAAGACAGGGCCAGAGCAATTAAATTCTTTCCCCAAAAAAGATTTGTAGCCAGAAAATGCATAAAGCAGACCTGGATTCTGAGGTTCCTCACCAGGCTGCCAGAAGGAGGTCCCCCATGGGCGGGGATACCATGTGGCCCCTGTCAAATCTGCTTAAAATGTGAAATGACTTTTCGGAATGCCTTCCCAGTTTTTAAAATTTTCATTAGCTTATTTTATTGTGGATACATCTTATAAGAGTTTAGTGGAGCCGAATTAACAACATATGCTGGGGAACAAGATCTCAAATGTTTCCACCTGCCAGTTTCTGAGAACAGCTTTGTAGTAATGCAATTCACATGTCACACAACTTATTGATTTAAGGTATACAATTCAATGGTCTTTGGTCTATTCATAGCTGTGCACTTATCGTCACAATTACTTTTAGAACAGATTCATTCGCTGCAAGAGAAACCCAGGTCCCATCATTAGTTCTTCACTTCCCACCTCCCAGGCTTTGGTAAGCACTGATGGATTTTGTCTTTATAGACTTGCCTATTTTGAACATTTAGAAAAAAATATATTTTATTGATTTTGTATAGAGAGGAAGGCAGAGAGAGAGGGATAGTTAGAAACATTGATAAGAGGGAAACATCAATCAACTGCCTCCTGCATAGCCCACACTGGGGATGTGCCTGCAACCAAGGTACATGCCCTTGACCGGAATTGAACCTGGGACCCTTGAGTCTGCAGGCCGATACTCTATCTACTTTGCCAAACGGGTTATGGCTATTTTGGACATTTTATATAAATGGAGTTGTTGCTCATGTTGTATTGGCACCTGTTTTCTTTCACTTAGCATAATGTCTTCAAGGTTTATTTATGTGGTATGTATGATTGTGTCATTTAGAAATATATTTCATTGATTTTTCTTGAGAGAGAGAGAGGAAGAGAAAGGGAGAGAAAGTGAGAAACATTGATATGAGAGAGAAACACCCATTGGCTGTCTCCTGCATGCTCCCTACTGAGGATTGAACCTGCAACTTGGGCATATGCGCTGATTGGGAATTGTTCCAGCAACCTTTAGGTGCATGGATGATGCCCACACTGGTCAGGGCATTTCATTCTTTTTAATTTTAGAAATAATTTATTTTTATTGATTTAAGAGAAAATATGACAGGGAGAGAGAAATAGAAACATCAATGATGAGAGAGACTCATTGATCGACTGCCTCCTACATACCCCCTATTGAGGATCGAAACTGCAACCTGGGCATGTGCCCTGACCTGGAATTGAACTGTGACCTCCTGGTTCATAGGTTGATGTTCAACCACTGAGCCCCACAAGCTGGGCTAGGTCTTCTTTAATGTCTTTCAACGATGTGCTGGAGTTTGCGGAGTATATTTTTAAAATTCTTTTGGTAAATCCATACCTAAGTATTTCACTCTTTGTTCACTATGGTAAACAAATGGCCCATGGATTCGCACCAGAGTGAGGTGGCATTCACAGAGCACCTGCTGTCTGTAAAGCAGCCACACCAGCTCAAAGCCCTGAGAGAAAGGATTGTGACCTACATTTTGCAAGTGAGGAACTGAGGCTCTGAGGAAGAGAAGCATTTCATAACAAGTAGATGAGGGCTCTAGGCCTTTCTGGTCTAGAAAATGAGCTGTGTTTCCAGTGTTACTTAAATTTTGAGCCAGGGTAGGGAGGCCTTTTTGAGGAGATAAATATGGTTAAGTGTGAATTTGTCAGGGAAACTCCTACTCTGAAAATGTCCCCGAGGTTGGTGGTTTTATTTATTTAGTTATTAAGAAATATTTCTAGGTTAATCCTCACCTAGGATATTTTTCGATTGATTTTTAGGGAGAGTGGAAGGGAAGGGGAGAGACAGAGAGAGAAACATTGATGATAGAGAGTCACATGGGTTGGTTGCCTCCCACACATGTCCAACCAGGGCTGGGTATCAAGCCTGGAATGGAGATATGTGCTCTTGTCCAGATTGAACCTGAAACCCTTCAGTCCTCGGGCCCACACTCTACCCACTGAGCAAAACCAGGTAGGGCAGCTGGGTGGTTTTAATTCACCCTGTGACCTTGAGGAGTTCCCTAAGCCTCAGTTTCCTCCCAAATGGAGAATTGCATGTCTGTCTTCTCACACTTCTCTGAGACTCTGACAGGCGAACTTGTTGGGCTCTCAATCTAGAGTCTACAATCAGGAAATCAAATGGATATTTTTCTTTATTTTATTTTGTTTTATTTATTCATTTTAGTATTTTAAAATACATTTTATTGATTTCAGAGAGGAAGAGAGAGGAAGAGTGAGAGAAACATCAATGATGAGAGAGAATCACTGATTGGTTGCCTCCTGCAAGCCCCCTAGTGAGGATCAAGCCTGCAATCCGGGCATATGTCCTGACCGGGATTTGAACTGTGATCTCCTGGTTCACAGGTCAGTCTTCAACCACTGAGCCATGCCAGCGGGGCCATTTTACTATTTTTTTTAATTAAAAATGTTTTAATGTTAACATTATTGCAGGAGACCCCCTTCCCTCTTTGCCCACCTCCACCTCCTGCTTCCTTGGCCTTTACCAAGATATAGTCCATATCCATGGGTTGAATACCCTCTCAGAGCAGAGGTCTTTTTCATTTTTCCCTCTCCCTTTTGCCTTGTCTTGAAACACTAAAACAAAGGAATTTTACAAACATCTATGCCTCATTTTTAATGCATTTTAAGCTTCTGAGACTCAGGGACTTTAAGCCCTGGGTCAACGACCTATGATTTCAGCTGAGAGATAATCTTGAACTTCATTATCTCCGGCTTAGAAGCACACATGCACTGCCTTGAGGAGGTTGATTCTTATCTGTTTGCAGGGGGTGGTGTGAGGGAAGCACGCTATATAAAAGGCAGCACAGGCTGACATTCATCAGTCACAGGAAGGCCAAGAGCTATGGCTCTGCGTACTGGGATCTTTCTCATCTTTGCTGGTACCTGTGCAATTCTACAAGTGGGCAATCCTGTAAATGGAGGTAAGGGAGGGGAGAGAGGGTTAGACTGAGGTGGAAGAAAGTGCACCAGAAATGGGTTGAATGATAAAATTAATAATAATGTATACTTATAAAAGGGTAATACAGTAATTAGACCAGGAGTCCTTCCAGAGACCTTCTGTGATTGTTTTTAAATAAATAAATCTTTATTGTTCACATTATTACAGGTGTCCCCATAGCTCCCCTCCCTCTGAATTCCCACCCTTCCCCACACCCTTACCCCCTGCTACTGTCTTCATCCATAGGTGTAAGATTTTTGTCCAATCTCTTCCCGTACCCCTCACACCCTTTCCCCCTGAGAATTGTCAGTCCACTCCCTTTCTATGTCCCTCATTCTATTATATTCATCAATCCATTCTGTTCATTAGATTTTTTTATTCACTTGATTTTTAGATACAGTTGTTGGTAGTTATGTATTTGATGTCATTTTGTTGTTCATAACTTATCTTTACCTTTTCTTCTTCTTCCTCTTCTTAAAGAATACCCTTCAGCATTTCATGTAATCCTGGTTAGGTGGTGATGAAATCCTTTAGCTTTTTCTTGTCTGCGAAGCTCTTTATCTGACCTTCAATTCTGAATGATAGCTTTGCTGGTTAGAGTAATCTTGGTAGTAGGTACTTGCTGTTTATCAATTTGAATATTTCTTGCCACTCCCTCCTGGCCTGCATAGTTTCTGTTGAGAAATAATTTGAAATTTGTAGGGGTTCTCCCTTGCAGGTAACTAACTGTTTTTCTCTTGCTGCTTTCAAGATTCTTTGTCATTTACCCTTGGCATTTTAATTATGATGTGTCTTAGTGTGGTCCTGTTTGGTTTTCTTTTGTTTGAGGTTCTGTGCACTTCCTGGACTTTTAAGTTTATTTCTTTAACCAGGTAGGAAAAGTTTTCTGTCATTATTTCTTCTAATAGGTTTTCAATATTTTGTTCTCTCTTTTCTGGAACCCCCATAATTCTGATGTTTGTATGCTTAAAGTTGTCCCAGAGGCTCCTCACACTTCCTTCATATTTTTGGATTCTTTTTTCTTTTTGTTATTCTGGTTGGGTGTTTTTTTTGTTTCCTCATATGTCAGACTTTTGGTTCGATTCTTGTGGTATGTTGATCTACAGTTGAGTTTCTGTATATTCTTTATTTCAGACAGTGAAGCTTAATTTATGATTGGTCCTTTTCTATTTTTTTGGCATTCTCATTAAGGTCCTTGAAAGTCTCACTAAGCTTCTTAGAGGTCTCATCAAGTTTCTCGGTATTTTTTAGAAGATTCTTGAGTAACCTAATAAATGTGGTTTTGAACTCTATGTCCAGTAGTTTGCTATCCTCCATTTCTTTCATTCGTGACATGTTTCTTTGTCTCCACATTTTGGCTGCTTCCCTGTGTTAATGGAGTGGCTTTGTGTGGTAGGTGACCAACAGCGTCCAGTAGTTCAGCCTCCCCAATCACCTGAGGTAGACACTCTGGGTACAACCCTTGATGGGCTGAGTGCAAAGTCTTGGTGTACTTAAGCCTTAATTGCTTTTGGTACACTGGGAGGAATTGACCTGCAGGCTAATTGGTGTGAGGATGTGCTGCGTCTATAATGGGAGTACTGCTGCATTGGAGACACACTTATGGGGCAGGACTTATATCAGTGGGCCTTTGGTGCTCATTGAGACTGCATCTTGAATGTGTCACTTAAGGATATGAGGAGTTGAAATCTGGTGTCTCACGCTGACCACTTTGTACACTAGCTTCTGGGTCTCCAATGAGGTGCAGGTCAGCTATTGTCTGAGACCACCCAGCAGGAGCTATAGTGATAACTACAGTTTTCTCTTTGCTTGGGGTTTGGAGGTTTTGGAGCTGTCTGACCAGGGCTCTAGTTTGCTAGGTTAAGGTGTGATAGGGAACGCCCTTCATATGCAAAAGCCGCTCCTTGGTGCTTGGGAGGGTTTGTAGATTGTGTGGGGCAGGTTCTCAGGATATCACTGGCCTAGGGCATGGCAAACATGAGGGCTGCCAGTCAGCCATCTCTGCGTCTCCCACCCTGTCCCTGTGTCCCATGCCCCAGGACAGTAAACAATAATTCCTGCGCGCAGCTCTGCAAACAAGGCCCCCTCACTTTCCAACACAATGGCAGACAGTCCAGCTTCTCCACATAGGAGTTTGGGTCCCCTGTGTCTATCCAGAAACTGGATTTCAGAGTAATTGGGTGTTTGTCTCCCTTCAGGTGGAAAAAAGCAATGCCCACCACCAGCCTGGTTTGTGCACCTTCGTACCTCAGCTTTTCAGTGCTTGTGCACGTCTCAAGGCTCTATTCTCTTTCCCTCTAGTTGAAGAACTTCCATTCAGCCAGTTTTCCTGTGGTAGTGGGTGACAGATATTTTGTTTTTTAGTTTTAGTTTTGAAATTGTTTTGCGAGGCAGCAGTTTGGTGTTTACCTATGCCATCATCTTGGTTCTCTCCAGAGACCTTCTGGATATCCGCCCAGACAAAGCTGGGGGCTTCGCTGGCCTGCAAACAACCCTTAAATGGCCCTTGACCTGTCCGGCCATGCCCACTTGTGGGAGCATGGCAGGCCTGATGAGGGTGTGGTCAGCCTGGAACCTGCCCCAGGCCCCTCACCCAGACTGGCCCTGTCCCCCAGGGGACCCCAACCCTGATCTGGTTCACCCTTCATGGCAGACCAGAAGGCTCCCACCCGTGCAACCCGCCTCTATCTATAGTACTAAAAGGGTAATATGCTAATTAGATTGGGAGACCTTCCAGGAGACTTTCCTGGATGTCTTTCTGGACAAAGCCACAGTGGTAGGGCTGAGGCAGAAGTGGTTAGGGGTGATCATTCCAAGAGGGGAGAGCAGTTGGGGGTGATCAAGCCAGCAAGGGGGACAGTTTGGGGCAAGCAGGACAGCAGGCAGAGTGGTTAGGGGTAATTAGGCAGGCAGGCAGTTGAGCGGTTAGGATCCAGTGGTCCTCGATTACAGGAGGGATTGGGCTTAAACATCCCCCAAGGGGTCGTAGATTGGAGAGGTTTCAGGCCAGGCTGAGGAACACTCCTGTGCATTAAATTTTGTGTACTGGGCTAATGGTATTAAGAATAATCCTATACAATGAAAACCCACAGACCATAATGGCCGAAGAACCAGAATGACTGCTCAATCGGTCACTAGGAGTTGACTGAGCACATTTCAGTCCCTTTCTCCCACCAGTAGGCTCTGATCACCAATGGCAAAGGGGGACCGACCCGGGATGCATGGTTGTGGATGTGGGTTGCATTAGGCCAAGACCCCACCCTGCCAGTTACCCTACACAGAGAGGGGGTTGGGCAGCTGGGGTGGGGCTGGCAAGTGGGTGGGAACAGCCAATCTCTCGGTCCCTCCCCTGGCCCTCAGGCTTCCATTGCTGGATGGTGAATAGGGAACTGAGGTGAGTGGTGGGGCGGGTGGGGGGCGGGGAGGAGCAGCTGCTGGCAGCCGGGGAAGATGTCCCTGATCACAGGCTAGGCTTGGGACTGTACCTATGCACGATTTGGTGCATCTTGCCTCCAGTAAATAATAATAATGTTCTTGAGTGTGCCTCAAGGGCCAAACACTGTTTTTAAAATCCTCATCGAGGATGTGTTTTTATTGATGTTAGAGAGAGAGGAAGACACAGAGAGAGAGAGAGAGGAAGAGAGAGAGGAGAGAGAGAGAGAGAGAGAGAGAGAGAGAGAGAGAGAGAGAGAGAGAGAAACATTCTTGTGAGAGAGAAACATTGATTAGTTGCCTTCTGTATGGGCCCCAACTGATGATTGAACCCACTATCTACATATGTGCCCTAACTGGGAATCGAGCCCTTGACCCTCTGGTGTATGGGACAATGCTCCAACTAACTGTGTCACATTGCCCAGGGTGGCCAAGCTCTATTAAGAACTTGCTGTTTTTAAACAAGTCTCTGAAATTTAAGCCTAGTCAGTCTGACTCAAAAGCTCATAGTGCTAACAACTATCAATCCCCACAATAGCTGACTCATTCCTAAATTTGCTTTCCAGTATTCCAGACATGGGCCCCTACACACAGGTTGCATATATTGTTCACAGTGAGTTTTTGATGTGAATAGGGCTCCGTGTTCGGGGTAACAGGGAAGCCATATTGTCAGGGCAAATGCATGATTAATGTGGTATGAGTTGGGTCCCATTTGGCCATTTAACCCTTAGCTGTCAGTAAGATTGCAATGAGAAAGTGCAAGATTCTTACTAATCTGCTATGTCTGGTAGCTTTCCCATGTACCTGTTTCTATTAAAATGGCCTTAAAAGTGTGAAGAGAATGCAGTGTTGTTAACTATAGTCACAATGCTGTAGAGTAGATCCACGGAGCTCACACTTGGTGTTCTTACCACATACAAAATTATAATATTTTAAGGTGAAAAAAGTTATAGCTGCAGAGCATTTCTGCCATCAAATGGACTCAAACCATCCCCATCCATTTCTCTTCTCCTCCTTCCATCTTCTCTACCCTTTATTTTTTCCAGCTCAGTTGTAGCCTGGGATGCTCACTCCTCCAATTATCTCAGACTAGTGGCCTGGTACACAAATTCATGCACATTGAAAAGAAATTAACTAGAAGAAATATTTTGATATTGCTATTTGCCCTTTCTCTATAATAGAAGTGTTAACAAAATTCACAATCGACAACAACTTTTATTTAGTCAGTGAAGCCTGCAAGAGCTTTATATGTATCACACATGCATGAGTCAACTTAGTCTTTTATGTATATAGAATAAATTTGATTAATTAGACCTGCTTTCTGATTTATCTAAACTTTTTTTCAGCCCAGTGAAGCACCACAACTTTTCTTTTAGGTAATTGTCAGAAACACAGCAGTAAATATCAACATGAAGCAAATTATTATTGTAGATCATGCAGGGAGAACAAAGGATAACATATTTAACTGCAGTAGTGTTTGACTATATTCTGCATAGTGAGAAAAACTGAAGTCATTTTCAAGGTACACCATTTCTTATTTATTTTCAGTCGGTCAAGTTTCTAAGCTGTCTAAATTTCCGTTTCTCTGCTAACGAAAGAAAATAGAATTCCACCAAGTCTACTATCTACCTACTCCAGGACTTCTGTGAGGATCCAATGAGATGAGGCACAGGAAAAGGCTTCACAGACATTTGGTTACAGTATAGTGTTTCCACCTGGCTATAAAGCAAGTCATGTTTCTGGGCTGAAGAAACTGCAAGGAGGCTAATCATCACTAGGGCAAGAAAGTCAGGCCTTGATATATGATGTCATTACCTGGTGCCCACAGCGACTGTTTCTGGGCTGGTCTGGGTTTTGGGCTGCGTTTTGTGCCATGGGGTCTTGGCAGCATTAGTTGAGATTTATTGGGCTCTCCCTTCGGGGTGGTGCCAGGGCCTGTGTTCCACTTGGGGGATCTTCTGAGTGTTGCTTTGTGGGTACCAGGTCCATGGTTCCATTACTCTGTCACACAACTCCAGAGAGCATCTGCCACCTTGTGGTTGGTGCATGTCATAGCGACCTGTGGAAGTATGGATGGAGACTTAGCATATTAGCTGTATATATCCTATATTTTAAAAGGGTAATATTGCAAATTTTGACCCTATTGGTGGAATTACCAGAACGACCACTCAACCAATCACTATAAGGTGCACTAACCACCTCTTGGTCCCTTTCCCTGGCTGACAGGCTCCATTTGCCTGATGGCAAAAGGGAAACCTGAGTGGGTGGCTGTGAGGTGCGGGGCCAGCTGTGGGCAGCCAGGGAAGATGGCCCAGATTACAGACCAAACCTAGGGACCATACACACACTACAGGCATGGAACACAAAATTCGTGCATGGGCTGGGCGGTCCCTCATCCCCGCCTGCACCCTCTCACAATCTGGGACCACTCAGGGGATGTCTAACTGCTGAGGATCATCCCTAAACCAACAGTTGGACATCCCTCTCACAATCTGGAACCACTGGCTCCTTCTGCTCCTCTACTGGCCTGCCTAATTGCCCCTAACCACTCACCTGCCTGCCTGATCACCCCTAACTATTCTGCCTGCCTACCTGATTGCTCCTAACCACTTTGCCTATCTGCCTGATACCCATAATGGCTCTTTTGCCTTCCTGATCGCCCCTTACTGCTTCTCAGTCGGCCTGATTGCCCCCAATTGCCTCTGCCTGCCCACCTGATTTCCTTTGCCCACTTGTCTACCTGCGTGATCACCCCTAACTGCTTGCCTGTCTTCCTGATCGCCCCTAACCACTCTACCTTCCTGATCATTCCTAATCACTCATCTGCCTTCCTGATCACCCCAAACCACTTACCTGCCTGCCTGATTGCCCCTAACCCACGTGCCTGCATGCCTGATTGCCCCTAACCACCTTTGCTTTGCCCCCTGCTGCAGTGGCTTCATCCAGAAGGATGTCAGGAATGACATCTGGAAGGTTGTTCAGCTGTCCTGTCTAATTAGCATGTTACACTTTTATAAGAAATGTTGGAAAATAATGAAAAGAAAAGTAATAATCAAATCAAACAAACTAATGTTAGGTGGCAAGTGCTATCAGCATTCTTCAAAGGTATTTTACATGCATGGGCTAAGACTGCCCTCTCCGTAATGGGAGGGGGATGTGCACCTCTCCCCTCTCTCTCCCCCTAGGTGTTTAGCCATTAAGGGCAAGCCACCGTTAGATAGTGGGGCTGGAGTCTCAGGATCAGGCCTCATTCCAAGGGGTGGTGTTCTACTCAGGGAGCCTGTGCAAGAAGCACAGGCAGGATTGAGTGGGGGCAGAGGTTATTCAAACAGAAAGAAGTAGGCACACGAGTTGCAGAGAGGTGAGCTTTGCCACCAGTAAGTTCAGTGATGCAGTTGAGAGAATTCATTCAAGCCAAAGATGCCTTGGCCACGAAGCCCTCTCTGGTTTCCATAGTTTTCCTCCCCAACCTATTCAAGTGCCAAAGTGGTGCACACAGAAACTCATTTTGTTACCCCATGAATGTGGATTGTAATTGGGCTTCTGAATGATGTGAGACAGACTATTAACGATAATAAGGAGACATAAACTGTGTTCATAAATGTGACATGGACTTAGATTTTTGGTGTTGAATCAGGTGAAGCCACAGCTCCAGACACAACAAGTCAGCAGGGTATAAAGAATTATGATCCTAGCCCTGGCCGGTTGCCTCCATTGGTTGGAGGGTCAGCAAAAGGTTGTGGGTTCGATTTGGTCTCAGGGCACATACTTATAGGTTGCCGGTTTGATCCCCTATCTGGACGGGTATGGGAGGTAACTGACGGATGTTTCTCTCTGTGTCTGCCTTCATCTCTTCTTGTCTGTCTAAAAATCAAGAAAAACATATTGTTGGGTAAGGATTAAAAGAAATTATAATCCAAAATCAGGGTGCTCTGTGGTCTGGCAAACTTATCTGTCTCCTGGAACTCCAAAGCCCACAAGAAATAAATGTCTCTGGGTAAATAATGTCAAGGGACGTTACAACTGTCACAGGACAGACACCAGGCAATATGGATCTGGACACCCCTAGTGCTTAGCAGGGGGCTCCGGCCACCCAGGCCCTTTATCGGGGTGGGCTGGCTTGAACAGAAACGTAACCAGAATCACCGCAGAGCAAATGGTGCCTAGGAGTTGTGAGGAGAATAATGCCTGCTTCCTTTTTCCAGTGGAACCCTGTGCTTTCCTGTTTACCTATGATGGCAGTAAATATTTTGATTGCACGCTCGCTAACGCTGGAAACTATTGGTGTTCTCTAAACCCAGAATATTTAGGGAGATGGAAATATTGCACAAACAATGGTAAGTATGTGAGGAGCATGTGGGGGATCTCCATAATTGACTCCTATTTGGAATCCTCTCCTCACCCAGCCCCTGGTGTTCCATTCAAGTCCCCTTTCTCTTGCTAAGACGAACACAATCTCACCACAGCTAATTTACACTCCCTTTGCTTCTACTTTTCAGACCGAGCCCCCTGTGTCTTCCCCTTTATCTATAATGGCAGATTGTATAGGGAATGCACAACCGATGGGAGTTTATGGACGATATGGTGCTCACTCTCTGACAACTATGACAAGGATGGAGCTTGGAAGCACTGCTAGAACTTCTAGCTCAGAGTAAGAGAGCCTGGGGAGGAGGAGAAAACACAGGGATGAGTAGGGAAGGACAGAGCTGGATAGAGAAATGGAGTCAGGTGATATGGAGAAGACGGAGGAGACGTGGAGGGGTCTGGTGAGGAGGAAGGGGACAGGAGGAGGGGTGAGGAGCAGTGCTTTAGACAGGAAAAAAAGGGGGAGGAAAATAAAAAGAGTAAAAGACAAAGAGAGAATGCAAAAAATGGAGAGAGGAGAATTAGAAAAGGAAGAAGAAACAGAGATTGCAGATAATACATGGAAGGTAGGATTGGGGAGGATTAGGGGTAAGAGAAAGTAGAAGGAGAGAAGGCGGGAAGGGAAGAGAGAGTACAATGCACAGTCTTTTTTTTTTTTTAATATGTTTTTGTTTATTTTAGAGAGGAAGGGAGAGGGAGAGAGAGATAGAAACATCAATGATGAGAGAGGATCATTGGTTGGCTGCCTCCTGCACGATTCACAATGAAGATTGAGCTCTCAACCTGGGCACGTGTCCTTGACCTGAATTGAACCTGGGACCCTTCAGTCCACAGGGTGATGCTCTATCCACTGAGCCAAACTAGGTAGGGCCAATGCACAGTCTTTGGCGGGAGTGTGAGAGAGCCAGAGTAGGGAGTAGTGCTGGCAGAGAGAAGGAAGAAATGGAGAGAAGAAACACTCCAGGGGGCTGATTGGAAGAAATAAATAGAACTCATTCACATTGACATCAAGACCCTGTTTCATGTCTTTTGAGGGACCCTACGGACAGCCATGGATCCAGTCAAGTCTTTGAAACAGAAGGGCAGAAAGCCAAGACATCTCAAGCATGGAAGGCATTCTCTGAGTGACAGAGGTGACATCCTTTCTCTGCAACTCAAGACCCCTTGCCCAGCAATAAAATGATATCTCTGCAGGCACGACTTTGTTATCCTTTCCCGAAAGAAACCATTTTTTCAGGTGGGAGGTGGTCTGCATGACCAGCTGGATCTCACAGGATCTTCACATCCGGCCCTCTCCTCCTCCAGACCCTGAAGTATCAGCACACATCATAGCTGTCTTTTCTGTAGCCTTGATTGAATGGCAAAGGTGTGGAGAGGCCAGAGAGGGCTGATGCCTGCCATAGACTGTTTGTCTTTCCTGACTTCACTAAAATGTTATTTCTTTCTGGAGATATTTTCTGACTCCTTAAACAGAAGGATCTCTGGTCATGTTCTCTCAGCCTTTCACTCTCTATTTGCAATTCAACTGCCCATTTCTCCGGGGGTAGGGGGGACAGTGGAATCTAATCATTGGGAAGACAAGATGGGCTGTGTTGTTTGTCCTAGCATGCTTCTGAAGTGTTTTTTTGTTTGTTCGTTTTTTTTGTTTTTTTGTTTTTGTTTTTTTTTTTGGCTGTATTTCCATAGAGGCCTGCTGAGGGCAGGACACAGGGATGTGTTGTTTGTTTTTTTAACTTTATTTTCACATAACTATGCTTACAGAAATACACTCATATTGGTTAATAGAATGCAATTTATGTTTAATTTATTTTACATGATATGGACCAGAAACTTGGTACATGCTTTAAATGGTTTTTAAAAAGAAAAGAAAAAAATTTGCAATATCTTATTTTTCATCCATTACAAGTGTATATAAAAGATCCTCCAAAGCTATGGGAAATGTTTTTAAACCTTGAAGCGTCTACCCGGGCATTGCGGGGGGATTGTGGTTCTGACTCCTTACAACTCCAGGGGTTAGGGTGCCCCCCCAAACCACAGAGGAGAGGTGCAGGTCAGCCTCCTGGCCTCTGCCCCGGGGCATCATGGGAGATATAGTTCTTTAATCCCTTTCCTCCCTTGCCTCTCCCCCACCAGGTGTATTAGATGTAGCTCTTACTCTAAGACTAACTATTGGGGTGTGATGGGGGGCAGGAGGGAGGGAGGGAGGGGACTTTCGCTCTTCTGCTGTCTGAAATGGGATCCGTCCTAAGCCAAGGACCAGGACAGTGTTTCTCTGAGTGGGGCCTGAACTGAGTCGTTGGGCTCCATGGACCCCTCGGCCCCTGGTTTGGGAGGTTTTTGCCTTTAAGCTAAGGTGACCAGATCATCCAGGTGTTGGCGGCACAGTCTTGATTTCTAACAATTTTTCCCGCGTCCCGTGGCGTTTTTAAAAAAGTCCCGAGTTTTTTTGGAAAGAATCTTTCCAAGTCCAGTGGCTTTTTAAAAAATTGAGACTTAAAAAAAACAACAACAACAAAAAAAAAAAACACGCCGCAGGGAGAGAAAATTCTTAGAAATCAGGACTGTCTTTTTTTTTTTTTGTAAGCATAGTTATGTGGAAATAAAGTTTAAAAAAAAAAAACATCCCTGTGTCCTGCCCTCAGCAGGCCTCTATGGAAATGCAGCTCAAAAAAAAAAAAAAATAAATAAAAAAATAAAAAAATAAAAAAAAATAATAAATAAGAAACACATGGAAACCTCCTCGCCGTGAAACAAACATGCAAGCCATCCACAGAGCAAAAAGCCGCTGTGAGAAACGGGCAGTCAGCCAGCAGCTGAGGGGGAATTTGAGCGCAGTTTGGGAATGCTTTGCACAGGGACAGGCGTGCATGCTTTTTGACTTGGCAGTTTTCTTCAGAGGAATTCATCCTGGGAGATGGGTTCACATGGCTGACACAAGGTCTGAATTAAATGATCTGAATGCCAGTAGTGGCAAAAAAACTAGGAATATCCCGGAGGTTTATTAAGAGGGGACTGGGTTGCCGAAACCGGTTTGGCTCAGTGGTAGAGCGTCGGTCTGCGGACTTAAAGTTCCCAGGTTCGATTCCGGCCAAGGGCATGTACCTGGATTGCGGGCACATCCCCAGTAGGGGGTGTGCAAGAGGCAGCTGGTCTATGTTTCTCTCTCATCAACGTTTCTAGCTCTCTATCTCTCTCCCGTTCTCTCTGTGAAAAATCAATAAAATATATTAAAAAAAAAAAAAAGAGGGGACTGGGTAAGACAGTCAGATGCTTTATGGACATTGAGCACAACAAGAGAAGGGTATTATGCTAAGTGAAAGAAGTCAGATGAGAGAGAGAGAGAGAGAGAGAGAGAGAGAGAGAGAGAGAGAGAGAGAGAGAGAGAGAGAGAGAAACAAACGCCATATGATTTTCCTTATAGCTGGGATCAAAAGAACAAACACAAACAAAACAGGAATAGACCCATAAATACTGAGAACAGTCTGATGGCTGCCAGCGGGGAGAGGGGTTTGGGGGCTAAGTGAAAAAAAGCAAAGGCATTTTTTCAAGAAGTACAAACCGGCAGTTACAAAATGGTTACAGGATTTAAAGTCCAGCATCGGGAATATGTAGTCAGTCATATCGTAATAACTGTGTATGGTGTCAGATGCATACTAGACTTACCAGGATCACTTACTTCTGAAGTGAATATAATATTGAATGCCTAGTATCATTAAAAAATTAAAAAAACAACAACACTAAATGCAACACATGGGAAAAAAAAACAACAACAAACCACAAGGCACATTTATAAGTACTCATCTGGAGAGATTTTGATGAAAAAAAAAAAAAAAAAAGCAAGATGCAGAATAGTGTGCCACCACTGATTAAAAAATGACCTCTGGCCAAAACTGTTTGGCTCAGTGGATAGAGCTTCGGCCTGTGAACCGAAGGGTCCCAGGTTCGATTCCAGCCAAGGGCTTGTACCTTGGTTGTGGGCACATCCCCAGTGGGGGGTGTTCAGGAGGCAGCTGGTCAATGTTTCTCTCTCATCGATGTTTCTAACTCTCTATCCCTCTCTGTGAAAAATCAATAAAATATATTTTAAAAAATAAATAAATAGAAAGAAAGAAATGTGGCTGATCCGAATAGAGACATGCTGTAAAATACAGTATTTTGAGGACTAAGTAGGAAAAAGAAAAAGAATGTAAACACTTCCCTTATGATTATTGTATAGATCACACTCTGAAAGGCTAACGTTTTGGATGTGTTGGGTTAAAATACGATAATTTCACCTGTTTCTTTGTGCTTTTTCTAATGTGACTCCTAAAAAGTTAAAAACAACACATGTGACCCATGTTATGTCTTTCTTGGAGGGCACTGGTTTAGAAGCCTTCTGGGCACGTAAATGTTATCTTGTATTTTTAAATTTTCATTTTTTTCCTTTTCTTTACTTTCCTTATTTTTTTAGAATAAGGAATTAGGACAGATCACCCGCAGATACAGAACTCTGTGTGAGTCCCAGATGTTGCTCAAATCGATTCATGTTTGTTTTGAGCCACTGAGTCCAGGCTCCCTCGTCTTGCCTACGTGCCATTCTCGCTGCGTTTGCGCTCACGTCTCACGGTGGCCATTGACCCTGGTCACCGATAGCCAGGCCCCTCTGTTCTGGGCACCGGGAGGCTCGCCTGGCCCACACCCAGGAGACCTGCCCGGCCACAGAAACAAGAGCAGAAGCGACAAGGGTGCGTCCAGGTGGAAGCATTTGAGCGGATGTTCTCTGCTCTGTCGACCACCAACCTTCCCAAGGGCAGGGCCGGGTGGGGAGTGAGGACAATGTGGAGTAGGGCCCTCGGAGCCCATGACAAATGTCAGCCAACGAGTGAGGAATAAACCTTGTTTGTTTTGAGCCACTGAGTCTGGAGTTGCTTGTCACCACAGCCTCACTGGGGCCCCACCCCCCTCACTTGCTCTGCAGCCAGCCTGGCTGCGGATCTGGTCAAGGCCTCCCACCAGATGTATGTACCCCTTTCCCATTTCCCAGCGCTGTCAGGACAAGGTCCAGATGCTTCTGAGGCTCTGGAGGCCAGACCTGTCCTTCAGCATCCAGCACACTGCTTCCGGCTTATCTTCAATCCTCGCCCTGGTGACATTCCTGTGAGCACCACACTCTGCTGCCTCTGCCCAGCCTCTCTGAGTTCCTTCTCCTGCCTCTCTCTGCCTGGCTGACACCTGCTCAGCCCAGGAAGCCCTCTCCGGTGTGGATCAGGTGCCTCCTCTAGGGCTCCCCTGCCCCAGGGCTCCCCCATAACTGTCCTGATGCCGTCACATCATCTCTCTCTGACAACAAGTCTCTCTCTGCCCCTGGATTTCAGTCCCTGAGGGCAATGCCAGGGCTGTTTGTAGCTCTGACTGCTCACATCAGGGCCAGACGCAGAGGAGGGTGTCAGTAAACATCTGGTGACTGAATAATAGAGGAGCTCGGATGCGCAGCAGATGTCTCCGCTGCAGGGTTTTGCACCAGAGGCTGCGTCCTCTGCCTCTGCCTTCCCCATTTTCTAAGGAAAGGCCGACTTCCCCTGGAGCGGGGCCTGGGCCCTGGGCCCTGGCAGCATTCCTGCCCGAGCGGCAGGGAAGTGGCCGTGGTTTCTGTGGAAAGTCCCAGAGAAATCCTGTTTTCTCAGCCCCTCTAACCAGGTCACCCCAATATCTGTGCTGACTCCACGCCCTCGCCAACACTTTATATTTTCCCAAACATGGTTCATGAAAAACTGCAAACGTACAGGAACGTTGGAGTGATTTTACAGTGGGCACAGGTGTACCCATCCCCTGGATTCCACAATTACCAGTCGACTCTAATTGCTTCATCACCTACCCACACATCTTCCCATCCCTCGCTTTGTCCATCGTTTCAAAGTAAGTTCTGTCACCAGGGCATTTTCCCCTCCACATGACCCCACGTGTGAAGTTAACAAGAGTCCGGCCCTGGCAGGGAGGCTGCTGGAAGCATCATCACACGCACCAGAAGGCTGTGGGTTTGATTCCCGGTTGGGGCATGTCCTGGAGGCAACTGATTGATGTTTTTCTCTCACATTGATGGTTCTTTCTCTCTCCCTCCCACTTTCTCTCTCTCTCAAGTCAATAAGCATATCCTAGGACGAGAATTTAAAAAAAACACAAACCCACACAAACAAACAGAAAACAAAAGTTCAATTAAAAAAATTTTTTTTATTGATTTCAGAGAGAAAGGAAGAGGGAGAAGCATCAATGATGAGAGAGAATCATTGATCGGCTGCCTCCTGCACACCCTCCACTGGGAATCGAGCCTGCAACCTGGGCATGTGTCCTTGACTGGAACCAAACCTGGGACCCTTCAATCCTTAGGCAGACGCTCTATCCACTGAGCCAAATCATTGAGGGCCAAAGTTCAATTACAGTTCCTTCTTTTTTTGGCCAGAATGGAACCTGGGATCGAACCTGGAATCAAACCTGGGACCCTTCAGTCCACAGGTTGATGCTCTATCCACTGAGCAAAGCTGGCAGTTCCTTCTTATTTGTTTAGTTTTCAGGTAAAGTTTACACACACTGAGATGCACAAAGGATAAGTGCACTGTGAAAGGAGTTATGACTGATGTGTAGACCTGTGCCAGCCCAGTCCCTGTCAGAGCATCAGCCACTCCAGAAGATTCTCTCCCACCCCCTTCCGGTCAACCTTTGTGTGTTGAGAGCCTGATTGATGTCTAACTGCACCAGGCCTGCAAGGAAGGGCAGTTGCAGGCGATCAACCCTGCAGGGGAGGGCAGTTAGGAGGCCAGCAGAGGAGGGAAGTTGGGGGCAAACAGGATGGCAGGGGAGCAGTTAGACATCAATCAGGCTTGCCTGGGAATGGTTAGGTGGTGATCAGGCTGGTAGGCAGAAGCAGTTAGGAGCAATTAGGAAGGCAGATGAGCAGTTGGAAGCCAGCAGTCCTGGATTGCGAAAGAGATGTCCCACCAGGATAGGGCCTAAACCAGCAGTCAGACATCCCTCGAGGGGTCTCAGATTGGAGAGGGTGCAGGCTGGGCTGAGGGACACCCTCCCCCCACCCCTGGCTCAGTGCATGAATCTCATGCACTGGGCCTCTAGTATGTTAATGATATGCTAAGGCTGATCAACTGCTTGCTATGACATGCACTGACCAAGTGGGAATAGATGCTCTGAATGGTAGGTTAGCTTGCTGCTGGGATCTGGCCCATCAGGACTGAGTGAGATGGGCCAGACACACTCTGGACCCCTCCAGTGGTCCTTCTCTGGATTGCAAATTCTAACATCCTCCCTGACCCCAATAATGCACCGGTGGGGCCCCTCAGCCTGACCTGTACCCTCTCACAATCCGGGACTCCTCAGGGGATGTCGGAGAACCGGTTTCGGCCTGATCTCACAGGCCAGGCCAAGGGACCCCACTGGTGCACAAATTCATGCTCCAGACCTCTAATTATTAATAATGAGCCATAGTGTTCGCCCATGACTGACGACTATAATCCTGTTATATTCATTTTCCTGATGCACCTTACGTGCAGGTGCACCATTTCTCTCCAACAGCGAATGTTTTAGCAGCCGATTGCTACATCGTTAGTCTTATACTGACTTGTTTGGTGCATGCAACAGGAAACATTTCGCTTTTGGGGAACAAGAGAAATAGGTTTATTCGCTTATTAATTTGTGCAGCAATTCAGTGTCTGGTAAGTTAATGCTCAAGAAAGAAATCTTAATTTTCATTAAAATGGTCTAGTTTTTTGTTTTGTTTTGTTTTGTTTCCGAATTTATTTCAACTTTAAAAACTGGCCGAAACCGGTTTGGCTCAGCGGTAGAGCCTCGGTCTGTGGACTGAAGGGTCCCAGGTTCGATTCCGGTCAAGGGCATGTACGTTGGTTGGGGGCACATCCGCGGTAGGGGGTGTGCAAGAGGCAGCAGGTTGATGTTTCTCTCTTATCGACGTTTCTAGCTTTCTATCTCTCTCCCTTCCTCTCAGTAAAAAATCAATAAAATATATTTTTTTAAAAACTGTACTTGCCTAACCAAATAATTGTATTTTTCTCATTCCCAGAAAGTACATGTTTTTATAGCTGAAAGCATAACCCACTTCCCCTTGGAAGTCATGCCAAATCTTCTATTATTTTATGTTAACGATGGCTCATTTACTTCAGCCCTTTGTACTCAGCATGTCTCTATCAAAATAAACCCACATTTCTATGGAAATTGAAGCTTTTGGTTCTTTGTGGCCCACATACACTTACACCTTATTTGGCCCGCGTTAGCCTTTGAGTTCCACATGCTTGGTGAGGCTATCATTGACTTTTTAGGAATTCCTTTGCACTGGGAGAACTAAACTCTCAATTCTGCAATTCCCCAGATCTGAAAACTACCATTTCGTGTAAGTGCCACATGCATTATATATGTGTTGGCAGGACTGCAGTCACAGAAGGAAAGGAGAGAGAGAGAGAGAGAGAGAGAGAGAGAGAGAGAGAGAGAGAGAGAGAGCGCCACATCTCTCTCCAAAGGCGGGGCTGGAGGCAAATGAAGCTGTTACCACTGACTGTGAACCCCAGAACACTCTGGGGGCTCCCAGTCTCACTGAAGGGAGGCCCGCCCCCTCACGTTGCCCACACATCCCTATGCGTCCAGCCTGGCTATCAATCTGGCCCTCCCCCTGGCACACCGCCTTTTGCCCATCCACCCCAGCAGCGCTGGCCTCCTGTGGTCTTAACCACAGAGTTTGCTCTTTCCTCAGAGCCTCTGCCTGCTTCTCCCTCTGCCTGGAGTGCCCAGAACCCAGGTGCCCTGCCACCAGGCTGTCACCCAGCTGGTGCAATGCCCACCGTGTGCGAGGGCAGCTCTAAGCAATGGAGAGGCATCGGCTCCAGTCATGGCCTCCTTACATCCTACAGCTTAGGGCTCACGTGATACTCTCTGGTGAGGTCGTCCCAGGCCTTCGGTGTAAACACGCCTCACCCGCTGCAGGAGATACCCAGTGAACACTGCTATACTGCCCTACGTGACTTTTGGTAACACTAACCTGTAACTAACCCATTATATACACTGAGTGGCCAGATTATCTTCATCTCTGAACGCATAATAACCTGGAACTCAGTATATATATTCAGGCCCAGTGCATGAATTCGTGCATTGGTGAAGTCTGGCCAGCCTGCCCAGGGGGAGGGGACATGGGCGGTTGGCTGGCCTGCCTGCTGGTTGAACTCCTGGTTGAGGGGACTGAAATATGGTAGCAAATATACTTGGGTAAAAACTGCTGTTTGAATTTTACCCCTGCTATTTTGGCTTCTGCACCTGCTTAAACATAGGGTAGTTACCTCAGCTTTTAGGTGGAGACCTGGAGGCTAAGGCAATTTTCCTGTGCCTGGGACCATAACTACAGGAGATTGATTCCCACTGACTCAGTAGCTTCAAGGGTAGAAACTGTAGATAACCGTTAGAGATTAACCTTTGAGCTCTGCTTCTGTATTATTGGCTATCGCAAGGTAGGGCCACATTCCAATGTTCCCAGCCTTTAGAATTTAGAGCAAAGGAAAATTCCTGTGGTTTGGACCTTTAAAAGGACTGCCTACACCTGGAACAGTGTAGTCGGTCGTGTGCAGTCCACCTGCGTGTGGTGCTCTCATGGCCGTCCTGGACAGTTTTTCAATAAATTCTTGCCTGCTTTTTTAAATCAATCATCAGCCTCCTCCAGTGGTCTTATTTTGAACCCAGGGTTCAACCCCACAACATTCTTACCGAATTTTGAACCATGAGGTGGTATTTGCCTTTTAAAGAAGTAAAACAAATGATGATGTGCAACTATAAACACCACAAAGTTGCCCAGACTTTGCTTGAAGTTGAGTGTATTAGTTTCCAATGGCTGCTATAACAAATTACCCCAAACTTAGTGGCTTGAAGGAACACAGTTTCATTATCTTCCAGTTCTGGAGGTCAGAAATCTTAAGTAGGCCTTACAGGGCTAACATAAAAGGCTGTGTGCCATACAGAGGCTCGGGGGAGAACTTGCTTCTTGCCTTTCCCAGTTTCCAGAGGCTGCCTGCATTCCTTGGCTCCTAGTCACATCACTCTGATCTGCTTCCACTGTCACATCACCTTCTCTGACTCTGATTCTCCTGCCTCCCCCTTGTAAGGACCCAAGTGATTACATTAGACCTTTCCTGATAATCCGGGGTGATCTCTTCATCTCAATATCCTTAAATTAATCGCACTTTTGAGGTCTATTTTACCATGTAAGGTAGCATAATCACAGGTCCTGGGTTTTACGATATGAAAATTTTGGGGGACAGTATTCTATCTCTCACACTGAGGGGCACATCTTTGGTACCTCCTCCTCCCCCTTCTTCTTTTCCTTCATTTTTATTGACTTTAGAGAGAGAGAGGAAGGGAGAAGGAGAGAGATAGAAACATTGATGAGAGAAACTTCAGCTTCTATGGGCTGCCTTTTGCATGCCCCCTGCTAGGCATTGAGCCCCAAACCCGGGGATGTGCCCAGATAGGAATCGAATTGACGACCTCTTGGTGCACATGGGTCAACATCCAACCACTGAGCTACACAGGCCAGGCTTGTGCTCTCTTCTGTGCCAAGTGATGTTCTAAGAGCTTCATGAGCCCTAACTGGTTTGGCTCAATAGATAGAGCATCGGCCTGCAGACACAAGGGTCCCAGGTTCGATTCTGGTCAAGGGCATGTATGTTGGTTGCAGGCACATCCCCAGTGGGGGGTGTGCAGGAGGCAGCTGATTGATGTTTCTACCTCTCCCTCTCCCTTCCTCTCTGTAAAAAACAAAACAAAACAAAAAAAACAATAAAATATATATTTTTTAAAAAGAGTTTCATGAGGATCGAGTCATCTCTCAGTAACTACAGCAGCATCACTAGCAGCAACCACACCCTGAGGACTGAACTACTGGTACTTCCACCTCACAAATGAGGACACAGAGGCACCGAGGAGATGAGGAACACTCCCGATGTCACTGCCAGGAAATGAGGGAGCTCCAGAGGGTCATGCTCTCCTGTGGCCGGAGTCATTCACAGCATTCTCACGCTGGGCCCAGGCTTCGGTTTCCTGGTGCAGACAATCCTCCACCTGCAGGGATTCTTCTGAACTGCAATGCCATCTCCAGCTGGTTTTCCCAGAGGACTTGGTCAGAGACTTGAGGAAGGGGAGGGAGTCACCTTGTGGCGAGAGAGGGAATCTGAGAACCTGGTCCGGGTTCTCCATGTGTGAGTTCCATTGGCCAGTCTCGCATTGTATTTCGTGTCTTGAAAATACTGACATACTAGTCATTTATTCTCTTTTATTTAAAAATTTCAAAAGTTTAACTTTTTAAAAAATATATTTTTTATTGATTTCAGAAAGAGGACAGGAGAGGGAGGAAGATGGAAACATCAAAGATGAGAATCATTGATGAGCTGCTCCTGCAGACCCCCAACTGGGGATCAAGCTCGCAACCCAGGCATGTGACCCGAACCAGGGCCTCCAGGTTCATAGGTTGATGTTCAACCCCTGAGCCACACTGGCGGGCCAAAGTTTAACTTTCTATTGTGTATAACTTAGAGCACAGCACTTGTAACTTAGAGGTCAACTAGATGACTTTATGAATGCGTATGTCCACGAAGCCACAGGATATAGAGCATTCTAGTCATCTCAGGTTTCCTTGTGTCTCCTTCCAGTCAGTTCCACCCACGGTTAATCTCTTTCTGATGTTGTGCCCAAGTGTCATAAACCCCAAAGACTACCAGGGAGCTGAATCCAATGCAATTGCAGAAAGCCTGTATTTATTTCGGACTAGTCTGAGCTCGGTCCCACTTACACCGGCGACAGCCGGCATGGTGGGAGAGAGAGAGAATTGAACATATCAATGGGTTTTATGGGGGAGGGGGATGCCATTACCTTGACTGACCTGATTGGTTGGGTTAGGGCTAGTGTCCAGTTACAAAATGGAGTCAAGAGCTGGCCCCACCCCGCCCTGCCCTCTCATTCCCCCCTTGTCTTGAGACTTAAGGGGCCAAATCATGGGACCATTTGCACTTCTGAATGGTGTATAAAGTTCCTCCTTCCCGGTGCCCTGATCTGACATTTGGGGGGAGTCCAAGAGATGTGTCCAGTGGAGACACAAGACTACACAGCGGGGTCGGGAGTGTCCAGGGCACAAGTGAGTCTTCCCCCCCGAACCAGTGTATGGGGTGTGGGGACTCCTGCAGCCGAGCGGCCACAAACAAAATTTCCAGTATCAGGCAGGTAGAGTACGCTGTAACTTGAGCTTGAGGGGGTTGTCTCGGTCTTGGTCAATGTTCCTTCTGTTGGCGAAGTCCTCCCAGATCGCAGAGGAGTCAGCTGGCTGAACATGGTTGTGGTGAACCCAGGTCGCAATGCTGTCCACTTTGAGGGCAGTGGGCATCGTCAGCACCACGATGTATGGTCCTTTCCAACATGGTTCAAGCGTTTCCCGGCGGTGCCTTTTGACAAAGACCCAGTGTCCCGGCCGGTACTGGTGGGGCGTCGGGATCGGGCCAGCCTCATAGATGGCCTGTAGGTGTGGCCAAATGTCCTCATGCGCCCTCTGGAGCCTTCTTAAAGAAAAAGATATTTCTTGGTTTTCAAATTCAGTTAGCAGTTCTGCCTTAAGATTGGGATGATAGGCGGGGCCTACCAAACATAATTTCATAGGGAGTGAAGCCGAGTGTAGGGTGAATTCCTCACCCGGTAAAGAGCATAGGGAAGGAGAGCCACCCAGTCCCCGCCAGTCTCCATGGTTAGTTTAGAAAGGGTCTCTTTTAATGTTCTATTCATTCTTTCTACCTGCCCTGAGCTCTGGGGCCTATACGCACAATGTAATTTCCAATTTGCCCCTGTAGCCTTGGCTACTGCCTGTGTTACCTGTGAGATGAAAGCCGGGCTGTTGTCAGATCCTATCATAGCTGGGAAACCGTACCTGGGTAGAATGTCCTCCAGTAGCTTCTTGGTGACCTTCTGGGCTGTTTCATGCTTAGTTGGGTATGCTTCTACACATCCAGAAAAGGTGTCTACAAAAACTAGAAGATAATTATAGCCATACTTTCCTGGCCTTACCTCAGTGAAGTCAATCTCCCAGTGCACCCCAGGCTTTGTTCCTCTGAGCCGGGTTCCTTTTCCACTTGACCCGGCCCTTGCATTGGTAAGCTGGCAAGTTTTACAGGTTGATACAATTTGATCTATTCTGGAGTCCAGTTGTTGAATTTTGATCTTAGCATGCCGGACCAAATCCTTTAGTTTCCGAGACCCTAGATGAATTGATTGGTGTGTGTGTTTCAACATCGGGATCCCAAGCTGGTCCGATAGCAGGAACTTCCCGTCTGGAGCATATCACCAGCCTCTGACTTCCTTGTTCATGGGGTGGCTTTTGATTCGCTGTAATTCTTCCTGGGAGTATCCGGGCTGATCCGGCAGAACTGGGTTCCCTGGGTCTGGCAATTACAGGGCCAGTGCAGGGACTGCAGTGAGGGCTACTTCTTTGGCCACCTGATCAGCCTTCTGGTTGCCCATGGCTACAGGATTGTTGGCTTTCTGGTGTCCTGGGCAGTGGATGATGGTTAACTTGCCTGGGAACCATAAGGCAGCTAGGAAGTCGAGTATTTCTTGTTTATTTTTTATAGTCTTTCCTTCTGCAGTCAACAGCCCTCTCTCCTGATAGATTGCCCCATGGATGTGAGCTGTGGCAAACGCGTATCGGCTATCTGTAAAGACATTGAGTCGTTTCCCGGCCCCTAGTGTCAATGCCTTTGTCAGAGCGATGAGTTCTGCCCGCTGGGCTGACGTTCCAGATGGCAGACCCTCTGCCCATAAAGTGTCAGTCTCAGTTACTACAGCTGCACCCGCGTACCTGTGCCCGTTTCTCATGAAGCTGCTTCCATCTGTGAACCATGTGGCCTCTGCATCTGAGAGGGGCTGGTCCGGCAGGTCCTTCCAGAGTCCATGCACCTGTTCCAAGATCTCGGCGCAGTCATGTAGTGGGGCATCTAGGTGGCGGTCAGGCAGGAGAGTTGCAGGGTTGAGGGCTGCACTGGGGCAGAACCGCACTCTGGGAGGGTTTAGGAGGAGGCACTGGTAGTGAGTCATGCGTGCATTACTCATCCATCTATCATGTGGCTGTTTTAGAACTCCCTCAACTGCATGGGGGATTGTAATCCAGATTTCTTGCCCTAGAGTTAGTTTGTCAGCATCCTTCACTAGGAGTGCTGTTGCTGCAATAATCCTCAAGCACGGTGGCCAGCCGGCAGCCACTGGGTCTAGTTTCTTAGACAAGTAAGCTACTGGACAGCTCCAGGGGCCCAAGGCTTGAGTTTAGACCTCCTTCACTACCCCTTTGCGCTCATCTACAAAGAGGTGAAAGGGCTAGCAGCAGACTGAAGAAGGCATCCTTTAAGTCTAATATAGTATCCCAGATTCTGGTGGGCACCAGGGAGTTCAAGAGAGTGTATGGATTGGGGACAGTTGGGTGTATGTCCATGACTCTTTTATTTACTTCCCGGAGGTCTTGCACCGGTCGGTAGTCATTTGTGTGAGGCTTCTTGACCGGCAGTAGGGGGGTGTTCTAGGCAGATTGGCAGGGAACCAGCACCCCTAGACTCCGCAGTCTCTGGATGTGTAGCTGAATTCCATCCCGGGAATCCTGAGATATGGGGTACTGTTTGATCCTTACCAGACCTTCTCCTGACTTTAGCTCCACTAGGACTGGGGTCCTGTGAGCAGCTAGTCCTACCCCTCCTGTCTCTGCCCAGGCTGTGGGGAATTCTATTATAGTAGCCATCTATCCATGTTATCCCCCCTTGGGAGCACCTCCTGGTGGAGGCGGTACTCATCCTCTAGCCTGAGTCAGAACGTGGATGGGGTGGCCCTCACCATCGGTGACTTGAGGCCCTCCTTATCTGAAAGTTATCTGAGCTCCAATCTTGGTCAGTAAGTCCCGTCCTAACAGTGGGTAGGGGCATTCCGGTATTACCATGAAGGAGTGGGTTACCCGGCCCATCCCTAAATCCACTCTTCTTTGGGTAGTCCATGAATACTGGTTCATACCAGTTGCCCCTTGCACCCAGGACTTTTTGCTAGCTAGTTTTCCTTGTGGAGTGCAGAGGACCGATGTCAACAAGAAAGTCAACAGGGGTCCCCTGCACTCTAAGAGTTACCCTGGGCTCGGGGAGGGGGTCTAAACCCCGACTCCCCTAATCACTTAGTTCATCAAGCCCCAAGACCTTTACTCGGTCTGTCTTGCTCCCCTTCCCACTGCCTCTCTTACGACATTCTTGAGCCCAATGCCCTATCTTCTTGCAGTATGCACATTGATCCTTCTACAGATTCCACCTCCCTCCCCCAGAGGTCTCCTTACCCTTCTTTTGATTGTTTGCAAGCTGTCGGAGGCTGAGGTCCCGTTTCTCAGGGGAGACGTTTAGTGGTGGCCCACAGGATCCTAGCCAAGTCTCAGGTCTGCCTGCGAGCCTGTTTATCTTCAGGGGGCTACCGGTTATTGTACACCTTTTCAGCCACCACCACCAAGTCCTGCAGACTCTTCTCCTCCAGTCTATCTATTCTTTGCAGTTTTCTCCTAATATCTGCAGCAGACTGGTTTTCAAAGGCTACAATAACAGCTGCCTTACTCTTAGGAGCCTCTGGATCCATGGGGGTATAGGTGCAGAATGCCTCCATGATCCGCTCTAAAAAGGCTGCTGGAGATTCATCTTTCTCCTGCTGTACTCTGCCTACCTTAGCCAGATTAGTCGGCTTTCTGGCAGTTGCCTGGAGACCCCCCATTAGAGCCTGGCGGTAGACCCGGAGCCTCTCCTTACCTTCTGCTGTGTTGAAATCCCATTCAGGCCTAGTCAGAGGAAAAGAGGTATCTATCTCAGCCTGATTGGTGGTAGGATTCCCATCCACGCCTGGAACCAGCTTCCGGGCCTCATTAAGGTTCCTCTCCCTCTCCTCGGTGGCGAACAGGACCTGCAAGAGCTGCTGGCGGTCGTCCCAGGCTGGCTGATGGGTAAAAATGTAGAATCCAACAGATTAATAAGTCCCGCTGGCTTCTCAGAAAACTCAGGATTTTGAGCTTTCCAATTATAGAGGTTGCTAGTGGCGAAAGGCCAGTAGTGATGGGGCTGATCACCCTTCTCATCTGGTGGACCATTGGCTCGCAGGGGTAAAATCTTAACAGTGGAGTCGGCGACGAAGGCGAATGGTTCCCTCTGGGCTCTTTGTCTGGTATTCGGCAGGCTTCCCGCTCTCCTCATGGCGTCTGCTTCCCTTAATGGGGGAGGATCAGGTCCCTCCTCTGGCACCCTGGGGAACTGATGCAGGGGAGGAAAAATTAATTCTTCTTCAGTTCCCCAAGACAGAGTAGGGGGAAGCTGATGGCCTGGTGATTTTCTTCTCCTCTGTCCTCTTTGTTCCCCATAAGGCAAAAATAGGTTCTGGCTCGGAGGGGCGCAGAGCCACTAAGGGCTTAAGCCAAAAGGGTGGGTTCTCCACAAGGTCCTGCCACATTATAATCTATGGGAGCTGATCGGGGTAATCTGTCTTGGGTTGAGAGACGACACTCCGAACCCGGCGAATGGTATGGAGATCGAATGTTCCCGCTGGTGGCCATCCGACATTGAAAGCTGGCCACTCACTTGAACAACAAGTCTGCCATTCGTTCTTCCAAACCTCCATACTAAAATCATTAGGTCTTTCCTCTACTTCCTGAAAATAATTAATCACAATGCTCAAAGGAGTAATCTGAGTCTCCCATAACATCCATACAGTGAGTCCACAAAATAACACATAAAATCACAACAGCCACCAAAAGAACTCCCCACATCAACATTTTCAGTATTATAACAATTCAATACATTCAGATTTAAGTTTTTTATAGCAAATTTACAAACAAGAGCAAACTTAAACCCTTCCCTTACTTATACAAACATACAAACAAACAAAGAACACAGGAACTGATGGGGGGGCCCCAAGAACAGCCTTCCAACTCTTGGAAGCGGCGCCTAAAACTAAAAGACAGCCTCATGCCGACTACCTCGTCCTGAAAGGGAATTCTATGTCCCTCCTAAAGGAGGATCAAAACGTCTTTTGATCTCTCCGGCCTGTGGTCTTCAATAGCGCATCCACTAGACCTTTCAGGCACTTCCCACAGGGATCCCTTCACACACTTCTACCTCGGCCAGACAGGCTCTCCGGATTCAGTGTTCCTCAGAGTCTTGGAGAACCCGGACGAGCCCCCAAATGTTGTGCCCAAGTGTCATAAACCCCAAAACTACCAGGGAGCTGAATCCAATGCAATTGCAGAAAGCCTGTATTTATTTCGGACTAGTCCGAGCTCGGTCCCACTTACACCTGCGACCGCATGGCGGGAAAGAGAGATAATTTAACATATCAATCAGTTTTATGGGGGGGGGGTGCCACTACCTTGGCTGACCTGATTGGTTAGGTTAGGGCTAGGGTCCAGTTAAAAAATTGAGTTGGGAGCTGGCCCCGCCCCACCCTGCCCTCTCAATGATTTCTCCCAAAACGAGTTAGGTAAGCCCGTTTCTGATAATTATATAAAAGGAAGTGCTCTCCTTTGTCTCTGACTTTTCCTACTCAACATTATGTCATGAGATTCAACCATGTGGTGGCATGTAGCAGTATTGGTGTTTTTTGAGATTGCCACGAGGCACTTCACTTTATGAATATCCCACACTTATTTACCCAAGCCTGCTGCTGATGCACATGTGGGCTGGTTCGGTTTTTAGCTACTATGAATAGAGCTGCCATTCACATTTTTTTTTACATAAATGCAGGCAATTATTTTTCCTTGGTGTGCATCCAGATGTGGAGTTGCCAGGCCATTTGGCACACTGATGTCTTGTCTTCGTTGGTGCTGCCAAACATTTTTTTTCAAAATAATACTGGTATTTTTAATTCTGTGAGATAATTATTTTGATATTTTTAAAAGAGTCAGAAATGTGAGTCATTTGTCTTGAGCTGCATCCAGAAAATGAGACACTGCATTGAGAGCGTGTCTTGAATTAAGTTTGCTAATTCCTGGCTGTTTCTTTTCTTGCTTTGGAAAGCTGCCGAGGTAACTTGTTGTTTCAATTTGCATTTCCTGGTCTCCTAGGGAGGGAAATTAGACGTCGTTTTCAATCTCCTGGCCCATTGGCTCATGCATGGGGAATGCCATTGTCTGAAGGCCTGGGTCTCATCCCTCACAGAATTATGCTTCATGGGCCATCATTCATCTAGACCACTGTGGACTGCTGTGTCAGGGCCCTGCCTCTCTCTTCCCTTAAGATAATAATTTTTAAAAATCAAGACCTTCTTTCCTAATTATCCTATCTGGACCTAGCAGCTGAATTTGAACCCTGGACACGTAAATAGTGCCATGGCAGGGAG